>NC_041025.1:20131018-20447364 GCF_900634625.1 Parambassis ranga | reverse complement strand
GAATAATCGTTGCAGCCCTAGTAGGAAGCCTGTAGATTGATCAAAAACTCACTGAATTTTTATCAATATTATCATGTCACAGCAGCTAAAGTGAACTAGCCACTTTATTTGTGTTAGAAAGTGCAGAACGTTTTGATTTTTGCCGAATAGCCTACTATTTATGCAAATCGTTTATTTTCTAATAATTCTGAATTGAGACTTGTAGCACGAAGCAGTTTGGTTGCATTTTGTGATGCATTCATGGTCAGTGGGACAGTTTAACGATGCTGCTTGCTTTTTCTTTCTATGATGCATAGCAAAATCATGTACTTGCGCTTGGGCTGGTGGATTTCAGGCTTCGTCATTTTTTTTTTTTGGCACACCATCCTGAATCGCTCCTCTTGGAAAGACATTTGGAAACAGTGTGATAAATCACGCAGATTGCGAACTCATTTATTAGACACTTTGTCTGGCTTCACCGCAGTTACAAAACGGCACCAAAAAAAAAAAAACAGGTCAATCCGTCTGTCTGATCAGTGGATGAATGCTCTAATACCCCTTTTTGCGATAATGAAAAGTCAAACAGAGCACAAAATATAGATGCAGATTTATTGTTGTTTTTTAATCACAAAATATAAGGAGGAGGCAGGTTACATTCATATGGAACACAGGAACATACCATATATGGCAACATGTTTTTCAGGCATTTTTGTTGGCCGACATGGAAAACATGCAATATATAGAAAATATAGAAGTCACCCCTTAAATAATTTTCACTGAGGAGTCAGGGAGCACATCGTTATGTTAACAACATATTCTAGATTTCTGTCCTTTTTCATAACATACATGTAGGAATTCTGAGTGTTGCATCATGCTGAAAACGAAGAGGATTTCCACTTTAGTGTTGATGATTGTAGTCCAAACTCAATCCAAAGAAACTGATAATAGTCATTAAACAGTTCAATGGCATGGCTTAAATTAATAGAGAGGAAAATAAACATTAGGATGAACTGTAAACCAAACACGAACTCAAAAGAAATAAAAATAACCCCTGGTTAATACTCTACGTCTAATCTCACATAAAATACCTGCAAGAGTTTACAATACAAAGATTATACAATATCTTAAGTGCAATTGTCATGTTTTGGCACAGTTTCAGATATTGAGTGGTCACTCACTTCCTTGTTTGCTGTAAACACACAAACTATCACAAGAGGTCTATTTCACAAAGAGTGTCAGATAAGTTGTGGCAAGGCTGGACAATAAAGCAATAATGATAATTATCTGAACATATGTTTTTTTCCCCCTTGAGTAAAGATGCACGGTACTATTTCCTGCTGCTGGTACAGTTGTCTTCAGTGCGGCCCTATTTCAGGGCATATATTTATGAGCCCTATAGTGGTTACGTGAATAAGTGCACATCTCTTGTCAACATGCTTGCCAAAGAAATGGCAGAAAAGCATGTTTAATGGGACTTTAACTTGTAAGATGTGGCAATATAGCTAAACCAAGTCAAAGTGAAGTGCCACAAACTAAAGTTCTTCAGGCTGCCCCCAAAAGTTAGCCAGTCATACACCTACATGCTAAAATGTCCAGCTTTTAAGTAGAAATGTTTACAGCCTGTACAAGCTTACTTTCTGTATACTGCTAAGAATAACTGTAGGTGTTACAGTTTAATGCCCTTCCCATTTTAACAATGTCTTAAAAATATGCATAATTACTATACTGTATATAAAAAGGTCCTAGATAGTGGTTTGTCGATGTTGATTTTCTCATTGCTCTAATGGAATACTTTGATCTCTCACCCTAACTAAATAAGAGTAACAACTTCGAAAGTCAAGGACTGACACATCTCAATCCAGTTTCAGGTTTTGATTCTGTCCTCCTCTGAAAGTGGCTTACTGGCTTCACTACTTCACCCAAACACTCCAGCGTGTCATTGCTTGCCCCCCTGTTCTGTCCCGTTTAGGGGGGAGGAACATGGCATATATTCTGATAAATATCATTATTGTGTGACATGGTCATTTTATCATAATGAATCTTGCCAAGCAGAGGTAAAATCAGCTAGCTTCTCCTCATCCAGTCTTCTCTCTACAGTGCAGTCCACAGAGATACGTCTCTATCTAGAGGGATTGCATGCAAGGAGCTGGTGTTGACAAAGAAACAGTCAATCCTTGCAGATTCACAGTATTAAGAGATGTCAAAAGGGTTAATCACTGATCTACAGTAATAGGTCCAGTTCTGAATCCACTGAGTGTGCTCAGGATTTGGTTAGACAGACCTCCGCTGGCCTTGTGCATGTGCCCTGTTGACAATATCCTGGTACATCTTGGACCTGAGAAATCGGGGGTAGGAGTCCTTCTCCATGAGACTGTAGACTTTAGCTTGGACCTCATTGAGGCTGGTCGGGGAGGGATCTGCCAGGCCCTCTTTGGTCCTCTCCCTGGTGCGGTAGTCTATGTTTACCTGTCAGGGAGAAGGGCAGGAAAGACATATTATCTCTACAGCTAGGCTTTTCATTAAATTTGTTATGACCGCAGAAACTACTGGGGTATGCTAGGGTGACTTGCACCCTTGCATGTTCCCCAGAAGTTCCTCCTAGAAAATAAGCACTAACAGCAGGGAGGGCAGTAAACTGATGATAAGGTCATCAGGCTTCGTTAGCTCATTAGGCTGCGGATTGAGTCGAGACGTATCGATTTATTAATGAAATGGGTCACGTTGTGAGCCCGGTGGACCCAAACAGAAGGGAACAGGTCTCCTTTTTCCTAGAAGGGGGAAGCACTGAAGAAAGTGCAAACTAAAGAAAGTAGGATTGAATCATCTTTACCTGTCTGTAAACCCCTCGTTTTGGTCAAAAAGTAATGAAGTACACAATAACAACAGTCACTCAAACACACCTCTCTTGGTGCCTGGACGTCAATGAACTCCTTAAAGATCTTGTTTGCTTTGGACACCAGCTTGGCTGAACTCTTGATTTTTTTGTAGTCCTCACAGGCCATCCAAAACTCAATATTCTCATCGCTGAATTCCGTCTTGAGAAACGTCCGGAAGGCCGCCAGCCCATCTAGGAAAGAACACACGAATCAGGAAATAACCAAAACAAAAACATGATGAGGCACCTATTTCTGTACAGCATCAGAGAACTCCCTTCTCTGTGAATGGTTTTTCCCCCTCTCAGAAAGGCAGCATGATCATGTGATATATGATAATGCCCTTCATCTCGTGTTGATATTTTTCCAACACTCTTGAGCGAGGAAGCGGGAAATGGTCTCATGAATAGAACACAAACAAATCTCAACAAAATACTCACTCTACAAAGAGAGCCCTCCCCTCTGCTCTCATCAGTCAAGATAAGTGATCAATTAATGCGCTCCCTGCTGATGCTGACAGAGGAAGGCCATGTTTGTCTAAATGGCCCATGTCAGGGTGACATGTTATTTCAGCATTTCTCATTTCTGCTGTTTACTTAATAATGCAGAGAGGCTGGTCTATTACTCATACAAAAGCATACATTTCTCATGAGTGCAGACTTACAGGGAAGAACACAACACACACACACACACACACACAAAAGGGCCTGGTGTTAAAAAAAAAAAAAAGATGTCACAGATGTTTGATTTATCATTAAAATGAGTGTGTGTGCGCTAAACCACAATTCATAGCTGTCCTAATTAAATTAAGAAACCTTTATTAGTCCCACAATGGGGAAATTGCTTAAGGCAGCCCAGCAAAGAGTGCCATACACCAGTGAGTACACTGGAGGATATGTGGGTAAAGTGCCTTGCCCAAGGACACACAACAGTGACTAGGGAGGAGTTGGGATTGAACCACCAACCTTCCGGTTATTGGACAACCCTGCTATACCAGCCATCCACAGGAGTGTACAGTCTGCGTTGACCCTTTTTTCTTTTTCTAAAGTCTGGTCTGTCTGTTCTCTTTTTTTGTACTGTTATTTAACAGACCCACTTTACAGACGTGAGCTGTCCTCAGACAGTCATGTTTTTGGTTATCTCACAAAAAACACAAAAGACCATGACATTAGGTCAATAATAAACCAGATACGACTCACGGTTACTGCTAATGGAACATATAGAGGTATTTCCTGACATGACATTATGTTTGGATTATTGGAACATACTGTTGTATTGCCCGACTTCGCCTTATCGTTGAAACCAAGCTGCAAAAGTGCAACTACAAAGGTAGTCCACTCTACTTTCCTCCTCTTAACCATTTATTTTCACAGCTTAATTTAATTTAATAATTAATTTGGTTAAGTATCAAAAACAGTGGGGATGGACTCTTCTCTAATGCTTGCGTAGCTGCGGTGATGTTGCCAAGATCATTCTCAAATGAGCATTGCATCATTTTAGGGGAGAACGCAGCCATTTCCCCTAGATTTCTCCGAAATGGTTAGCACAGACAAAAACGCAAAGGTTATTTTCCTTGTATCAACTTTGCTTTAGTAAGTGGACGGAAGTACTAAGTCATAATTGGGGTTATTGTGCCTCGGTGTCATGGTAACACTCAAAAAAATGGCAAGTTGGTGCCGCACCCTCAATTGGTGAACACAAATGGCTTCATATAATATTTTTAGCTATTTTGTGTTTTCCTCTGAACACATACTTGTCTTTGTATTATTTCAGATAAATAATAGAGCTCACGGCTGCAGGGATTTCAGCCTCTTTTCAGCATCAGTGATGAATTGTCTATTCAGAGCCAACAGAAGTGTTGCACAAAAAAAACTCTGTCTAGTTTTAACTATGACCAAATCCAATTTTTCAGCAGCAAACTATCACTTTGACCAATCATCTTTTTTATGGTATTTGTATGGAGGCAATCTCCAAACAATGCACTCTTTTAGCCTATACAGTTATTTCTTCAGGCAGTTTTGATAACATCTTTGTATTACTAGTGTGCTTTTCCACATAAAGATGCACATTTCCAGTGAAATAACTTTCCTGTAGGTTTTTTTTTCATAAATACACTCTATGTATTTATGAAGGCTGTCTAGTGCTTCTTTCATAACATGTTTGTCAGACCCATTTGTAAATATTTTAACTCATACTTAGTTCTTTGTTCTTTGTTCATTAGCAGGATAACACAGGCCCCAAAGTTCAGTAGAACATTGCCCTTAGCACACATTTTATTTAGGTTATTGGACTTTTAGTGAGTGTAGCTTGATCATTTAAGGTGGAGGTTGGGCACAACAGAGGGTTTTCAAATCTTAAATAAACACGGCAGAGTGTGGATAAATGGGCGGTTTCATCAATTTTTAACATTATATTATCATCTGAATGCACACAGGGGACTCAGCCAGACCATGGGACCACATACAGTAACAAGGATGACCTTTTCAGTTATAATATGTATTGCATGAGACATTGCAAATGTTAGATTTTACACAAAGGTTTTCTATATTGTTGGCACTAGTTGTTGGTGTTTTGGTTGCTGTGGTGTGTGCTGCAACAAGTAGTTAGTAATACTTCCTGGTGTGCTTTCTCTCATTGGCTCTGTTTGAAATCACTCACTCCCATATGGGGAGATCACCATTTAGTTAAAGCATTTTCGGACATGTCGAACACTACCTCCTTCATTTTCTGTCGTCAACTTAGTGATCAACGAGTGATCTCTGCCGGCTAAACTATGTTAGAAATTATGATTTGTGCTGTTAAAGCCCAATAAACGTTTGATAGAAAAACATAAATAAAGCAAACACAACCATGCTACATTCTTTAAATTACAAAGACAGCTAACGTAACTTCCTGTTCTTTTCGCCGGTCTGCGCAATGCATGACGATACTACGAACTAGACCGCATATAGGGCCCTCAATGTATCCCACAATGCGTCTTGAAAAGTAGTGTCCATCCGATGGTCCCATTGGCTTTTAAAGCAGTCTAAGCAGGTGTCCATTTTTGATTTAAGATCAGTGAAGTTCATCCTCTATCAGGAACAGTACAATAATCATATTGATACCATTAGAAGGATTGTTTGGACAAATTATCATGTCTATTATCATCACGTTGTCAAGGTTAAAAGGACAATCAATCTGAAGGTGGAATGTAAAAAAACAGGTTTAGAGGAACTTTTAACTGAAAAAAATGAAGTGAGCAAGGTTACTTAGCAGGACCACAGGAGGCCGTCCCGAGACTCCAGCTTAGATACATCAGTGCAATTAGGAGCAGCTGGAAGTAATAAAGACAATGCAAGGCAGATGGGGCTCAGGCGATCACTGGAGACTCAGAAGTGTTCATGTGGCACTTTAAAAAATGTGACTCTTCTGCATGAAAAGCTTACATTTGAATTGAACCCTGATGCAACATGCTTGTAAATCAGTCAATTTCACACAGTGTTCTCGTACTAACAAGACATGTAAGAGCTGTACAGGTCAGGCCCTCAGGATGCAGCTTCACACACCAGAGAGTGACACCAGAATGCAGCGAGGAAATAATTCACTCTTACTACCGAGGGAACATTCAGTGCTCTGTCCCCACTGCTCGAACATTTCTTATGTAATCTATAAGTGGGTCTGTGTTCTTCTTTACGTCTAATGCCTGGTCAATTGAAACAGGAAGTGCAGGTGTATCACCCTTTCATTCTTCTCATTTCTCAAACTGAAAACAAACATTTATCTTTTTCACGTTGACATGTCAAACCAACTTATTATGTTATAACCTAAATCTGAAATAATGTCAGTGTGGCGTCCCTTCATGTCCCTTGATGTGTATTTGATTTGATGGAGTTAGTCACCCGGGTGTAAAATGCCTGAGAGCTGGTGCAGGCTAGCTTAAGCTGGAAACTGAACGGACAGCATTGCACGTACGTTTCTTACAGAGACAGCAAAAAACATCTACAGACATGCTAACTGCTAATTGCTGACATTTTAATTAACTTGTTACCTCTAGAGTCATTTGTTAACCTGATTGGTTAAAGTTAGCCCATGTGACCATATGACAAACATTAGCTTTATTATTTTGAGAATCATAAAAACATAAAGATTCATTAATAAACAACAAATTAAGTTGATTGACCTCTAAAAACAGTGTACACCTTAGCTTCATAAACACAGATTTATGACACCTTTAGATCAAAAGCAACAGTGTTGGACAGTAACAGGTTTTAATCCACTAAAACCCCGTTCGGACTAGGGAAAGTCAATCCAGCTAGAGTGGGATAGAATCCAGATAGCTTTTAAGCCAGATACATTAAGACCTATTTTCAAATGTAGCTATTGCACACACACATCTGCGCTCAATCCGGCTCAATCCGGCATCTTTGCTGCCCACTTAACCTCTACATGTCGCTTCGTAAAATCAAGACTGCGGTAGGACTGGGTGCGCACATGCAGTGTGCTGTTTCGTTCATTTTTTCTTGTCCGAAATGTAGTATTCCTCCTCAGAAGTATGGCGTCTCTAGCTGGAATCGCTAGCTGCATTTGTGTTCAGACCTTAACCAGATTTTAGTAAAATCAATCCGGCTTCAACCGGATTTGTGCTGTTCATATTGTGGGAAACATTAATCGGCTAGAACAGGATTCAGTATCCCATTCTAGCTGGATTGATTACACAAGTCTGAACAGGGTCAGAGTACTGTACTCCAACCACCGCCTGTCAAATGGAATTAGTCTGCCTGGAACTGAATTGAGCTGGTTTAAACTGACAGATAAATCAGTGGTTAGTGTGCAGGAACATCGACATCATTTGTGAGTGTGCTCGTTATTCTGTCACTTCGGTGATGTTACACATGCACACCCCGTTAGCAGCTAGAAAATAACCACATGACCTGTTTGTGCAGACAGACATATGTGTGCCTGTGTCTCCTTGGTCTGAGGGCGAGGTCAAAGAGAAGTATGTGACTCATTATTTGGTAAGGAGACCTCACAACACAGAAACAAGACGCTTACATAAGACGGGGTGAAAAATAGAAGCTATTAAAGACAGAGGAAAGGGCTATTTGTGAATGCTCTGTGCAGCACACGCTGCCCCTGTGTCTGATAAATAGATGAGGTTCGCTCACATTTGTGGGCCAGGAGGTGATCAAAAGACTCAGACCATCGAACAACTTCATCCGTCGACAGCCTGATGGAGAGAAAGTAAAATAGAGTAAGATGCTAACCAGCCTCTGTGTATTTTTAACACAGTGGTGGTCTATGTATTATTGAACTCCAGCCGAGTTTAATGTATGATTTATTTCCTGCTCACAGCGGTTCTTAAAATATCTGGTTACAGGGTGATGACAAGAAGAGAGGAGCAGAGATAGAAGCTTAACAACAGCTGACCTTTGTTCACATTTGTAATGCCATTCATCAAAACATGGTGGGGGAACACACTGTCACTGCAGTTAATGTTATTTTGGGATGGTATGTGGATTATTAAAATATTTGTGAGGCACATTCTGATTAACAACATTTTAAAACACTGACATATTTCTTTAATGAGGATTACGATTCCCCTCACAGAGCACTGATTAGAAAAATAAGTAACAGTGACATCTGTGGTTATTGTGTGAACTGCAGTCTACAGCCTGGGCATTGATTGTATAAATTGTGCAGTTGTAAATACTGTTTTACTATTCAGTGTCTTACATGTCATGTATGTTTTACAGGCACCCCAAATGAAAACCTGAACCTGAAACCTGTCTTAAAATAGCATTTTAACACTCCTCTTGCATCGATTAGAAGATTTTTCCATAATACGTTTAAGCAGTGAACCAGTGTAGAATTATTTATATTATATATTTCTAAATCTGTTTTTTAATTAATGCTCTAATAGGTCATTTTTGTTTATTTTATTCTTTAATTTTTTAATTTTTAATAGTAGTAATAGTTAAAATAGTTTAAATCCTTGCAGTCATCATATTAGCTTGCAAAACAAAATAGCAAGCTGACCCAATAACCTATTTTCATTTCATACTACTTTATTTTATTGCTAATTACAGCAAAGTAGGCACTGCATTGGAACTTCTGTTCATTATTAGCTGACACAAATATGACAGAACAGCTAATTTAGCAGCCATATTAGCCCTGTTTGTTTAGGTGAATTATGACGCTTCATCGGTAGCTAGAAAGCCAATGTTAGCTAGTGTGGCAAAGCCCATGGACTGACACGTTTTTATATTATTATTATATTTTCAAAAATCCTTAATTGGAAATGTGTAAATGTTTGGATGTAACTTGTAAATTTCATTAGGGTCTAACTGTCTACGGTAACATAAACAAATTAAAGAATTATTAACCTACACTTGATCACCGACTTCTTTTACAAAAAGGATCGTAGTCTGTATCACAGTTTATTCTAACTTTAAGCTAGCAAAAACTACTCTTGGGCTTCATAACGTGCCAAGTGCAGTCTTGTGTTTCATATTACGAATTCATAACTCTGCTTTCCCAAAGGAAAATCACAGGACTGTTTTCAGACTCACTTCAGACATCTGGCTGTGGTCTCGTGAGCAGGAGGCAGGAACTCCGAGAAGTCATTGTAGGAGTCAGATTTGTTGGACAGGCAGCCTAGTCTGGTCTTCATGGTGAAGATCCTGGAGATAAAAAGAAAAAAGCAATATCTCTGAGTTCTTGTGTTTATCGGTGACTTCAATTGCAGACAGTTCATATGAATTTTAAGTGTATGCTCAGCAAGTTACACGACCGTCACATTTCAGCTGTTGCTAAGGTGGCTAATCTCGTGTTTTGGCTTCATGTGGCTGCCCACATCCTTCAGATGTTCAGACTATGCATACGTTCTTAAATGTTGATGGAAGACCTGCTGAATAAAGTGATCCCAAAGAAAGCAGATGCAGAGAGATAAGGCGCAACGACTGGACCAGGCTGTGGACGACAGCTGCAAATCAATATGCAAAATGCTGACTCAGTACAGCTTTTCCTGATAAGTTTTTTTTTTTTTTTGGACCATATTATGCAGAATTTAAAAACCGCTTACACAATGTTACACGTGAAATAAAAAAAGCAGCTAAATAAAGTAAACAGTAATTTAAACGACATCCTTCTGTCAGATGGAGATGGAAAGGCACTGAAATAAACCATATCCACATCTCTCGTCACGCTCTGTCCTGCCTCAGTCAGGCATTGCTGCTGTCATGTACTGTTTGTCACTGTTCTGCCTCTGGGACACATGGGTCACTCCAGATGGGGCATGCTTAGAAAGATGCTCCATCAAAGGCCAAACATTTCTTTAAAAGTAGGTCTGGTATGCAAGAACAAAAACAATGAATGGCTTTGATAAATTCAGGTTCTTTTTTTTTTGAAGATCGCAGAACACAGAAGAGCATCTATACACAAGCTATATGTTCAAAATATTCAGCGAAGAATAGAGTATGTATTACGCAACATACCTCAGTAATGTTTTACTCTTAAAGGTAGGGTAGGAGATTTCATTCTGATGCACTTTTTGTTAAATTAGTGTAACTTCTCCGATAGCAACCAATTAGTTCGGCAGTTTCGCTTTAAAACGAAGAATATGAATCATCTGTGGAAGCTATAAAACACTAAAAACATCAGCCAATCCTCCGGGTGGACCCTGCGCGGAGTATTGGCTGGTTGTCACTCTCTTCCTGCTCTGCGCACCAGAGAGGTACGTGCATGATGGCCGAAGTCATAGACTGGTTGGGAGGCGTGGCTTTAGGTTGAGCTTCGAGAGAAAGGGGCGTGTGTTTACTTTTGAAATCTGGCTGACTCTCACTGAGTTTTCAAAATCTCATACCCTACCTTTAATACATACATACATATTTATAAATATGTTAAATATTTATCTCGCAGGTCGCTATTTGTATTCGACTGAACAATAGACAGAATCCATTGATGAGTCAGTGTGTAAAAAAACAGGGGAAATCATGACATGTTTATCATCCTCTTTTGATGTGATTGAAGCCATAATAGCCCTGGATGTTTGGATGAACTGTGCCTCTCAAGATACAGTTTATAGCTAGCGAAATAATATTAAGGAAAATATTCTCTTTATCATCTCCTTTAAAACTGCAGAACTGATCCAGTTGCATCCAGTTGATTTAAACTCTTGGACATATTAAAATGTTCAACTTTTAGGCAGAAATAAACATGTTTACAGCCTGGTACAATAAACTGTTTTGGTCTCAATGGATCATTTACCCAGAAAAAATAATAGAATTTCTGTACATATCTTGGACAGCAGTAGCTTAGCCAGAGCCAAAAACGGCATACAAAAAATAAGAATGAAAAAGTATGTTAATCCCACATAAAAAATAAAAATAATAGCTGTTGCAGTGCCACATTCTGAGGATACTTCCCTGGATGCCATGGCTGTTCTGTTACATAAAAGTCTTCAGAGTATTCTACTGCAACTTGTAGGTGTCTCTTTGTCCATTCACAATGTTTCATAAGCATTCCTGTTCAGTGTTCCCTTCTCTCGGATGATATAGGTGCAGCAGATGGGCTGGAACAGTGGATTGTTTTGATATTAGGACCATGAATTGGGAACATTGCATGAAATGTACTGTTCATTAGCCAGCCGAAAGCCATTTGTTGAAAATTAATAAGCGTGCTCCAGCACATAAATTCCAAGGCACTGTAAAAATCACTTTGTGTCCTCCATTTACCTCAGTGCAGGAGACAGCGTGTCCATTTGGACTGAGTACATCAGGTTTCCGGTAATAAGAGGAGAGCCACTTTGAGAACGAACACGAGTTAAAATATTTATTTTGGTTTGGGTTTAGGAGTTATTGTTTACATGCTCTGTAAAAAGAAAAAAAGCCTTTTCAGCCCTCTAAGAATAAATCTGTAGATGTGACGCAGTCTGCCCCAAAAACACCCATGTTATGTATCAGACGTTATGAAGCAGAAGCAGTGGACTGGAAGAAGAGCTTATTGTGCCTCGTCTATGAGTCATATACTCTCAAGGTGCGCTCCGTTTGTTAATGAATAGTTATTTCCAGAGAAGACCGCAGAAATAATAGGCATGGATATTTCAGCAGACTGCATAAAGACTGGGATGAATAAGTGGAGGGTCAAGTTTAGGGTTCTTACGTCAGCTCTCAGAAGACGTTAGAAAGAATATTCTAATAGTTAATTCTTAACTCAATCCTTGACAAAACAGGCACCTATAGTCAAGGCTGATTTGAGGTACGACTGTGAAACGTTGACTTCTTTTCTCTAATCATGAAAGAATGAACCCATTTGATTCATGTTCACATTTTCACTGCACATCGTAGTGGTTTCAAAAATGTTTTGGGAGACTCCAAAGTGGAATTTTTGCAGGTTTTAAAGGTTGATGGAAGTGGCTCAATGTGACAGCTTGTGATGCAAAGAGGAAATCCTACTCCAAGTAAAAACATTAATGTCATTTAGCAACAGTCTGCTTGAGCTTTGCAAGGAAGCAGCACCTGAACTGAAATGTTCAAAAATGCTGGGCAGCTGAAGATCAGGCAGAATTTACAAAAACTGTGTATCAATTCCTGAAACACTAGTTGACAGCAACAGTTGGCTTTTTAGATAGACATATCTACAACTACATCATTTGCAAGCCACAATTTAAGACCGACCTTATAACAACATGATGAGGCTGACTATGACATGCACTTGTCCTTCCCTGACTATGACAGAATCAACCCCATTGATCTGAACCTAAGATATCCTGCATGCTGTGATGTTTGAGGGACTTCAAAAATGGGACATAATATTGTGAATAACACATCATGAATTCAAATGTCTGAACCAATCTCCATAAATGTGGATATACAGTGATCCCTCGTTAATCGCGGGAGTTACGTTCTAAAAATAACCCGCAATAGGCAAAATCCGTAAAGTAGTCAGCTTTATTTTTTACAATTATTATAGATGTTTTAAGGATGTAAAACCCCTTACTAAACACTTTATACACTCTCTCAAATGTCAAAACTGAAACCAAAGCTGAACGCATTCTGTACTGTTCAGGAGACAGGAGATTAATTGACAATGGTCTACAGCCAATCAGGACGAAGAACACAGTGCGCTGTTAAAAAAAAGCATGCAAAATTGCACTAGAACGAATCCGCAAAACTGCAAGGCCACGAAAGGTGAACTGCGTTATAGTGAGGGACCACTGTAATTCTGGTGGAAACAAATTCATAATAATCTACCTGGAATTAATCAAAATCATATTTAAGGTTTAAAGTCCTGTTATGCTATTAAAATCTATATTTGTTTCATATGTTTCCTTTATCTTGTTTGAATGCCTGTTAACGTCTTCTGCCTTTGAATGGTGTTGCTGCTGAAAGCTGTAAAGAAAAAAACTAAGCTTGCACGACCTTGGCCTCTTTTCTGCATGATTGAAAGCACCGCCATTCTGTAGGCATCCCCATTCATAAGTATAAGTAATAGGCAGATTATACATAAATCAACATGTTGCCTTCAGACTGCTTTAAATATAATGTAAACATTAGTCTTACTTAGCATGAATACATGGAAATTAGCAGCTGTACGTGTGCCAGCATTTTCAGAATGAGATGATCACCAAGAAGTTGAAGAGGAGAGACGTGGACATATGGATAAGTCTGTTTGTTGTATGGCAAACTGTCAATAAAGCCATAACAAACGTCTCCCTCCTGCTGCTATGACTCTTCTCTGCCTGTCTCTCCTCCTCTGCTTTGACAAATCTGTATCATCGTGGCTGTTGTGAGCCATATTTTTTTGTCTGCAGCGTGCAGCGGACACGTGCTTCTGCTGAGCTATTTATAAAAATCCCTGACAAATCCATGTAGTCAGGAGGAAGCAGTGCATGTTCTATTCAGCCATGCAGCAAGGCCAACTCCTGGAGGAAAGAGGCTAAAAACAGCAACAGCACTCCAGCGTCTCAGAAACGCCTCATGAATCTAAAAGTACGGGCAGCATCCGCTGGACCTCCACTGCCTGAGATGCCTGGTGGGGTTTGTGGATTAAGAAGTTAAAAAAAAACTAGATCATAGAAGTTGTTTATATGTGATGTTACCTAACTTGGTGCAATGCAGGTTGTAAGATGTCTCTGCATGTCCTCATTTCAGGATGCTGACACCCATACAGTGGAATTTTTGCAGTATTATCTGCTATATAAGAATGAATGAACTGTGTAGAAGGAGCAGAATGTGCAGCATGAGATTTATGCATGGATGGTTCCTGCTTTGACGTTGAACGCAGCGAGCATGTGTGAGCAGGTCAGGCCATCTCTCAGGTTTAAAGAACATCATAAGCGCAGGTCACATCCTGCTGAGTGCAAGTAAAAATAGCCACTTGTCAACTTGAAGTTTTAGACTTAAGTTGCAGGGCCCAATTTTAATAGACTATATTTTTATCCCATCCAGCACTCTGTACGTCATGTTTTCTTTTTATATAGCACTGTCCTCATAGAGTCCTAAAAAAAGGCTGTATTTCAGGTAAGGACAATGACAATGTATCAGACTTACAGAGGTTTATAAAGTGTTTCTTTAAAGCTACAATTAGCACCAACTTAAACGCAGGAAAGTTTTTAAGTTGATTCGTCTTTTCTGACTGGAGCGGGAAATGTAAATATAGCAACAGAAAAGCGCGAGGCCTCAGTTGGTGGTGATGGAGAGCAGGAAAGGTTGGAGGAAGATGCTGCCAAATGTGTGAAGTTAACAGACATGTTTTTCAGAGGACAGACCCCGGCTGCAGCCGGTAAACAGAAATATGGAAATAATTTTACATTGTCAGAATATGAGGCTGTTGCAAATGTCATGTTAGCATCGTTTATTTTATTTTTGTAGAGCCCAATACACACCTTTTATCACAAATATCCAGTTTTAAGCTGACCTTATGAACGATGAACTTATATCTAGGTTTAAGCACGAAACTCCCAGGCTAAAAAAAAAAGTGCCCGCCTTGTTTAAACATCACAGATCTCACAGACCCAGACAGTCTTTGGCCCCGTTCACACTAAAGAAAGTCAACCCATTTAGAGGAAGATTGAATCAGCCTTTAAGCTGGATACGTTCAGACCTATTTTCAAATCTGTGTCCACTCTCACTCCGGCTTAACCTGGCTTGTTTGTTGTCCTCCAAACTGCTAGGTGGTGCAGTGCCTCGTAGTATACAGAGTCCGTTCAGGCTGCGGTGACCGCGTGTGCACATGTGTTGTGTGTTTTTTTTGTCCTGTGTCGCTTGTTTTTTGGGGGTTTTTTTTTGGTTCAAAAAGGAGTTTATTCCTTTGTAGCCCTGTCTAAAATAAACTCGGGGCAAAGCTGTCATAGTTCGATGGTTGTTTACATACAGCTTTTGTACACAACCTGGACACTGTCCCTGTGAACTGGAAGTATCACGTCGCTGCCCGATTTGCTAGCTGCATTTGCGTTCAGACCTGAGCCACATTTGCCAATCCAACCAGATCCACCTCCAAGAGGTGGATTGAAATCAATCTGGATACATCTGGATTCGCATTGTTCAGACTCAGAAAATCTGGATATATCCAGATACGGCCTGAATCCCGCTCTAGCAGGACTGATTTCCCCAGTCAGAACGGGGTATTTTAAACATCCATTCATGAATGAATCCAAAAACTTGTTAAAAGACTTGCTCACTAAGTGTCTGTCTGCTCCTCCTCTTCTGATTCACACACACACTAACACACACACTCGGAGTTACATGTTCATCCTGTCTCTGCAGACTGCCTGAGCTGCTGCTAACACTGTTGCCTTGTTGTGCAGATTAAACAAATCATCATTTTTTATGTAAGTTAGTGCCATAGAGTGCTTCACGGATGACTGCTAACCAACAATAAAACCAACCAATAAAATAATAAACCGATCCAGTGAGGACAATAGGAAACCAAGATTAATATGCTCATAAGCATCTGCAGAAACCTAAGGTACATTGAATTTTAATTTTTGCTTCAAGAAATGATGAAATTCATGATCTAGTTTTATCTCTTCATTCACTCCAAGAGACACTTCGTGCTGTTTTCAGGCTAATTAAGATGCACTGTGACTCAGACGGCAAGTTGTCGAGGGTGACTGAACAGGAGTTGGGCTTTGGCATCTCCGTCCCTTTCCTCTCTCTCTCTCTCTCTCTCTCTCTCTCTCTCTCCCACCAAGCTGTCGGTTTTGGGACTTGAGTCACAAGAGCACAACTGCAGCCTTGCACTGGTGTGTTTTGTACATTTGTGTACTTTCTGCCCTGAGAGCGGAAGCCCGACTACCCACAGAAGTATGTGTCAGGCCTTCTGACGCATTGCCACCTTTAGCAGCAACAGAAGGAGGAATCATAGCTGATTTCATGTTCATTTCTGTCCCTGAGATGTGTGTGTGTGTGTGTGTGTGTGAGTGTGACAGACACACACTCTGCCTCGAGGAAGCACTTGCTGTTACTTAGATCCAGAAGCACCTGCAGCTATAAACACTTGTCATCTCGTGTTGTTAGAAAAACAAAACAGCTCGACAAAAAAGAAGCAATAATTAAGGTTTGAAAAAAAAGGGGAAAAAAAAGACAAGCCTTCTCTGATATTAGGGGCTAGTTTGCTGCTTCATGTGTTTTCCCAGTGCCAGACGACACTGGTCACAACTGTTTACAGTAAACGGGATCCTGTTGTGTCAAGGGCAGCTCAGAAAATGCTTCTGGGAAAATAGAGCAGAGAGAAAAACCATGAGAATTTCCACAAGCCCTGAGGTCACACTTAAATGACGCAAAAAGTCAATAAGCTTTTTATTTTCCGAGGCTGTAAACTGCAAGTTTTTACAGGTTATTTTAGTGTGTGGATGTTCCCTAAACCCTTTTTTGAAAAAGCTAATTAATTATATGATGGTTTTTAATGGTTCCTAATGAAATTTTTAATGAGTCTCTTTAATGATTACATCCTAAAAAAAGGTGCAGCAATACTGAAAACTTTTCATTGTAAACACGTTTACGCATTATGCAGGTTTCTGTTGTGGTTAATGGCATCCGCCTGTTGTTCCTTTTTAGTTGTTGATTCACTTCATAAAACTGCCTTTATGTAGTCGCATGCTGTAAGGGGAGCTAGAAGCGTGACGACTGCACGATGCAAGTTCATCACAATATTATGCATTGGATGGTGAGAGTGTAGCAGGCCAAAAAAATAATCTGTGAATTACAACATTTCTTCAGATTAGGTATAAATGTTCAGCTGGACTCAACAAAAATGATTATTGAGACCTCCCTGTTATGTGACTGTCATAAACAAGTTTCCAGTGACCTTTGACTCTGGGCCTCCAAATTCCAATTTGAATTGAACCTTAGGTAGTGATTATGTCCATTATTGATTGATTATGATCATTGGGATGCACGTGAGGTCTTGAGTGAACATCGACCTTGTGGTTAACAGCACAGACATTGAAAACATATGTCATCAGCGTGGAGGCGAAACTACTCTTAAAAAGTAATCAGATTAGACACATCACATTATCAAACAGTACATCTTCTGCCCGGTGCATCATCCTCCTTACTGTGAATCATGTTCTCTTATCTTCGCTGTCTGTCCTCCTCCTCTTCCTCCTGTGAGGACACCTGAACTCTTTGCTCACTTGAAGAGCCGACCTGGGATAAAAACCTCCCAGAGGCTTTCCAGCGCCCTGATGCTATTTTCATCCTCTTTCTACTCACTGGTACACTTATATTAATGTCACTCCCCTGCTATGCAGCCCTGCCCCTATCTATTTTATTTGTGTATCAACGTAATCTGTGTCCAGTTCACAGGCTCCAGCAGCTTATAATTTAATCTCTGGAAGGAATAGAAATGCACAGGCATACAGGGACAAGGTGCATTATCTGAACAAGGTTTTCCCATCTGCTGAATGACTGCTGATAAATGTTATCCTGTTGTCACAAAGGTGGAGTCTGATGGAGGATTATTGTACATTCCAGCCTGAAGCTGTGCTGACCTGCACTAAAAAAAAAAAAAAAAAAAAATTCCCTTCATACATAGTTCATAAATTGGATTATATCCCCATCATGCCTTATCCAATTAGCTGTAAAGTTGGTCTACAGAGGCTACAGGGACTACAGTACCTCATCCCCAGAGGTTGTGTTCAGAACATTAAACACAGGTTAGGAGGCAAACTTTTCCCATCTACAACAAGCTTATCCAGCCTCTGGTGGCTATAATAGGAACTGCAGTTTTTTGGCACAACCAAATTGGTCATCTCCTCTTTTTTCAGCCCTGTAGGAGGCAAGGGAAACAACAGAAAGTTAGGAGTTTCAATGAAGAAACTACAAACATGGAGGGTGTCAGTGACCTTCAGAATAACAATAAATGGGGAAAAAAAACAGGAGAGCTCACAGGTGGGATTAAAAAATAAAATCTTTTTATTTTTAACATGGAGGTCTATGGGGATTAATTCACTTTTGGAGCTAACCCTCAAGTAGCAACATGCCACCAGCTGCTTTGCTAACAGCCACTTAGAACTACATAAAGAATATGTGATCTTTCCTCATTTTGTTATGGTTTTAATTAGGGATATCCCGATCAGGTTTTTTTGCCCTCGAGTCCGAGTCTGAGTCATTTGATTTTGAGTATCTGCCGATACCGAGTCTCGATCCGATACTTTCTATAAAGCCACTGTTGCGCCACACTGGGAGATTTCACACATGCAGCACATCAAGGTCTCGAACCCAGAACCTGTCGCACCAAAAGCAACTGTCATACTCCTGCACTACAAGATACAGAGCCACCCTGCACAGAAAGCGTTGACTTTGACAGCCCTAATAAATATATATCCGAGTCCTGATCGGGAGGTAATGTCCGATTCCGATCAAGTCTCAAATCACGTAATTGGGCCCGATTTCCGATCACGTGATCGGATCGGGACATCCCTAGTTTTAATGGTCATAACTAGTTGCTATAATGTCTAAAATACTGAAGGTGTTGTGATACTAGGAGGCATGTCTATATAAACTCAGCATCATTCATGAAAACAGATGCCATTTTTTCTAAATGCTGCTACTACAATTTAATTTCCCCACAGGGATTAATAAAGTTAATCTTAATCTTAATCTTAAATACATTACCAAGGGGTGCATTCATGTCATGCAGTGAGGGAATTTTGAACTTTAAGGTATCAAAGATAATCGGTGAAGTGTTTTTTTCTGGCACTTCCTTTAAAGAAATCACTGCAGAAATCTCTGTTCCTCTCACAGTCCTCCAAAGTTCTCTGCTGTCACTCTGCCCCGGCGCAGACGAAGGGCGAACAAGACCTCGCCATCTTTGACTCAGAGCTATGTCAGATTAAACTCAAGTAAATCTGCCTGTCAGTGGCTGGACGGGACTATTAAAAGCACATGCCTGTTCAGGATGATAAGGACACTGACTTGCATTAGCTGCAGGAGAACATTTCTTGCTTGGTGATAAAATTAGACCACATCGTCCGCTGTCGGCTGAAATACAAAACATGATGAGATGTGACTGGACTGGATGGGCTTTTTTGTATGGGGAACTGAAAGGCTAGGGACAGTAATAATTTAATTATTAGAATTTTGTCTGGGCAGAGTCACAGACTTACAAGGAGTTATTTTAAATTAATCCTGGAAGTCATCTGTCAAAGGCAAAATGGCTGCCAGAAGAAATATTTCACACATGCAAGGTGTACAGATCTGAACCTGCGTCAAAGCGCCGCTACAAACGGCGTGTACTATCACTCATCCCGCCTTCAGCCATTTATGTAATCAGTTTGTTCCAGGGATTTATTGTGAATTGCAGAAAGCAGCTTCACTGTAAAAGCATTCCTCTTTAGAGGGATTTAAATCTGTGTTGTCATATTAGTGTAACAAGCACACACTGGCTTTAACCCCAGCAGGCCACCACTTGCTCATTTGTTTGAAGCACAGTACAGATCTCCAGAACTACTCACTATATTAAATGTCAAATAAATGGTCATTCTGTTCTGCATAATCTTCCAGGCTGGCACAGTTTAATCTACTCTCTACCAAACAAAACATGATGACTGACATGCACAGATGACCATTATTGTATTGCTAAACATTATCATCTGTATGCATCTGGGAAAGCATTAAAAAAATCATCAACAAAATTGTGCATTAGCAAATAACTGTTGGAATGGGCAAAAACTTCAGTTCCCCCTGTAGCCTCTAGGGGCTGGCTTTAAAGTCAATTTTCCAAAACCTCCATATGAATGTCAATCTTCACAGCTGAAATAAACATGTCTCCAGCCTGGTGAATAAACTGTTAAGGATGCTAACTGCTAATTTGTGGTAATAACGTTTCGCAAGCAGGTGCACCTCTAGAGCCCCTGGGGGCTATGGATAAAAAAAAAAATCACAGCGGGCCTCATAAACCAGTGTTCATGAATATTTACATAATCTGACACCAACAAAAATCTAAATCTTTCTTTGGCTTTCTATGTTGGGCAGGGCCCCATTAGGGAAGTCTCCTACTGCCATTGCCACTGCTGTAGTTTTAAGTTTATTGGCCCTTTCGGGGCCCCTCATGTCTTTTCTACACTTCCTTCAGATTCCACCACCAACTGAAGCCAAAGCAGCGACCATTTAGAGTAAGTCACTGTTATGACTACATCATCCAGGTATTCATAGTGCAGTGAATAACTTACATACATGTCAGTGCAGTCCAAGGCCCAATCCCAATCCTGGTGTCACCAGTATGTGCTCATATTGTTATGCCCCCCCCCCCCCCCCCTTACCTAATATAATTTCATACAGATTTAAATTAGCCACACTGATGCAGCTGCAAACAACAGAGGGAAGTGGATGATAAAGACACATAGCTTCATTTGCACTAGCTGTTGGAAACATGTGTATTTAGAAGTAGAGACTGATGCTGAAGCACAACAAAAATGTTATCTATGTTATATCTATGTTTGTATATATACACTTGTAGTTTGTAAACACTGTGGCCCACCCAGTGGGAGTTTGAGACCCCCTCTAACAGGAACAGGGACACACATGGACAAGGTGCAGGGGATCCGAGTCCTGGATCAGAAACATAACTTATCAGAAGAAATGTTGTTTAAGAAATGTAAAGTGCGTTCAAACCGCACACTACAAGACACAAGTGTGTCTTGCTATGTGCCAAGTGAACATCTAAGCACTGTCAATGATGTACAAGGAGAAGGAGGGAGAGAACACAGACACATCACAGAGTTATGGAGGTGTGTGGATGCACCTCAGTTGTTGGAGGTGTTTGGGCTTCAAAGCACCACTCCACATCTGATAGCTTTGCTGAGTGGCATTTACTGCCCTCAGGAGCCGTCAGCGTCAAGGCAGGGAAAGGAAGGGGGGGGGGGGGTGCGAAGTGATTTTCAGTAGAGCTCACAGGAAATGGTTCTGAAAGCATGCGTGAATAATCACTAAGGTTAGACACTGGGACATGCACTGTGCACCAACACCCATAACACCAGCTGATCAGCAGGTAACAGGAGTGGGTGTAGCTTCAGTAGTGTTTCCAATATTAGCCGCGGAGACGTCACATCACTCCATCAACACTTTTTCCCTCTGATTTAACAGCAATCCTCTATTAAGAGCTGCACATCATAATAAGTATAATCTGAGGCATTAACAAAGACCTGCATAATGCCTGGAGCTCAGTGTCCACAGCAGAGTTACATAACATCCCCTCATCCAATAAATGAATATGGATCCTTTACCTTGAGTCCAGTGTGTGTGTGAGGGAGCAGCTGGGACTCTTCTGTTTTAATCTGTCCCCAGTGCGGCCGCTTCCGTGTGGCCAACGGTGGAGTGTATTTGTATGAAATTGTGCAGCTCAGGACTGAAGATATCTGGTGTGTTTGATGCCAGCGAGTGGGAGCTACACGCGGCATGCTCATTGGTGTGAAATCGTGGCGGGGGGAGAGAGAGAGAGAGAGAGAGTGCAGAGAAGCAGCAGCCGAGATGGATGGAGGCAGAGGGGGTGGAAGCAAAGAGAGAGAGAGAGAGAGAGAGAATGGGTTGGGGGGGCTTTGTTTGCTAAGGGAAATCTCCAAGGACAACCCTGAGCACATCTGTGCAGTGCAGAAGTGCCGTTCAATGATGTTGTGGGAACATAATGTGGAGGTCTGTGTGAGGTCTGTCTCTGATCCTCATCCAGGAAGTTTATGTCATTGATTCATGCTGTAACAGATCATATGTCAGTGATAACTACTGACAACCATGAGCTTATACTGAAGTGGTCACTTCATGTGAATTCATACCTGCCTCACACATTAACACCGTTTTACTAATGTTCCTGTAGCTGAGTGATTTGGCATATCAATTATGAATCATCCCCTAACTATTGTGATAAATAGGAGTTCATGATATTCATTCATGCATTGCTTAATCATGTACCATTATTATAAAGTGTTAACAATTAATTTTTTTTTTAGATACTTTAATAATCCCAGAGGGAAATTGTTTTAAGGCTGCTGCCAAGCAGTGTCCAGCAAGGCGCACCACACCAGTGAGCACACTGGAGGCAAAGTGCCTTGCCAAAGGACACACACACAACAATGACTAGGGAGGGAGGAGTTGGGATCGAACCACCAACCATTGGACAACCCTGCTCTACCACTGAGCCACTGCTGCCCCTTAACCTTCAATTCAGTCCCTGATCACTGATTTCCTAAAACTTACTACATTACAGTTTACCACGAGGTATTATTAGCATATAGAGTGACAATAATTAAAGGTATAGTAAATGATATAATAAAGGTGCTACTTCAGGTACATGTTAGATACCATGTCTATGCATTTAAGCTTTCTTCATGTCATGTAACAGCAACACATTCATAGACAGTATATAAAGATGGATGTTAGGACAGCAGCTTCATGGCTTGCTAGCTGGTTTTTATGATCTGTGTTCAACTCATTTGTATTTAATAAGTTATTGTTGGCTCAAAGTTTGATTGAGCTGATGAGGAGACACGTTGTCCATCATTATATACAGTCCTCTCACATACAGGCAGATCTTGTGGACAGGTACAACAAGACAGCAGACATCTTAGATGCTGAGCTGGGTCCAGAAAGAAATGGGGGTCAGACTTGAACACAACAAATGGAGACCAGCTCTGGTCACAGTTGTGCCATGTGTGTCATTGATGCAGGTTACAGGCTCGTCCACTGTGATTCACCAGCTATATTTATCTCCAGAGAAAGTTCACAGGTATAAACCTGAACTGTCTGATTCCTGCTTTAGAGGTCTTTGTTTTTGAACTGTCCCTTGTCCTGACGGACAGCGTTATCTGCAGACAGAAAGTGCATCACTATAACAGGAAGTCTGACTCTGCTTTACTCTTCACTGAATGGTGTTTGGAGATAACCAGCTGTGAGGTGTACCTCTCACATCACACACGGCCTTAGAAAGAAATACAAGACATTTGTGAAACTTTGGCAGCCATATCTGAATTATACAGACATAATCATGAAGCAATGATGGACTGATGTATAACATTTGTATGGACTCATACTAACGTGATGGAACATGAAGCACGTGTTGTTGTTTACTTTGTATATATCCAAAAGAATCACATCAAATCCTGCAAAAAAAACAATGCTGAGCTGCTCCTGATCTGCATGAAGACTTTAAGTCCCCTCTACAGTGTGTGCATCAGTGCAGACATGTTACATAACACAGCGTGCATGTGGAAATTAGCATCATAAGGTAGAGGGGCTCAGCTGTCAGAGACATAATAATAATAATAGTACAGCAACTCACTCTGTTATCTGGTGTAATATTTTTCTGCATGCACACGAACACAACACAAAGCTCCTTCTTTAGTTTGAACCTGATACACCGACCATATGGAAGATGGAATATGTATATATATATAACAATGACCAGAGCTGACTGAATATAGCAGGGAGAGAGGAGCGTTTATCTCGCTGCGATCTGAAGAGGAAGATGTGATTTGAGAAGTGTGGAGGAGGCGGCCTGGCAGAGGACAGATAATTCCTGCCGCTGAATAGACAACCAAGTGTTATATAAAAATCACACACACACACACACACACGCTGCCTACTCACACATGTTCTAAGCCTCCTCCTGTCTGTCTGTCTCTCTCCTCCTCAGTGTGCACAGTTAAAATGATTTAGCAGCTTGAGTAATTAACACAATGATTCTTCTGGGATGCTGCATTAAAAACATTTTACACGTGACCAGGGGGGGGGGTGGGTGGGGGGTGTCAGCTTAAGATGGAGATTGTCTGATTTTAACCATTGAAATCCTGTCCTCTGTCTGAGAAACACATTGCTAGAAGAAAACATCCATCCTTGATGAAGTCTCCTGTTCTCGTTGCACCAGGTCATTATGACTGATTCAGCTCTGCACACACACTCTGTGCTAATGTCATCCAGCAATTACAACACATCACAATCACAAAATCCAGCTCTGCGTAATTCGAGGCGAGCCACAAAGGGAGAGTGGTGAGAAATGTTCGCCCACACGGCTGACCGGAGATGTGTGACCTTCATGACGTCGCAGGTTCCCCCAGTCGGCTTTGTCGCTCTCTGTCTCTGTGGATGACTCATCGGATATCCTCTGCCGGAAACAGACGTTTTTCATGTCCTTCCTTCACTGTGTTATTTTGTCTTCCACGTTACCTGACATGCACTGTCCCTCAATTTACACACTCGGATGTCAGGATTTCCTTATACAACCATACACAGTTTCTTTAGTTGAATTACATGCTGTAGTATTAATCAAAGCTCTTCTTTTATTTAGTTAGATGGGTGGATGGATGGATGGATGGATTAATGGATAGATGGATGGATGGATGGATGGATGGATGGATGGATTGATTAATGGATAGATAGATGGATGGATAGATGGAGCGATGGATGAATGGATGGATAGATGGGTGGGCGGATCGATGGATGGATAGATGGACTGATGGATAGATGGATGGATGCATAGATGGATGGATGGATGGCTTGTCCTGTACAGGGAGTCACAGGGAGCCATCCCAGCTATCTACTAGAGAGAGGCGGGGCATAGCCTGGACAGGTTATCAGGGTTAACATACCTAGATGCAACTTGTATGTATATATATATATATATCTTTAATTGCAACTCACAAGACATTTACATTTTAAAACAAAAAGTGGATTCTTCATCAGTTTCATAATATCATCAGATAAAACTCCTTACATGATGCCAGCGTGTGTGTTTTATGATAAACGTGTATATATACTCTATATAACTCTATAGCTTTCCTACCACTGTCAGAACCCTTAAACTGAACGAGCTAAAGAATGTGTTCTTAGTGCTCTCATTTGTATTTTTCTGCTGTTACAGCTCAACATGCGGGCGGGAGTATCCTCGCTAAGGATTCATGTGTGGAATGAATACATTAAAATGTCTATAAATGACCCGTTAAGCAGAGAATGTGTGAACGGAACACATCAAATCTGAATATTTATTAAGCTGAGAATATTTTACCAGTAAAAAAAAAAAAAGGCATGCGTTCGGCCTGTAACTTGCAGACCAGAAGGTGCACCTGTTATCCTTCCGGAGAAAAAGTTGCTGATTCAGCGAGGTGCACTTCAAGGAACTGATGAGTGTTCATGTGAACGTGAGCGTTCCCATCCTCTGACTCACAGCTGGGTGTGGCCGTCTGTCTGTTCTGTCAGAGGAAGGTGCTGGCTGTTGTGAGGTCAAACAAAAAACACCGTCATCCGCTCACTATCACACCATCAGCTGTTAATACAAATGCACCGCTGCTCCACACCTTCCTGCTCCGCTCCTCCCATCACATCCTGCCTCTGAGAGAGGAAGGATTTATGAGACAAGAGCAGAAGTAGCAAAGAAGGAAGGAAGGGGTTATTGACCTTCATATGGTAATGCTGTGGCTGTTTACGCACTTTGTTAAAGTCCTTTATCTCCACTTCGATGTCCACAGGAGTTAAACTGCTATGATTCATTAACTCCGAGCTATAGCTGCTATTTCTTCCTCACAAAAATCTCTTCCTCACTTTCTCCTCACCCACACCTTAATTTTTGTCATTTTGTTTTCCCACTGTAGTCAACTTCCCACACAAAAATGCAATAACGCCAACTTTCTTTGGCAATTAGCTGCAAAGCTTGGAACTGTGTTTTCCTGTTGTGAGACCTGGTTCACTGTAATATTTGTGACACACACTTTTGTATCATCAAAGTTCTACTGTGTGCTGACTAGAATTCTGTCACCTAGCGTGTTGGCTTGAATGTTGGCAGGTTATATTACCTAGCATGCAGGTAAGCAAGTCAGAATTCAAGTGAAGCTGCATATAAATTAGGCTCCAGTGCTAAGTAATTAGTAGCTAGTTCCCTAGCGCGTTGGCTTACATGCTAACAGTTAATATCCAGTTTCCTATTTATTGGCTTGTTCATCATCTTGTTAAGAATTGTGCATACAACGTCAGTGTTAAAAAGCTAGTATTCTGTTAAAGTACGCACAGTAACTAAAGTGCTAACTAGCTAGTATGTTACCTTAATACCAGCATGTCTATTGGTTCATGAAGTCTAACCACTAAGTAGCTACTACTCTACACCAACAGGGCTCTCACATATTTGCTTGTCTGGAATTAGTGACCTACAGTGAGGAAAATAAGCATTTGAACACCCTGCTATTTTGCAAGTTCTCCCACTTAGAAATCATGGAGGGGTCTGAAGTTTTCATTGTAGTGCATGTCCACTGTGAGAGAATCTAAAAAGAAAACTCCAGAAATCACAATGTATGATTTTGTAACTATTTATTTGTATGATACAGCTGCAAATATGTATTTGAACACCTGTCTATCAGCTAGAATTGTGACCCTCAAAGACCTGTTAGTCCTCCTTTGAAAAGTCCACCTCCACTCCATTTATCATCCTAAATCAGATGCACCTGTTAGAGGTCGTTAGCTGCATAAAGACACCTGTCCACCCCATACAATCAGTAAGACTCCAACTACTAACATGGCCAAGACCAAAGAGCTGTCCAAAGACACCAGAGACAAAATTGTACACCTCCACAACGCTGGAAAGGGCTACGGGGAAATTGCCAAGCAGCTTGGTGAAAAAAGGTCCACTGTTGGAGCAATCATCAGAAAATGGAAGAAGCTAAACATGATTGTCAATCTCCCTCAGACTGGGGCTCCATACAAGATCTCACCTTGTGGGGTCTCATTGATCCTAAGAAAGGTGAGAAACAGCCCAGAACTACACGGGAGGAGCTGGTCAATGACCTGAAAAGAGCTGGGACCACCGTTTCCAAGGTTACTACCATCGTCATGGTTTGAAATCACGCATGGCACTATTATTAATTTCTTTCATTAGTTGCTCCTGCAGGTCTTCACTTTCTTCACTTTGTTTTCGAGGAATATTGAGTCAACTTCCTTGTTTCTGTTTACAGTTCATTGACTGGCTTTCCCTTTACATGCCATGAGTAAACATTAACCACACAGTTGCACTTCCTTTTTATTTATGATGTTATTACTGAAGCTTGCTTATAATTTATTGTAACATATCTACCTGTTACACTGAACTGACGTCATTTTCAAGTGAAACAGAAACGTTAGCACCACAGGATGTAATGATCGGGGTTCTGTTAACCTTTAGGTAAATAACTGAACAGTGTCTGTGTGATATGAGTTATAACATGTTGATGATTAATACACTGAAGGCCTGATGTTATGGGGGAAGGCCTCCTCCAGTCTTCTGACCCCATTATTAAACACTCTGACCTGGATCATACTCAGATCCATGCATCACTTTGACACATTGCTCTTCTGCTTCTCACCGTAACCTCCCACAACAATGAGGGGGTTATTAGCTGATGACAAAGAACGACCCAGACTTGCGACCTTGCTGGTGCTTCTGCTATGATCCATTTCAGTTCTCAGTCCAAGCTAATCAGCAATCTGGCAGGATTTGGCACAGTCTGACTCTCTCCTTCACCTGTGATGACGCCTACGCTCATGCTCTGTGTAGGTGGTTATGGAGCGTCCCATCTGTTTGTATACATCTTCACCCATGCTTCAGTCTCTCAGTGCCATCTTTAATTTTAGAGACGCATGAATCACAAGGATGTGCCAACATTTCTCATTTATATGGATGAATATGAATGCTAACTAGCTAGCCCTTAGCTACCAATGATGA
This sequence comes from Parambassis ranga, assembly GCF_900634625.1. NCBI lineage: Eukaryota > Metazoa > Chordata > Actinopteri > Ambassidae > Parambassis > Parambassis ranga. The sequence goes on along the minus strand of NC_041025.1, from coordinate 20,419,360 downwards.
AGAATATATATATATATATATATATATATATATATATATATATATATATATATATATGTTAGAGTGTTTACTAGCAGTATGCACATGGCCAGCAGGTTATACAGGCTTGAATGATAAACACTTCAGTTCAGTTACCAGACATACACATCTAAGTTGGTGTTTGGTTACCAGGCATAGCCTGCTGCTGACCTCCCACCCACCTAATCAATGAAGGTGATCAGTGAATGAATTGAAGGAGGTGTGACATCGACAGTCCACTGTTGTAGGCCCACTTGTTTAACCACATTTCTGACTGCTGCGTCACTTTAGTTGGAATGAAATTAACAGAGCGTGGTACAGTGGCTACATTACAACATTGATAGTGAAAACAGTTTGGAGTGTATGTGTGACGCTGGGCTACTTTCTGTTTGTTGGTTTTGTAAACTTCAAGCAAACACAATGACATCAAGTGTGTTTATGATCCTTTATAAAGCCGCTTGGAAAGAATCAGCGACATCCACCTATGCCCCCAGATGTGCTGTATTTATGGTGGCGGATGGTAGATGGTAGTATTCATTTAGGACATTTAACAATGCTAACTAGCCTACCAACGGTCATGCTCCTTTTGCATTTCAAATAAACCTCTACATGTGTCTGTAAGGGTAAACCCTTCTGATTAGAAGGTCGTGCTGCCCTCCCACCTTCTGATCAGGGAGCAGAGTGAAGGAGGTGTGAGGTCGGCGGTCCTCCAACCACTGATATCTACACCTGCAGGTTAGACCCACTTTTAATTACATTCAGTTTCACAGTTGGGTCCAAGTAGAGAAGCCTCATTTCTGACTGCTGTGTCACGTTAATTGAAACCTCATCAGCGCGGCACTGTGTGACCTCAAAGTGAACACAATGACACCAAGTGTCTGTATATGACCCTGGATGGAAGCAGGTGGAAAGAACCTGAGTCAGCGGTGTCCCCGTGTGACACCTAGTGCGGTGTATTTATGATAGCTGGCGGCGTGTTGATAGTCAGCTCCGGTCATCCTGGGAATTTCTGTCAAAGAGACATTTCCTGGTATGGGCTGGAACGTGCCCTAACACGCCCTCAATTATCCTCACGTGCTGTTTCAAAATGTTTTATCAGAGCTGCTGAAGAACTCATACATGTTAACTATGCCATGCAAATTTAACCAGGAAGTCCTAAAATCAGTCATAATGATCATAATGTATAGAGTGTTATTAGTTAAGGGATTAGTCCAGTTTTGTAGAGCTGTGGCAGGATGAACACAGGAGTATGTAACCAGACAATGGAGCAGATAGAGGGAACAGTGATGACTGACAGGGTGGGTATATTTAGGGACAATAATTTTAGATTGTACAGGTGTATTCTGGGTATTATGATTCAATCCCTGGTCTGATTTGAGCAGTTGTGTAAGCTGTAATGACCATCCTCATCATGCAAGGTGTAATAATAGGAGATGAAGGTCAGAAACAGCAGAGATAGAAAGGACTGGTGTGTTATTATAGAGAAAACAAAGCATACTAACCTTACTCAAAGAACATTGGTGAAAAATAGATAAAGAAAAATAAAACATAAAAAGCCCGTTCTGGGATGCAGACTTCATTAAAGACTTCTGTTCTGTTGTCTGTTCTCACTGAGCAGACGGAATCAATTTAATAAATGAAATCGATTTCTTTTTGTTGATGATAAATGTGCTGTAAGGATAACAAAGAAAATCATTTTTAAAGTACACATCATATTTTGTTGTTCTTTGTTTTCGTAACCGTCTTATACGTTTGGTCGAGGTCACCACAGGAAAACCATCCATTTCCACCTACCTGCATCCACTCCTCCTCTTGACCTCTTGGCAGCTCCATTTTCAACATCTTTCAATCAGTGTAAACCCACTTATCTCTCCTCTGCACATGTGCAGAACAGCTCGATCTGGCTGCTCTGACTTTTTCTCTCTGATGTGCTCCTTCCTGATCAAGCGGCAACCTTCGGGGTTCAGACTTGAAGCCCATGCGGAAGTGTCAAAACTAAGCTACCGAAGCGAGTAATTTCCCATAGACCCCCATGTTAAAATGGCCAACTTCACAGCAGAAATGAACATGTTTACAGCCTGGTACAAAAAACCATTCTGGTCTCAAATGAAAGTTCTCTTCTAGTGTCTATTGTACGGGTGGTGAATGTTTTTAAAACTCACTTGTTTTAATTATATTTGGACTTAAAATTACGCTTATTATGGGTGTTGCTGCTTTGATTGACAGCCGGTTTCTGTATCACAGACTGAGTTTCCTGTTTCTGCAATCGCCCAACCTCCTCAACTCCGCTCTTGCTCCCCCTCTTTGTCCGTATTTGGATTTTTGGCGGACTGTGATGCTGCCAACATGGCGGTGGTCAGAGTGTCCTGGAGCCTGCCACCGAGCCTCAAAACAAAGCCTGGGGAAACAAACGTGTGACGTCACAGAAGCTCTGTCCATAGTTTTTACTGTCAATGGTCCTGATCCTGTCCATCCTCATCACTCCTAAACCTGATCACATAATAAGAGTTCGATATTTCCAGGCCTGGGAAACACCTACTGCGTGTGTGTGTGTGCCACCGACATGTCCTATGTGTTGTTGAGGATGGGACTTGTTGCCATGGTAACTGAAGGTGGGATTTCGTTTTTTTGCCTCAAGATTGGTATAACCTCATAAAAGCCTGTTTTTGTTGTTGATGGCTGATCTTAACCAAGAATTATGCAAGGCGTTAGAACCCAAGTGTTTATTGGTAGGTGACTATCGAGCGATTTTGATCTTTATGTGTCAGGGCGATGTGTTGTTCAGATCCCGGCAGGCAGCAGTAATACACTGTACAGTTACTAGCTATCTAGCTAGTTATCTAGCTATTATCTCTTGTGTATTTTTCTAACACTCACAGACTGGGTAACAGCTGCTGCTAAGATGTTGATGAAGATTCTCGGTCATCCGGGTCATTTTCATTGAAAGGGTTAAAGCGAGGCAACTTTGAAGCTGATGCCAGGCAAAGTCATGTCGTATCAACCATGATGACTGACATCAATGGGACTCTGTGTACGTACAGGAGGCCCAGATTACCAGGCTGAAGAATCCCCAATTGAACAATGATTGTTCTTCAGGGCCATACAGGCACAGAATTCTTAGACACAGTAAGGGTGTTGTGATGTGAAGTCATATCACTGATGTTAAATGAATGAATTTTTCCCATATAATAGAGAGAAATGGACAGATGATAATGTGTTGATCAATGATGGTTTGTGGACTCCTACAACCCCAAAGCACAGCTATAAAGGTTTTTCCAATACATTTCTCAATAACATTATTATTGTAAATAAGGGAAACTTTTCTTCATATAAACAGTCTGAGTCAGAGTCTGGGCTGAGGTGAAGCTAATGTGTCATCTGTAGAGAAACGGACATGAGAGCAGGGAGTGGGAAGCATGATGCTATTTATGTACTGTATAAACAGTGAAGGGCCTAAAAATACAGCCCTGTATCAGACACGGAAACGATCACAAAGAATCACAGAACTGGCTGAAGGCAGCACAGAGGTGAGGGAAGGGTGGAGGTAAACACACAGCAAGCTGCAGGGCTGGCTGCAGGGCTGCATGTGGGACGTACCATCTGCTCAGGTGTGCACAGGGGGGATGAAACAGCGAGTGCAAAAAGGAAGAACACACAAATGAGACACTTGAAACTCACACAAAGGAAAACATCACACTCACCGCAAAGCCATACTTAGGCCCCGTTCACACAACGCATGCGCATATGCGGCCCTACCGTGGCCCGAACGGACTCTGTATATTACAATGCACCACCTAGCAGTTTGGAGGACAACAAAAAAGCTGGATTAAGCCGGAATAAGCGCAGACACGCGTGTGATAGCCTTATTTGGAAATAGGTCTGAACGTATCCAGTTTAAAGGCTATCTGGATACAATCCTATTTTAGCTGGATTGACTTTCTCCAGTGTGAACGGGGCCTTAATTGCCTGTAGGTGTGAGTTTGAATGGTTGTCTGTCTGTGTTGCTCTGTAATGGACTGGTGGCCTGTCCAGGGTGTACCCCGCCTCTCACCCAAAGCTAGCTGGGATAGGCTCCAGCCCCCCGTGACCCTGCACTGCAGGACGAAGTGGGTTAATTGAAGATGGATGGATGGAACTAAATGGACCTAGATCATATCAGCCGGATGGATGGGGTCAGCAGGCCGGAAGTGGTCCCCAGTCCCGACAGTCTGAGACCCCTGTGGTCAGCATTTACATTTACTGACTGCATGAATCAGGCCTAATCAGCCTCAATAATGATAATTAGTTATGAATTTTCTAGCTTTTGCTTTGAGAAACCATTGGACATGTCATCGCCACGATGAGAGCAATTAGTGTGTGTGACACACAGAATATGCCGACTCATCCCAAATAATAGCTGCTCCTGTTATCCAAAGTGGATCCTTAACTGTGATAATTAAGAATTATAGGTCAGACGTGAGCGTACATACAGGTCACATCATTCTGTATGGTGTTTATAGATCAGAAAGGAGCTATTATTAACTTAGCATCATGCAACATACTGATTTAGAGCCTGCCTGCTAACAGTCACAGCCAGGCCTTAATCAAATCACTGTTCCACAAAAGAGGATGGCTGAGTCAAATTCTTCTCCTTTGGACTTGACCTAGCAACAATACGTTGCCTCAAGAGTTTGTCCCTCTTGTCACTCCTGTTTTTTCATCACTGACTGAGAATCATGCTGCTTTTGGTCAGTTGTCACCATCCAAGAAATGGTATGATTTATGAGTCCCACTCCCAAACACTTCTCATGCACTCTAGAGATATGGACAAATGCTGGTCCTTTCAGAAGGCTGGAAATATCAGATATCTGAACATTTTACATCAGCTATGTATCTTTTTTTGTGAGGACAGAATCCACGTGGCTGAGCTTCGGTCCATGTTTTGACTTCAATCTAGAAATGACTCGGTATGGACATAGCCTGGCCGGTTTATTCTGTGTTCATTGGTACTGCCTCCTGGAAATCTAGCCAGAGTCTACAGAGACCAGACTAAAGCTGGAGACACACTACATGATTGTTCACCTGATTTTACCCATGATTCCCTGTTGGGCTAAGCCTGCACTAGTTGGGGACAGTCGTTGTGTAGTCGGCACCAAATTCTGTGAGGAGGTGAAGACACAAATCTGCAAGTGTGTAAGGGGAACAGATCGGACCTGACCTCAGTCGCAGTCAGTCAAACATGCTGGGAAATGATTAACTTCACCGCACAGAAATTCCTATAGACGAGTCAAAGGCAGCCTCCTGTGCTGGAATTATCGACCTATCGGCCAAATCAGAGAATAGAATTTCTTGTTGCCAGGTGAGGGCTGAGCCATCTCACTCCAGCTAGTATCAGAAGATGCCAGGAAGTAGTGGGATCATACTTGATCCAAACTAGGGATGTCCCGATCCGATCACGTGATCGGAAATCGGGCCCGATTACGTGATTTCAGACTTGATCGGAATCGGACGTTACCTCCTGATCAGGACTTGGATAAAGATTTATTACGGCTGTCAAAGTTAAAGCCTTCTGTGCGGGGTGGCTCTGTGTCTTGTAGTGCAGGGGTACGACAGTTGTCTTTGGTGCGAGAGGTCCTGGGTTTGAGACCTCGATGAGGCCACAGTGAAGGGGTCAGAAGTCATGGGACCAAGTTTAGATACAATGTGTCAAAGCACTGCAGAGATATGAGCTCATTTCCTGTTTGACGACTTTGCCATCTAATTTGATTGGCTGTTGCGGGCGAATGCTTCAAAGTCCAAAGACAAAAAGTGATAACTTGTGTGAGGCTTAGTCTGAAGATGACGTGTACCAAATTTTGTGAGAATAGGACAAACTATGTACTATGTAGTTTCACTTTCAAAAAAATCCAAAATGGCAGAAAATCTAAGTAGGTAGCAGCATGAGGCTTGATCCAACGATTTCAATGGGTGAAACAATACAGACATTAATGCACCTCCAACTTTGAGCAGTTGGTGGCGCTAGAGCGTGGGTGGTGCTGACATGAAACTTCAGCAGTGCGCCAAATGTTACACAGACAGTTCTCTGGGCTGCCAGAGACATCCCATGAAAATAACTGCTGCCAGACAATCCCTCTGGTTAAAAAGAAGGTGCCAGTCAGACTGTCAGTAGGCAGTGCCAACCACTGTACCACTGTGCCACCCATGTGCATGAGTCCTGAACATAAAGTCTTTTGTCTTTGTCTCACCAGATATGTTTGAAGGAGTTTTGGTGGCCATTATATCTGGTGCATATATACATGTGAAATCTGTTGTTTGTGGTGACATGTAAAACGGGACAATTTTGGCCCATAAAATATTTAAATGTTGTGGAAAGGTCATTTGATGAAGGATCATTAATAATTAGTATAGACCAGTATTTATAATTAGTGATTTTACAACATAAAATCAAACAATTTGCAGCTAAATGAATCTGTGACAGCTGATATAAGATCCTTTCATTACTTTATACATCCTAACATTGTTGTGCTCTATTTAAACCACTACCTGATTTTTACTATGCATATGCTGCCCTCTTGTGGCCACTTTTATGTACTGCACTCCCACCCTTTAAATCCCAGCATGTCTGCAGGATTCATTATTCACACCCTGCTGATTAAAAAATGAATTACCCACAGTCCTGTTTGATGGATCTGATCCGACCAAATGAGTTATGTTGCTCTAGTTCCCTTTGTGCCACTAATAATAATAATAATAATAATAAAAATAATAGATAGTGTTGTGATGACAGTTATTAAAAGAAAAAATCCAGAATCCTTTCCTCGTGTCACGCAGACTCCTCAGAGCTGCGATGCCTCCGGCGGCTCGGCGGCTCTCTCTGCCTGGCTGCCTGCAGCGGCTCGCTTCACACGGAGCACAGTGTACACACCTCTGACTGTGAACAGCAGGGAAATGGCAGCGAAGTATGAGGCGTAGATGAGAAACTAGAAAGAGATGGGAGCACACAGAGGATGATTTACATGAATTCATTCATCTGTCTCTCTGTGTGTGTGTGCTCACTGAATGCCCTTCAAGCATGGCTGTGATCTGAAGCCTTTTATTAATACACTGTCAGTGTTTGTTTTCCAATCACCTCGCAGATCTTTGTATGTTTTACTGACATTTTTTAATACTAAGTCATCCCTTACTGCTTTCATAGGATTTGTGTAGATGAGCTGCAGCAGGTGCTGCCTATCTTGAGCATTCAGGTGTGTGTGTGAGAGAGGGAAAGACATAAATAATGGTGTAAAAGAAGCTGCACATCAATCTGGGGAGACTTTTAAAACCATTTCTAAACTATCTGGAGTTCAGTGTTTTACATTGAGGGGGAAGGGAGTGAAGCATTGAGGAGCCTCATCTCAGAGCCTACAGGCCTCACTGAGCATGTTCAGTGTGTCTGGACGGGTGATTTGGGCTTGTTTTGCAGCCACAGCACCTGGGCAGCTTGCAGTCATAAACACCTCTGTATACCAGAGAATGTGAGAGACTGATAAAGTCATAGTCATGACTTTAACTTTGCTACATAATAGGATCATGATGAACTTTTTGTTTTTGTGTACACAAAAAAAACATAGAATTACAAAACAACTAACTAATACTGAACATAACTGTGTGTTTATTGCGTGCACCTGGGTGGAGATGGGAAGCTGCAGAGACTTGGTGTTGATGACGACGGCGGTGAGGACGCTCTGGAGTACGGTGCCCACGAAACTGTTTACACCAAACACTAAAGCGTAGCGCTTCCTGTTCAGAGACTTGGCGATCTGAAAACTGGGATAAACACACATTTTACACTGTAAAATGGATGAAGGCTATATTAACACAGTGAGGAAGTGAAATGACCTGGAAGCAGCTCAGCGACCCCCCCCCCCCCCCCATTATTATTAATAAGGTCAAAGGCTGGCGCTCCGGTTGTTGCAGATTTTCCATGTTTAATGGCTACATGCCTATCTCTGAGGTTTAAGGTCAGCAACATCTGTGAGGCAGCCTCACCTGCAGATGGTGGCCAGCTGCATGTACACCGTTTTGAAGAGGAAGAAGCAGGCGTAGCTGATCCAGATGTTGTCAGTTAGATCCATCAGAAACACGACCGCCGCGATCAGAAACGTGAAGCCTCCGAGGACCAGTTCCCCCCACACAGACCACTCCACAGACATGTAGCCCACAGCAACCGTGGCTGCAGCTCCTAAAGAAAGAGCAGGGCACAGAGATTATAACACAGATCCACTTCCTGGGTGTCTTTGTTTGTTTATAGTCAATAAAAAATAGAGAAACCATTTATGATGCTTTTAACATCTTCTGATTTGACTAAATGAGGTTCCTCATTTAAGCCACAAGGTGGTGCAGTGCACTCCTGACCCACAGCCAGGCATGTGAAGCAGATATGAATGTGTGTGTGAGTCTTTAAAGTATTGATTATTTTAGGATATCTGACATTCTGAGTGTGTCTGTCCTTTCCCTTTCCTGCTCTCATGTCATCTTTCTGCTGCTAATTGCCGAAATTGAAATAATGAACCAAACTCAGGTCACAATCGGTGTGAACACAGAAAGGCCCAGACTCTCCAGAGACACCGATCCATTCGCTCCCAGTTCTTTATCCGCTATACAAAAACAGAGGCTGTTTATTTGCTTTCATTCTTCTCGGTCACTCAGTGCTAATAGTCCAACATAAACAGCAGCCCCGGGCTGAGATGTGTATCTAAGATGTACTTAATCAATCCCCCAGGCTCCGGTTTGTAGGCTGAGGTCATATAGCGAGACTAAATAATCAGGCCCATTTCCACAGCAGCATCAATCGGAGTCTTAGCGGGGTCAGCGAGTGTTAGCTGTATGGTACAGCTTCATAAGGAGGAATCGATAAAGCACAGCACAACTTTATGTTAAATACCAAACTGACTTACAGGTCTGAGTTTAATTGGTCGTCTGTATGTGATCAATAATTTAAAACACGTGGGAGCTTAGAAAGACCAGGGAAGCAGGAGACCACAGTTAGAACACACAAGTATACATATAATGGCATTATGGAGGCCTGGAAGGGACACATAGGGGAAGAAAATACCAAAACTAAATTAAATTAAATTAAATTGCACCCTAAATTTGAATATAAAGAGCTATTTTGAGTCCATAAGGCCCCATTCACACTGGAGAAAGTCAGTCCAGCTAGAGTAGAATTAAATCTGGATAGCCTTTAACCTGGATACGTTCAGACATATTTTCAAACCTGGCTATCACACATGCGTATCTGCACTCAATCCAGCTTAAGCCGGCTTGTTTGTTGTCCTCTAAACCACTAGGTGGCGCATCGTAATATACAGAGTCAGTTCAGGTTGCGGTAGGACCGGATGTGCGCATGCGTTGTGTGTTTTTTTTGTCCCGTGTCGCTCATTCTTTCGTTTTCTTTTCAGTTTTGAAAACCAGTTTATTCCTTTGTAGCCCTGTCAAAAATAAACTCGGGGCAATGCTGTCGTAGTTCAGCGGTTGTTTACATACGACTTTTGTATCACGAAGTATCACGTCGCTAGCTGGATCCACTAGCTGCATTTGCGTTCAGACCTGAGCCACATTCACTCCGAGAGGTGGATCGAGGTCTATCCGGATGTGTTCAGACTCTAGCCAGATTGATTTCCCCAGTGTGAACAGGGTCTAAGATGCCCCCAGAGGTCACGGTGGTGAACTGCGATGTTTGACACTTCTTCTGTATGGGCTTCATTTCTTAGGTCAGGACGCTGCTGCACACTGGTTTGTTTACTACGACACACAACTTGACGTAGTCGGCTGGTAGTGCACTGTGTGGTACCTTTTGGCACACTGCATCACACTATATTTATAATTCTCTTTCATTTAATGAACCCCTGTCTCCAGTTTGTTAACCCCGATCACTGCTGTGTGTGATCAACCCTCCTCATTATTTTGCGGCACAGACGGGGAGTGACGGTGACCTCGTGCTGTGTTTGGCTTCTCATACAGATTAGATAACAGCACACCGTGTACGTAGGTAGAGTAACATTTTAATTGGCACGAGTTTCACGGCCCAAATCTAAACAGAGCACTCACCAGGCAGGTTTTCAAGCCGAATTAAATGGGAAACCTTGGTCATTTGCGACCGACTAGCATTTCTGACTTGAAACGGGTGTTTGATGTGTAAATGACTTTTAATCACTCCCTCAGATAGATGGACCTCTCCTTGACAATTATACTACACAAAGCTCTGCACACACATTTAGTTTTATCCACAAAAAACTAATGTTGTTTTCAAACTCCAGGGTATGCAGTTATTAATATGCTGAATATGAAAAGTAAATTATGTTGTGCTTTTCCTCCATATTTTATCACATTGGTAATCCATATTCATATTTCCCCCTATCGGTTTCCAGCAGGTTTTTTCCTCAGGGATGTTTTCGAAGTGTGGAATGAAGAGAGGGGGAAAAAATACAACAGGAATCTTTGGGGAAATATCTGACATGGGCCCTACAGCTTGACTGCATGTTGGGCGTGAAAGGCATACAGCTGGATGTGGTTTACACAGAGTAATTCCCTCCTTTGGTTTCTGGGGAATACAGAAATGTATCAGTACTATAATCAATAAAAGTACAGTGGCTGGATGGCAGCAGCTGCTGTACCCATATGGGGATGAGAGTAGGCAATTATATAGTCTAATTAATGCTGCTCCTATTGTCTGCTGTGCTTTGGGGGGTTTGTGAAATACTGATAGTAAAGAGGGATGTGTTTTCTTTCTGTCTGTTGATTCAATTATATATTTTTTTTTAGGGGAATGAGTACAATGCCCATAATGAAAATGTGTTTTTATAGGAACCTGAACCAGCTCTGTTTGAAATGGTTGCATTACATTATTGTGCATTAAAGGGAGGAACATTTGTTCCTTTTGTTTGCCCATAGGACGGCGCTTATCTCCAGGCAGTGCAGTTTTACAAAGTTACTGTGTTGTTGTTGAGCAAACACAACAGATTACATAAACCACTGCAGCAGGACTGACTGTGGATTTACATTATATGTGACTGTGGGGTTGCCTTACATTGACCTCTGTGGCTTTACAGATGTGTAACTGTTAAAGAGCTACAGCTAGCTAGCTAAAATCTACAGTTACAGTCAGTAAAGAATGGCCCATTACAGAGTTTAGTGAGGTGCTGGATTGGATAAGTATTATTATTATAAATGGTACACCACTAGTTACTTCACTGCATCTTCCATTTTGATTTAATCAGCAGCAGACCCCCTGTAGAGATATACATAAAACCCCTGTTCAGACTGGGGAAAGTCAATCCAGCTAGCCTAGGATTAAGCAGCATGTTCAGACCTATTTTAAAAATCCGGCTATTGCACACACATGTCCGTGCTTAATCTAAATTAATCTGGCTCAATCTGGCATTTTTGCTGTCCTCCAAACCACTAGGTGTCGTACCCCGTTCAGGGTAGGACAGGGTGAGTTCATGCATTGTGCAGCTTATATCATTTTGTTTGTTTGTTCGTTCGTTCGTTCGTTCTTTCATTTTGTTTTTTACACACGACTTTTGTTCGCAACCCATATAATGTCTCTGTGAACCCAAAAATATCAATACCACAAAGGGCCCCCAGATGTTCACATGTTATGTTTCTTAAGCGCAGACAAGTTGCCTTTGTTTGGAGAAAGATATGAGAGGCTTGTGTAACCCAAAGAACAGGGTTCCCAGTCAAACACGGTGGTGGCAGTATGATGCTGTGGGAGGGATGGAAGGATTCATGAAAATAAGAAACAAATATCTTGAAAAAAAAACTGAAAATAGGTGAGGAGGAAATAAATCATTGGAAACCCATGATACCTGACAGTGTGCTGACAGCATCCACTCCTCCATTGTAAGCTGTGAAGTTACTGGGCTGCCTGTTTACCCAGAGGAGCTGCACGTAGCCTGAAACCTGGTAGAAGCCACACCTCCCAGTGGCCGCCCATATGCAGAAAAAGAGCACAGCCGGAGAAGAATAACATTTCCTAAAGTCCAGCATGAGCCGAGTGAACGTCCTTCCAACATACCTGGCAGCCGCCATGTTCTTTACCGAAAGGACGACACCTTTGTTTTCTGAGCTGTTAGCGTCCACGTCTGAGTGCTGTGCAGAATATGAATCATTAAGTAAGCTGGACTTGGGCATGGGCAGAAAAAGGGAGGTGATTAGTGCAATGGAGACAGAGATAAGGGTCAAAAACGCCAAGCAGTACAAGGACACTCCAGCCAAAGACACCAACAGCTGAGCCAGGGAGGCGCCCACAGTGTAGCCCAGCAGTACGGCAGCCCTGACGTAACTGGTCACCCTCTGATAGTAGCGGGGGTGCACCACGCTGTAAATGTAGGAAAAATAGGCCACGTCTGCTGCCATGGCGATGCTGTAGCTGAAGAAGGCCAGCTGAACCCAGTGGACCCTGGAGCTGACCAGGACCAGGAGGAAGGCACAGACGTAGGTCAGACCCTGGATGATAATGATGGGCTTGTATCGTAGGAAGTCTGTGACCAGGAGGACCGGGACGAGGAGAACCAGGGTGGAGTAGGTCCACACAGGGTACACCTGCCTGTTCACCTGGAAACAGGGCAGACACAGGATGTTTTTAGAAAATAACTGTCACAGATGAGCTTTAACTTGCTGCATTTTAATTTAATGGTACATACATGGTATGCATACACTGCGATTTTTGGGATGTTTGTGTTTAACACCAACTCACACAGTACGAATAAATCATATGCGATGTCAAGTCAAAGCTCGCGATTTACATGCTCATATTGTACGGTGCGATGGTCGGCTGTGACTTCAGGTGCTCAGGTGATCACATTGAACCAGAAATTAAACATGTATAACCCGGAACTGTTGCTGTTTCAAAGAAAAAGTCAAAGTCAGTCAGAGTCTGTGCTCATGTGCTGTTGCTGCTTCAGCTCATCAAATATAGCCTCCATCAATTCTGTCCAATTCAGTGTAGGCGCAGGGACGTTGAGCGTGTTCGGCAAACGCATGCACAGTGGGAGAAGAAAACACAGACTTCAGGCTGTCTCTCTGCTTAAACTGTGCGATACTCTCCCGAGGGGCGACAAAAATAACATGTCAGAAATTCAACCGATCATCCGATCGCTGTTCGTGCATGAATATGATACAAGCTGAACATCTACTTCCTGTGCTGTTGCTTCATATAAACGCTTAAACACCAGGCGGTCTGTACTGTATGTGAGAGTTTACAGAGTGCCTCATGCTAACTGGTGCTGTTTTCTGCAAGATTAAACCACACACACACACATAAACGTCATATAAGTCTAAATTCACCTCTGTGGATCTATCGTCATGCAAAAAGTGGACTCACACATGGCTGCCTATCAGATGAGTACACCTTTTTGCGAACAGTCCAGACCTCATTCTGCCTGTGTGCGTCACAGAGTGATTGACATTGGAGAAGTGTGAAGGACTCTGTTTCCTTCTTTAGTGGGGCCAGTGAGGCTTGATGCAGCCTGTGTCAAACTTTATACAGCATTGAATTTACTCTGTCTCCATGACCAGTCTTCAGATCTTAGCTATGCTCCCATCACTTTGCTCCACGTGTTCATGAATCTTTCAGGTATTAGGAGAGAAAATAGCATGTTGGTTAATAATGGAAAGAAGTAATGAATATTACAATATGTATCCTTCCTCTAAGATGAAATCCTGAATGATTCATACAACAGGGGATTACTGCGCTTAAGTCTAACAGCCTTTTACACATTAGCCCATTGGGATCAAAGGGTATCTGTCAGTAATACTGTTTTACTCTAAACTTAGTGGATGTTTTATGAATAAATGTGACTGTCCTCTGGCCCATTGCTGAAACTGTACACAGCAAAATCAACACAAAAGAACAAAGGTCCCATATAATAAGTGGAGTGTTGTTACATCCCATGGTTTTAACCTTTTGAATGTGGTCTGTGCTGGTCCCCTGTAAGGCTTCTTGCACAGATTGGACCCTTCCTGGGGTTGCTGCCCACCCCCCTGCCCCCTGGGATGTACTTAAGGGATGAAGAGGCAGCCATCGTGGCCACTTTGACTTGGTGTCTGTTTGCCATGTTTCTTTTTGTGTATATGGTACTTACTGCTTAACCAGCCAGAAGCCGGAGGAACCTGTAGGGGAGGCTTTCCCACTTCTGTTTAAACAGTTTTCTCCTGTTTGTCTTGCTGGCTAGGGAGTTTACACGTTTGTAAGGTTTCTTTTTGGCGACTCAGCAGCAGGTCAGTGTGTTCTGTTATTTTGTTAGAATAGGGATGTTTTGTTTGTTATTTTGGCCTTTGGTCCTCCCTGAAGTCTTGGCTGTCCTGCTCATTCAACTCTGGCTGGATGAATTTTTGTTACTGATCAACCGGTGTTCTGCAATTTTCTTTCACCCTGTGCAGTGTTTGCTACGGTGGCCCTGACAGTCAAAACACAACCACATTTCAGATTACAGACAACTTCTTGTTTCTTATTGGACATAACCCATGCTAAAATATAAGCTGATGTGATTGGTTGTTTTGCTGCCAGTCAAGAAATGATGCTTTGTGAATGGTAAGCAAGTTGGAAGAGTAGTTACTTCCCTTTTGTCCCTAGAACAGCTCAGGGTCGTGACACTACACAATCGCTTTTGCAGGGAAAAATATTAAAAACAAACTTAGCAACCCTGTTGCCTTGTCCTCTAATCATCAACCAGACATCATAATGCAGAAGTGGAAAGCACAACAACCTGCTGAGGTTCTTTGAAAGCTAGCAGGTAGCATTTAGTAGAGATGTTTGCCATCTTTGTGAAAAAATGTGCACATTAAAAGGCCCTTTTTGGCTCTCCTTTATCAAATGCATGCACATAACTACAATAACTGCCTCACATGATGCTGATTTGGTCACAAGCACATGAAGCTTGAAGCCTGGCATGATGCAAAGTTTGTGATTTTAGACATTTTACCAGGCAACCCTAGCACTGCCTACAGGTTTGAGACCAAAGGTTAAATTATTAAACTGAGCAGATAACATCAAACACCATCTTTGTGTCTTTGTATTTACACTGTAAAATAGAACAACTCACAGCACAGGCTTCCCTCACTGCAGCAGCAGCAGCAGCAGCAACATATTTCATTTCACAGCTCAGCACCTCACCTGCTCGGCGGTGAGATTCTTGCAGGTTCCCGTGAGAAACTCTGTCATGAAGGGCTCTATGGGCCTTATCATGGAGCAGAAACCGTAGATGCAGAGCAGCACAGTGGGGCCCACCCATCCGGCCTGGCAGGGCACATAATGGCCTGCCCAGCAAGGCCCGTCGCCACACTCTCCGTTCCAGCAGGGGCCCATCGCTCCTCCGCTGCTCCCAGGGGAACGTCTGGCTGCACCCGGCCTAATTTAGGCAGTTTAATCTGTTGAGATATGGAAGCCCCCAGATAAGGCCAAGGTGAGACTGACTGCGAACACTGAGTCACCTGCTTTGCCATTGTTGTTTCTCTTCTTCTCTGAAGTTTTCCTGGAGACGGGGGAAAAAATGGGCGGCTGTGAGTGAAGATACATTAAGATGAAATATGAGGCGGCGAGGCCCCGGGGCTCCTGCGAGTTATAATAAATGCTGTCTCCTGTTCTGTCTTTATACAAAAACACCCCCATTCCTGCAGATATTGCGAAAGGGGTGGAAGTCAAACGCAGGACTATACGTGAGAGAGAGAGAGGGAGAGAGAGAGAGTGTGTGTGTGTGTTTTCAGCCAAGAGAAGCTTGTTTGATGCAACGTCAAAGCAATAATCACTTAAATTTCTATAATACTCTCATCAACATTCATCTTATCATTTTTTTTGGGACTTTACAAAAACAAGTCCACAACTTTTAAGTCAGCTTTGGAGTTTACTGGGTGGCTTTGCTGTGAATTCTTAATACTTAGGAGGACAGAAATAAGCAAGGCAATCATTCCCCCGATGAGAATTACTGTAGTCTGTAATTTAAAATATCCAGCGGCGAATTATGACTCACCAGTGGGGTGTCAACAGAACGATGCGCCTCAGCTCAAACTGTCACTCTGCCTCCACCACTTAATTCTCAACATCAAGGTCACAGCAGAGAAAATAATCATTCATATTCATGTCTTTCTAGTTTAATGTTATCGTACTGACTGTATGTGATGTGACGGCCAGTGGAGCTGCAGGGAAACGTTTGGAAAGTTTGACCTCTGGAAAGTGAAATTATACATTTGTACATTTGTTGTGTTGTTTTGTTATCGGTGAATACTAAGAGTCGTTTTTTCAGTGTAGCTTCATTATGTTACATTTTGATGTGCCTGGTGTTGCCTTCATTAGGGTATTTTGTTTCTATCGGAAGCCTTTCTGAGGCATACGGAGCCAGTCATGAGGCTGATGTTGATGTTCAGATGAGTTCAGACCAACAAAAGCCCCGTTCGCACAGGAGAAAGTCTGTCCAGCTAGAGTAGGATTGTATCCGGTTCAGACCTATTTTCAAATCTGGCTATCACACACGTGTGTCCACGCTCAATTTTTTTGGTTCGAAAAGCAGTTTATTTCTTTGTAGCCCTGTCTAAAATAAACTCGGGGCAAAGCTGTCGTAGTTCGACAGGACACTGTCCCCGTGAACCGGAAGTATCACCTCGCTAGCCACATTTGCGTTCAGACATGAGCCACATTTGAGCCAATATGGCTAGATCGAAAACTAGATTGAAAACTATCGAATCCTCCTCTAGCTGGATTTGATTTCCCCAGTGTGAACGGGGTCAAAGTCAACACATTTGCACACAATGGGTCAATTTTCACCTACTACGTATAAATTCAAGTGACCAAAAGGGGGTGCACATAGCTACTTAAATTCCCCCTGCGTTTTACCAAGCTCAATCTCAATAAATACAGAAACATGTATCATACTTTTTGCTGTAGAATTCTGATCACATGTTTCTATATATTTGACCAAATATAATCATTACAAATGTGTATTTCTAGCCAGGTGCTGCCTTTCTCTTGAGCCATATGTTTGTATAATATGAAGAGTTGGTGTCTCTCATTCAATATCTGAACTTAGAGTCTATTTAACCACAACAAGTGCTTCAGTGAGAGACTCACTGAACATTCGAGTCTTTGAATAATTCAGTATTTAGTCATTAATATCATAAAAGAACCTCTTAAGAATATTTCGGGTGTATTTTTGGATAATGTCGCTGTTGATACTGAACCATCTGGTTTACACTGGAAGAAACATGTTCACACTCTTCAGCTCTTTCTATATGTTTACCAAACTAAATGGTTGCTGCACATTGTATGGATAATACAATAACATAAACAGGACTGCATGGTCCGTCCTCTGGCCTGTCGTCTCCAGTCTGTTCTGGGATCAGGGTGTCTATGTACCCCTTACTCCTCCTGTGTAACTTATAGATGTGTCTGACAGTCTCGTGGCAGCTCGAACAGAGTGCAGACAGCAGGAGGCGGTGGCAGGTAAATGCCTGAAACAGAGCACAGCATGAAGGAGGACATCTAAAGGCTCGTGGCAGCACATTCACCTGCACCTGTGCAGAGGGAGAACTTTGAGAGGAGGACATGTGGAGTCTGATCTTTGTTTAAGGGAAATCTTTTCCTGCCTTAGTTTGTTCTCAGCAGCATCACACGTCAGTTATCCAATTTCCTGCCAATGCCCTCTCCTAATATTTCAATTAACCCATCCATCCTCTCCTTCCTCATCGTCTCCGAGTTGCTGCATCTAACATGGCGAACGTTCAAAGGCGCCCGAGATGTATTGATTCCTAACGCTTCACAGACCAAACCCTTCTTCCCACAATATCCTTTTTCTCCCTTTCCTCGTTGGTTGGCAAGTCATGTGAGGCTGCATCTGCAGCTAGTCAGTAGCCTGACTTTGAAACAGTGTGTGCATGTGTGTGTGTGTTTGGGTTGCGGGTGTGAGATTGGGGTTGTTTATAGAGGTGTTTGTGAGGCTCAGATAAGCATATGTGTGCGGCAGCTGGAAAACAGAACTCCCACTGTGTGGAGTCGATAAGACGTGGAAGTCCTGCCATTGTGGTCGCTCGTTGATTCCATTTGACAATGAGTCATACTTATAATAAGGATTGGGATCACACGGAGAACAGTAGAACCCCACAACACTCTATGTTCTTTCTGTGTATTTACATTATAATGATGCTTAAATTTGAAAAAGATGTTTTCTGACATGATCCATCTGCAGATTATAAGATATATATATATATGACATATTAATATTAAATACTATGTTTGTAATGCAAACATGGGGGGGGGGTATGCATACCATATTGATAACTTATTTATTATAGTTTTTAATGTAACCTGGTGGGAGGAGTGTTAGAAACATGCTATAATGATCCATCTGCAGATACTAAGTAGGGGGAAATATGCATACCATACTGATAACTTATTTATAAATACATAATCTGGTGGGAGGTGTGTTAGAAACATGCTATAATGATCTATCTGTATGTTCTAAGGGCTTCTACAGTGCAGATCACAACAGCCTCAACACTAGATGGAGCTGTTGCTTCATCGTCCTCCTCCTTCTCCTCCTCCCTTTTCTCCTCCTCCTCCTCCTTCCACTCCTCCACTCTGTGATGCTGGGTGCCCCTGACACATTCCCTGACAATTCTGACAGGCTCGGCCTCAAACTTGCGATGCTGTGAAGAGCAGCTCATGATTGACACGCTGATGGACAGACAAACAGCGAAAACCTCCAAAAACCAGCTGTCATCGCCGCGCGGCCATCTGCCGCTTCCCCCGTCTAATTGGATGATGAACGCTCCGATTGGAATGTGGGCTTGATTGCTAAATATTTTGTCCCCATATGCTTCAGATTAATCCTATACGGCAGCGATAGATGTAGCAGAATTGTTAAACAGCAGCGTCGGTGCATGCAGTAGCAGTCTGTAGATCAGAGCTGCAGCTGACAGCTGCTATGATCTATTGACATGCTCGTGGTGAAGATATAACTTGGTCCATAGAATCATATAAAGAGCAGTGTTGTTGGATTAAAGTTAAGCCCCTGTGACATTTCCTTCATTCAACCATGAGCTTGTATTTCCTGACACTGAGATATGATGTAAAGATCCAGGATTTCACAGGACGTAGAGTTCACAGAAACAAAAAAATCCACCCAACCCTGACCTGAATTTATAGTTGCGGCGGACACCTTCATCTGGATATCACCGCTGTGATCAATACCACAGAAGATATGAATCACACTGTGCGACCAATTTGTCACAGTGGTTTTCATTCTACCTGTCAGTCAGATGGAAAATGAAAAACAACCTTTTTCATCATGCATTCTGATGCAGCGCTGTCTTTGGCAGCCCTACTGAATAACCCAAATATTTTCCTTATGACGTGCATAAATTGGTGATCTGAGTTTCCACTGGAAACGCTGCCAGCGCAGTTAATATCTTCCTGCGGACAGCCAAGCAAATCAAGAAACTCAGAAGCATTATGTCGCACTGCCTGCTAGAATAAAACTCCATCCATCCCGCTGAATATTGGTATAAAAACAGATACATCGATATAAAATGCTGGCTCCAGATCAACACCTCACATTTGAACCTTATGGCTGACGGAGCCCAGCCGGACCCTGTGACATTTAGAAAGGGGATATAAGGAAGGTGTTTCCGCTGCCCTGTCGCACAGAATGACAGTAATATCTGCAGGTGTGTGTGTGTGTGTGACAGGGATGGTAGCTACAATTTCTGGCATTCAGAAATAACCTCCCTCGGCCATGTTTGTTATTTTGAAACAGAAATCCCCTCCACACATTTCCTTTAGTTATTTACAAGACGTAGTACTGCAGTGATGGAGTCCGCTGAAAGGCCAGGGAACAGCTTCAAAGAAGCACAACACTTTAAGGGAAGGTAAAATAATATCAAAGCACATTTTAAAATTTAAATTAAAGACATTGCTCCTCGCTGACCCCAGTGGTAGGACCATACACTGCGCCTCTGAAAAGTTGTGTTTTTGCAAATAGCCAGCAGGGGGCGACTCCTCGAAACAGCTAGAAATCACATTCTGTAATAACATTTATTGTTTTTTTTATGTACATTAACATTCCCATTGAGCTTCTGGTGTCATTTCACAGTTTTGCCACAAACATATGAGCGTTGTCTCTTCTCTCTTTGTTTTGCTTGCACTTCTCAGCTTCTGACCAAAATTTGCAACCAATCAAGGTTTGACCTTCATGGAACGTCATCACCAGAGAGTGATGACACTCCCTGCTTGTTGGAGGACTGCACACATTTCCCACAATCCATCACTTTGCATGTAGAAAACAAAGCAAAGGAACAACGCAGTACTTTAATCAGCGAATAGTCAGAAGTTGCAAGTGCAACGTGGCTAATGTTAATGTTGCAAGAGTCCAGCCAACAGGGTGCTAGGCATTCTAACAACTAGGAACACACCCTTCATCGGTTCTGATTTTTAGTGGCTCCAGTAGTCACCTGTCTTAGTAGCCCCAAAATTTGGATTATTCTAAATACAATAATAGTTTTCAGTTTTGAGACACCCTCAAGTGGCCATTTGTGGAACTGCAGTTTTTGAGGTTGTGCCACTTGATTGAGGCTCAGCTCATATTTACAATATTAGTTAGCATGCTAATTAGCCTACATTATAAACAGGTTTTTAACAAATTAAAATTTGATAACGGCAGCTTAAAAATGGTTTAAAAGGTATTATAGTTTCTCCTGATAGAGACATGAATATTTAAATATCATTTCATGGTAATCCATTACATTTCTCCTGCTCTTACAGAGGTCACCGATTACTTAATACCAATTTACCCTAAGCAGACAAATGAATAGGAAAACTGACTCATGGTGGCAATATTCATGCTAGTTAGTACATATCTATTAGAAGCCATGCATTAAAACTCATTAGAGCTCATTTGGAGAGGATGGGAGGTCTTTGGCACCAATCAATCAAGGTCACCATGAAGATGATGCCATGCCATCGCTGTAGGGCTCTTAGACTGATGAGTGTCAGCGGCTTTTGGGTGATCGCTGGAGGGCTAATGTTCTCTTCCTTCCCCCTGCTCCTTGCAGATGAGTGCTGTTCTGACAGACAGAGAGCTGCAGGAGGAGGAAGGAAATAAAAGCTGACATATCAGCACCCTCTCCACATCTTGTCAGAGTTGTCCTCTTTTGCCTCGATCCAATATCCAGAAACTCCTGTTCTCCTTTTCTCTCTGTCTCGTTCTCATTTTTATGGATTGCTTAGGTTAGCTGTGAGGAGTCTGCCTTTTATTAGCCTTCTGTGTGTTAGTGTGCAAGCATTCATGTGTGCAGGACATATTTTTCACTTTCAGTACTCCTTTCTTCCTCTCTGTCTTCTACAGTGATACGTCTAGTAGTTGTGACGGAGGAGCTTATTTGGTGTGGAACGTTGTAGCCTTCTGTTTGACAGCACTTATCCAGACCCTTCGGGGTGCAATCAGCGAATTGTATTCTTTGCAGCACTGCCTGTTGTGAGACCCTTTATTTTATTTTTGGCACACATCCAAACAGGACACGGTATTAACATTCATCTGAGCATCAAGCTTAGATAAATAAACTAAATAGACAAGCCACCATATGTGTCTGCTGGCCTACTTTTTTTTCTGGTTCCCTGTCCAACCCTTCTAAGCGTTTGTAAAGACTTGAGGTCAGGATACAGACGTCTTAACAGGTCTTGGAGCTTTTTTGTGCCACATTTTGAGGGGGTGGTCTGTGGAGGTTGACTTGTTTCAGGGTTCCATTTGCAGAATTACAGTTTTTATTGAGTGGACAGGCAGCCACCAAATGTGTTGTGGGGTTAGGTGTTAGGTGGCTTTGAGGTCAGGACAGGCACATTCTCCCACAGTAGACTAGGATGATCATTTCTGTGGCCTTTTATTTTGAAACAGGAAGTGGACCAACACACAAAGATATCATCTAAAACCTCATTATCTGCTTTATTAAGCAGCAATTAGGTGGAAATGGAATTGTTAGCATGGAAACATGACATTATTTTACTTGGTTTGTCCATAAAATGTCAGAATTTGTAGATTGATGATTCACAGACAATCGATCAATAATGCAAACAATCATCAGCTGCAGACTGCAGCAATAAGACCTTTACCACCTTTACAACTGAAGGCAGACCAGCAAGATGCTAAAGCTGCACATGGTGTCCATTTACTTTTGGTCACATAATGACCCCTATAATTAGTAATGACAAAATGTTCCCCACTTGGAAAATAACACATTATTTGAATATAGTATAGAATATTATAATAGAAATCTGACATTTGCAGCAGAAGAAATCTTAGGCTGTATTTCACAAAATAAAATGAACTTTACTTGTTTGTTATATTTTACGAAGTTAAAACCAAGCACCCACTGTGTCCGTTTACTTTTGGTCGCGTACAGTAGATGAGGATGGGCCAGTCGTTTTTATGACCTTTTCCCCAAACACAGTAACTGAACACATCTTAATAACTCTGGATCTCTGCAGAAACACGCTCTGGTAATTTTAACCTCTCTGCACAGCTCCCATGTCACTTCTCTGTGCGTCGTCTCTCTTAATCGGCGCTGCAATTTGCAGCCATTCCTATTAAGCCTTATATGTTAATGGTGAAACATTAAAGGGAAGTCCGGGGAAGATCATCAACAGTGCATTTTAGGCAGCTGACAATAAGGCCACTCTGCACTTGATTCAGGCATTAATTATTCTAATGAAAGCTGGGAATCCACTCTGAGGTCAAACCCAGCTACCGGCACTCGCTATTGGAAGTCACACTGTATGTTAATTAATACGTTCGTACGAGGGAGCTGCTGTGCCAAATGTTACTTCCTAATGACCTTGCCGATCATGTTGGTGTGCTGTCTTGATGAGATGGATTCATAATGAACTTGTACTAGTTTATTAGCCCTGTGAACATAGTAAACACTCACTTATTTCAGAGTGAACCGCTGTCAATCAGCAGCACTTCAGGACATATATGGATGTATCACAGTTTGGATATTTTTGTACTCAAATAAATACAATTAGACAGCTCAGAAATGTTGCTAGTTGTACTAGTCTTGTTTGTCAGCAGCACTACATACATAAAAATGTGAAGAAAAACATGAGGTTCAGGCTATTTGGGGTGAAAATACACCTACACATACAGGCAGCTATTGAAGTAATGGACCGTTTCTTGCCAAGCAAGATTTTATTCACTGTTCTGGCTCTAAACATAGTGTCATGATCCGGAGTTTTGCATGCTCCTGTTTTATTTTGGAGGATGTGTTACCCTGTGTTTCTGTGTGAGTTTTGCTGCCTCCTGTGTCTGCTTCTGTGTTGATTTGCCCTGCACTCATGTGTCGCACCTGTGTCTGATTGTCTCTCCCTCCCTAATGCTTATCAGGTGGGTCTTCCTTTGTCTCTTTGCCAGCGAGTCTTGTTCATACTTGTGCAAGTCTTCGTGTTTGTTTCTGCTGTTTTTTGGGGGTTCAAGTTGAGATTTCTACGTTTTTTCCTGTTTTGTGTTGTTGAGCCTAGCTTGTTTCGGTTGGTTCCACCTGCTTTGAATAAAGCTGTCTGGAAACAGTACTCTCTGCTTGTGCCTGAGTCCTCTCATTCTCGAACCCTGATACATAGACTGTATATAACGATAGACATGACAGCACCTTAAAAACATCTGGATCACCTCCTGGTGTCTGGCTGCAAAAACCCTGCCTCCCCTATGTTTGTGGATGATGGGACATGGACCCAACAAAAAACTGTTAAATGTAAAATAACTTTTTCAGTTTTTGTCATGCTGGTCTGCGTTGAACTTTTTTAATACATTAATGTTAAATTAGTTATTATGGGCCAAAAAAAGGAGGAGATAAGCAGCTAAGCAACACAAAACTAACTTCTTAGCCTCTACTCATTCCAACATGGTGTCTATTTTCCAACTTGGCAGCGCCCATAACAGAGATATAAGGGCCTTACTTTTTGACAATGAGCGGAGGCAGAGCTGCGTTTTTTAACGTTATAAACAATCTTTACTCCTAACTCACAACATAAGTAGTACCAGAGCACTTATGACTGAGGAGAGAACTTTCATGATGACAATGGCATCAGATGGAGGTGGATAGGCCCTGGTATGTACACATGTGTTCAGCAGTTGATTTCCTACACACAGTGCTGGGATTTGACATTCTGATCATTTGATCAACAAACCACCATTTTTAACACAATATACACACATTCTTGACAGCAGCTGATTTGATGTTTCTTCCACACTTGATGATGATGATGATAAAAACAACGCTAGCATCGTTATTTGTTTATAGTGAAAACACAAAAAGCCTTTTGTTTCTTTTCTTGAGAGAAACGTTAATGTGCCTTCTTACCATTCCACCAGAGATCACTTTAAAATCGCACATAATGCCATGTCTGTGGGACTTCTTGAGAGCACGTGCTCTGCTGTCAACACAGAGGTTCTGCTGCTGGCAAACACAAGAAGAAGTCGGTATGAACTTTTGTGAACTTTTAAAGTGTTGGTTTGAACTTTTGCACCACTTACCGCTGAGCTAAAAGCTCTGAACCAGGATACAGACCCACACCCGGCGCCTCCTCCTCAGCCACCTTTTCCATCTTTCCTAATGAATCCTCTGTGGAGCCTCCACACCTGCGGGGGCCTGGACCGACTCTGCTCTCTTGTTTCTGGCTATGGGAGACAGTAATAGATGTTCACCTATACAAAAAGAGCTGTCGCAGGTCACAGAGGACAATATAGGGAGCTCCATGTGAGGCTGCTTTTACTGTGGGTGTGCGTTTATTAGAGTTACTTCTGATCTGCTTTTTGACCTCTTTTGTCAATAAAGCCACAAACGTGCACAAACACCACTGCCCATCGTTTTGCAGTGCAACACTAAAGCTTGAACAAAACTCCCCAGTATGGAGGTTGTTGATTGTGTCATCAGACTACAACACTTTGACAGCAACAGAGATTTATCAGACACAACTATCAGTAGAAAATTAACTTTATAAACATTTTTTGATGCTAAATTTAGCTAGCCTGGCCAGCCATCCTAATCCTTTTTCAATGCTAGACGAAGCATTAGTCTTGTCTCTGTGGATTCCTGTTGGAATTTTAGGGGGCAATACCAACAGACTCTCGACTTACCTTAGCAACAATGTTTAGGTGATTTACATTTAGAAAGGGGGGTATTTTCACCCCAAAACGTCACATTGGATTTCTAAACCTACCTACGGTGCTGTTTTCTTGGCTACCATGGTGACCAGGAAGAAGTTAATCACATTGCAGTACACATGTAGCTGCTAGCTGTGTAGACACCAACAATCAGCAAAAGGACATTAAAATTACCAATTAAAAAACCAATTTAGATCACACAGGAAACAGAAAGTAGCATTTGGTTCCATTTACCTTTTTTTGTGAATGTGTCGATTATGAAGGCGGGGCCAGTGGTTTCTGCGAAAGATTTTCCAAGGACCGATCTTGTAATACAGATTTCAAAACCCTTAGGAACATCATCTGAAGCATGTTAAATTCTAGCTGTGTCCCAAATACGAGGCTTTATCCAACAAGGCTGTCCAGTTTCAAGGGCACATTCAAATATGGCTGACAAAGACGTTCTTCTTTTTCCTTGTAATGAAGGGTGCATGAGGTGGATCCTGACACATCCCAAATGTCACTGCGCACCGGCAACAGCTGGTGCAGAGGACTCCACAAACTGAGCTGCCACAGAGTTAACTTTCAACAGCAGGTTGAGAGGATATCATACATGACTGAGCAGAGTGTGTTCTACGAGTGCAACTGATCTTGCGTCACCTCCCTCCAGAAAGCCTTTCTACCAATGTTTTAGGCAGACCTCTCTCAGAGATCCAGATGAAATTGCCATCGTGAATGTACCCTAAATTTCATCCTCTTAAACCGTCGGATAAAGACGCCACCTTGGCTGCTCTCACTTTGGCGCCCAGCTGTTTCCTGACCGGGGGCCTCCGAGCTGAGCCAGCGGAGCAGAGCGTCTTGTTTGATCTGCCAAGGCTGCGTTTCCTCGTCCAGACAGAACAGTGTGAAACGTGGAGGATAAGCCAAAAAAGACATCCATAATTAGTGAGTCAGTCAGGCTTCACCTCTCTGCAGCTTCACTCGGAGCTGGCCCGGACCCCTGGTATAAACACAGAGTCACTCACACCCACTCTGCCCACCCCACGCTTTAGGAATCATCTAGACTCATACTCTGGTTTGTAATTGCCTTTAGAAGCCTGGTTACTGAGAGGCAGCCTATTAGGAGAGCACCGGAGTGGAACATAACATTTTCAGTTTCAATTAGGTCTATGAGGGCATACATAATGCACGGGGGAGTTTTGGTCCCCTCGGAATGGTGAACTGATAACTCGTGGGGAAATGACGCAGCAGCGGTCGAGCTGAGCTGACTGTTTCCGTTGCATATGGCTGTAAGATTTTTCAGCCTTAAGAGAATTAGTGTGTGCTCACTGAAATGTGGAGATAAGTTAGGAGTGAGCATTCGTTAGTGAGTGTGTGTTATAGAGAGAGAGAGGGGCACTAAGCTAGAGGAAATTGCACCAGACTGAACTAACTGAATTACATCTAAGCTCATGAGCCTACAATTACCTTATGTGGGCTTCCACTGAGGTGCAGTGAACCTTCTGCCCTCTGACGTCTGGCCTATTCTCTTCTACTGCTTCTCTATTAAGAATAATGTTCACAAAATGATATGATTTTGTTTTGTCTTAAAGACCAAAGAGAGTCATCAGGAGGCTCACTGCCCTTCAGTCAAATAGCAATAACTGTTAACTGTATTATATTTGGACATGAAGTAAATTGGAACAACATTATATATATTGAGAATCTGGATGAGAAGGTGGCTTTAAACCATTGACAGTAAAAACTATGAACCCATTTGTTTCTGAAGAGGCGTTTTTTAAGCTCGGTGGGAGGCTCCGGGACGCTCTGACCGCCGCCATGTTGGCAGCGTCACAGTCTGCCAAAACTCCAAATACGGACAAAGAGGGGGAGCACGAGCGGAGATGAGGAGGTTGGGCGATCGTGAAAGCAGGAAACTCGCGCTGTGATACAGCAACCGCCTCTCACTCAAAGCAGAAACGCCCATATTTATGCATAATTCTAAGTCCGAATATAATTAAAATGAGTGAGTGAGAAAAATAAATATAAAAAAAATAAAATAAGTGAGCTGGTTAGTTGCAGACAAACAGAGCTCTTCCAGTGCACCCTCTTTGTTCCTGTATTAATGAAGGCCTCCTTTCAAATTAGAAGTGCTTGCATAAGGTTTTATAGGCTTGCATGACAGATGCTCTGATTCAATCTGAGCACCTAACAGCCCTCGGTCCTCTGAAGGTTTCTCTTTCCCCTTTTTGATATTTCGCAGCCTCCGGCCTTCAGCCTTCATATCTGTGCCATCCTTTCCACCTGCCAGTTAACTAACTCTGCAGTCTCTAAACTCTCTGGCTTCCCTTCACCTTTCAGTCCCTCCTAGCCAAAAAAGTCTTGTGGTGCATTGCACTGACTGTCTACCTTCCTCCCTTTCCTCTCTCTAACATTCATCCTTCCTTCACGCTAACGTGATATGTCAGCCCGCAGCAGTGTTATAAACCAGTATGAAACTTTGTATGGAAGTTGAGCCAGCTCCTAGAGTAAAGGTTCATTTGTTACCTGGATCACTTATGTTTTATGACTCTCCAGGGATGACTGTGGTGTAAACTAGGGACCATTTGACAGAAGGAGGTCGCTCAATTGTTCGCTTCTAACTACACTTAGCACACTTCTAAAGTTGGATTGTGATACATAGCAAGTTGTGACCTTGGTATGGGTCCAGTCGCAGTTGATTGCTGCCAATGTAGTCATGTGTGTGGTCCAACCAGACATACCACCATGTCTGCATCCTAGAAACATGAAAGATATGTACAGGGTGGAGGGTGACTTGAGCCAGGAAGTCAGACACAAGAACCAAAGAGAGTCTGATTGGTTTTCAAAATAAAACATCACTGAAAGCAGAACTCACCTTACAGTTGTGGTCATTAGCTTGTGTTTGCGTGTGAGTGTAGTCTGGCTTAAAAACAGTAACCACTTTAGTCATGCAGCTTGGAAATGTCTGTTAACATCAAGTCCGTATGCATTACAGTAACAGAAAGAGAAAGATATGAGAAAAAGCTTTGACTGATGTGTGCTCTGAGTGGGAGTAAAACAAACCGATGTAAAAGTTGTCCTCACTTACGTCCTGCAGATTCTTGCTAGAATATTTCAAACATATGTGGTAGCTGGGGTCCAGCACTCACACTGTATATTCAGACATATTGTCTGGATGGGCAGCACTCTGAGGCACTTCACTTCTGAGTCCCCTCCCGGCAGGACCTGAAGTCATGCTGAAACAGAACGAATGACAATTTGTACTTTCCTTATCCGCCAGTGAACGAGTCTGCATGCTGTAAATTCTGTGATCAGAGGTTTGTACACCCAAAGCAGAGCTGTTTATGGAACACATGTTGACTCTGAAGAGAGTTCTGTTGTGTTCATGTGCACATTCTGATGTGGGAAACACAGACTTCTGGCACAATCTATCCATGGAAAGAGACAGAAACAGCTGATTGCACCAAGCTGTAAACATGTTTATGTAAGTTTGGACATGGAGGTCTGTAGGGATTTACTCACGTTTGCCACCCTCAAGTGGTCATTTGAGGGACTGCAGTTTTTGACATTTCTGTGTTGTTGTCTTAGCTGTCACATGTGGTTGTTTGTGTTTCTATTTTTTTAAAATGATGGTCAATGGTTGTATCTTTGCATGAAAAGGGCCCTTTCATTTTTAATGCATCTATTACATATAGTAAAACAGGCTACTTAAAGTTAGTGTTGCATTTCTTTCAGTGCAAACTGCTGCAAATGACTGTGTGCCAGACTGATTTTATTTCCTTCTTCACGTCCTAGAAATGATGTCATGCCTTAATAATTGTAAATTAGCAGTTGGGTGATCATATGAGAGGTTTGCACGCTCACATCCAGTGCAGGTTAGGGTTTAGTAAAAGTGTTTGTGTTCACTGATGTTTGACTTGACAAATGCGCACTGCACTGTTTTCTTTCTGTCTCTGTGACAAACAAACAACCTCTCACTTCATTGTGATGTGTGATGCGCGGCCGTCCACAGACAGCAATTGACTCCTCCAGTGAGTGACAATGGGCAGCCAGCTTCGGCGAGCTCTGTGTGTGTGTGTGTATTTATAGGATCGGTCAGGCCAGAGAGGCCAAGTGTGTCCAAGTGCCCGCCTCAGCCAGAGCAAACGAGGACGGATAAGAACACCCCCCCCCCAGCTCTGGTTAAACTCCCTATTTTCACAGCAGTTGTGCTGGAATTGCTTTGTCTTGGTCCCCATGAGAAGATGGAGAAGCATCAAATCAAACCTTCGAGAAGTGGCTGATGAATTTTCAATAACTTTAGGTTTTGGGTTTCTTTAGGTCTGCAGCCTCCTGGGCCTCCGAGCTCATGTTGACATGCATCATGTTTATGTTCATCTGCTGCTGTTTGCTGCAGTTAAACACAGACGGGGGCCGGTCAAACGTTTTGTTGTCTTTTCAGGTCTCGGAGGTGTACGTGACCTTCCCTCGCTCCTCCGCTGAGGCTGAGCCACTACATGCTGCACTTTTAGCTCAGCACTCACACTCCCCCCCTCGGGTCCTGTTCACTACCAGAAGATCATCGGGTCAAAGAGCCCGACTTCACTTTAAGTTCAGACTCCCGTGGGCTAAATTGTTAAGAGCACACCGCCTACTGCATTAGGCTCAATTGCTGAGGAGGATGTTCAGGTACGCGGGGATGAGCCACAGAGTTTCTGTCCTATGTTGTTGTTTATTCATTCATTATTCACTTCAGTACAGTGTAGCATTCATCATGTGCAGGTTACATCCCTGTGTGTGTGTGTGTACTTTGCATTTTAAATGTGGTTTTATCCCCTTCTGTGGCCACCCCGATTTCTCATGGGGACATCCAAATGAATTAATCAATCAATCATCAAAGTCCTGCTCATTAAAGAACACACTGATGTGCAGTTATTATACAATGCAATATTTGGATCTGATCGCTCATTCTGCTGTCTCTTATTTCTATCCAACAGACAGTTGCTATGGATACGGTTATGGAGGATCATGTGGAATCAAGTCAAATTTCTTATTTCTTAGATCAGTTAATCAATTCCTTTATTAAGCAGCCTTTACCTGAAACCTGGAAACACGATCTCTCACCCCAAAATCAGCAGTTTTTCGGTTTGATACCTGAAATATTGTTAATATTATAACACAAACTCATAGGATTCTTTGCATTAACTGTAAGGAGGTGGTGGCAGAGGACATGTGTAAGGGCGAAACAAATGATTGCTTGTGTAACACCAGCATAGCTTTTCAAAGCGGTCTTGAGTTCTATCCCCAGAGCATGTTCAATTATTACCTGATGTAAGAAGAGAACACACTGCACCTAAAGGGCACTTCAACTAATATCAAATATATATAATAGCTTACCAACTATTGCAGCTAGTTAGTTAGTTAGTAGCTAATACAAGCTAACAAGCAATCACTTCTTCTACCTGGAGAAACTCCTCACAGAAGGTTAATGGGTCAGAACCACCTGTGGTTCAGTCACAAACACATAGACTGAAGCCTGGTAAAAAAGGATTTTTTGTGAGTTGGTGCATCGCCAGCTGCCTCACATGGTTTCCTGTTTGTGAAATAGATTTACCCAAGAGAACGGCCTAGATTACCTCAGAAGATGGATAAGACGGGCCCTAAAACTTCAGCAAGTGACTCCAGGCTGCTGTTAAACAAAAAGGATACACAGCAGACCAGTGTGTTTTCTTTGCTTTATAAACAGAACGCATTATATCAAAAATAGAATGACATTTTCATAGAACTGAGAACTTTGTCTCAACTGTAGATAAGTATGGATGAAGAGTCCATGACATCATCCATAGGTTTCTGAAGGAGTCCCAGTAGGATGATCTGACCACGGCCATGTTGGTAGCAAAACTTGGAATCAACATAAATAAATGTATTTATGATTAAAAAAGAAATAAACATGTGTATTTAGAGTACAGAATGTGGGCAGCAGTTTGTAGCACTTGCTGGTCAAACTGCTACGTAGCCTGCTACCTGCAAATTAGCCAGATAGCTAGGTAGTTCCAGCTAACAAACGGCAGCAAAACCAAAGGGTATTATGGCTGATTTTGGACCAAAAAAAGTTATAATAATTTGGGAAACAACCTGTTAACTATTTAGACACTGGGAAAGAGGAGTTGGAAGTTTTTTTTTTTTTTAAACTTTTGCGTTTCAGATTGAAACTTCATTTGCCGCTAAGTTCAAATGTTTCCTGACACATTTAACATCCTTTTTTAGGTGTATTGAATCTTCAGATTAAAAAGTTGTCTTGGTGGTCTTTTGCACACACAGCTGTAGTCTTTATGAACACAAAAAATAAAAAATAACATGAGTAGTTTTCCAGACATCCACGCAGAGGCTCACTGTTATCCTCTGATGGCGACATTTTCAGACACTTAATTGCCTCCTGCAATGAATGAATTTGGCTTATGTGAATCACTGTGCACCAAGAGATTCAAATTAATTTAGCAAAACTAAAGCAATTGATGTACTGCAACCCACAAAAACTCCAGTGGCTGTTATTCTGATAATAAGTGAGTACAGTGCAGCTTTAAAGACAGCTTTAAAGCCTCGGGTGTTTTATCTCACACTGTGTTAGCCAGACCCGAACTGGTGCGCTGATGTCCTCGGAGTTTTACAAGCATTCACGCTACGTGCATAGAACAATGCGTCTTTTGTAATATGCATAATACTTTTATCTTCCGCTCCATTCGACTTCCGCTGATAAGAGGTGGAAGTCTGCACCTGTGTCAACAGAGGTCCGGTGTATCTGCGCTGGGCTCTGCTCGCAGTGGCCGGCAGCTACACCCTCTGTGCTGATAGCGGAGCAATCTGCGGCCTTCATCTCTCTCTCTCTTTGAATCCGCCGGGCAGTCCACCAAGCGTATTAAAAACTGCTCGAGCAAAACATCAACCCAGGAAGCAGTCGTCAGTAGCCTTAAGCGTGTGAGTGTTTGGGCCAGTGTGTACATTGAAGGTTTGTGTTCCAGAGAGAGAGAGAGAGAAAAATGTTCTATATCTTGAATTATGCTTGAATAATGTATGAGGTAGGCCAGGCTGTATCATCACTGATAACATGTATGCATGGGTCCTACCAGGGCTGTTTCATCTTAGCTAATAATTCCAAATGAGCTTGGGTAGCTAACTAGCACTTCAATGAAATGAGATCCCTGTGGGTGGTGTACTCATAAGGACTAATGAGAACATAACGCTAAAGACATGACAAGTTTGCTGCGGACTATTTTTATGTGTTCGCAATCAAAGGCATGTATACATAATAGCACTCAGCGTGATTGGCCTGTGTGTAAAATGCTCATAGTCATCTATTATGCCATGCACATCCTTTTAGCTCTCCAGCTGATAGTAGGTCATCTAAAAATAAACTCTAAACTGTGGGTTACATTTACCACCTTTGTTTGTTTCCTAGACTACCTATGTGGAGGTATTTGTAGTTTCTTTGGCTCTGGATACACAACCTTGAAGCCGAATATAAAGGATCTGACTTTCAGCCACAGACTGTACAAAACGAGCATCCGCAACCTCACCGACAGGTTTATGAAGAGCAGTTCTGAGCTCTGAGGGACGGCATGTCGGCTGTGTCCTCCTAAACCATCAATACAAGCAAAGAGGTGCCCATAACTGTGCAACATTTATAAATATGATACACATGACTGATTAAATTAAAAAAATAATCTCAATAAAAGTTGATTTCTGCTGTAAAGTTGGACATTTTTACATGAAGGTCTATAGAACCTGACTTGACTTGATTTGAGGAGCCAGCCCCTAGAGGCCACAGGGAGAACTGCAGTTTTTCCACACATAGGCTTAGGCTTTTCAAACTGTGGATGTTCTGCTGTGAAATACAGCCTTTGCTTTCTCAGGAAAATACTGCAAATGTCAGATATTTGATTCAATATTTTAAATAGTTATGCAATATAATTTTAATCAGAGTGCATGCTATAATCTTAAATATAAACACATACCTTCAAACACATGCAGGAAAAATCTACAAATATTATATACACTATCGATATGGATGTAGTGACCACATGCAGCTTTAACAGGTCTGTGTTTGGAAATCAGATGTTTGGTGTGGAAGAACTTCCTGTCCTGAACGTAAGACCTTACCTGTCATCAGTGTAACATCTTAATACAGTAAAATATCATTAGGTACCCATATTAAAATCCAGGCCCCGCCTCCTGAGCCTCTATTGGTTTAAATGTGACCTGTACAAACCAGAAGATGATAAGTTAAATATTTAACTTATCTAAAGTGTATCATCACATCCCTGCAGCTACAGTCTTAATCCATACACTGAGAACAGACCAATTGATTTATACCCATATTTCCAATGCAAATCCTGCACCTTCTGCCTACGCAGTTTATTTTCTGTACTTCCTGTGCTTATTATTAGCTCAGGTCTTAGACTGAGAGGCCCACAGAGGCACAGACATGCACTGTTATGTGTGTGTTATGATTCTCCAAAAACACAGCGATGCAGGGATTGGTTCTAGCTCACATATTAAAATGCACTAAATGATCGGATCGTTGGCGTGGTAGATAATGTGCTGCGGAGTCATCGGTGCTCAGCAGCGCTCAAAGAGGGCGCCGGCAAAATAGGCAGAGCAGCTAACACTGATCAGAATCTGCTTATAGGCCTGGTTGAATCGGACAGATTAATAATTGCGGGATAAAATGGACTGGAGCTACTCTATAAAAAATCAGATGATTAAAGCAGAGGAAGCAGAGTATCCTTTCTCCTCTCTGCCTCTCCTCTTACTAGCATCTCCCTCATAACTGGCTTCATTAGCAGCCGGGGAGAAGCAGCATTAATACTGGCCCCTAATAA
This sequence comes from Parambassis ranga, assembly GCF_900634625.1. NCBI lineage: Eukaryota > Metazoa > Chordata > Actinopteri > Ambassidae > Parambassis > Parambassis ranga. Next base: position 20,385,342 of record NC_041025.1, on the reverse strand, counting down.
ACTCTCTCTCTCTGTGTGGATTAGAGCTGCACTCCCTCCTCCTCTCATCATCTTACAGTATTTTTACCAAAGCTTCAAACGGGGTCACGCCGTCTGCTCTTTTTTCCGAATGGGCCACCTCACATCATCAGAAGCAGCGGCACTGCCGTAAAAACCCGCCGCCGTATTCATCATAGTTATGATTTGGTGACAGGGTCGTCCCCTCACAACCCCCCCACCCCCCCACCACCACTACCACCACCACCACCTGAGACGCGGGGCTTGTAAAAGACTGCCTTTCTGCCAGCAGGGCCTCCTGTTATGGAGCCTGTAATTGGCTGATTGGCGGTGGAGGAGAATGCAGCGCTGTCTTGTGAATGGATGACCAATAAGAAGAGAGCGCGATCCCCCCGGGGGCAGGCGGCTATACCTAGCCTATTAAGGGCTCCTTTTCCAGCTCGAAGGCTCGTTGTCATTGTTATACACATCGAACCTCTACAGCCACATACCAGTAAACTCCCAACTTCTAAATTGTCTGTTGTACAAAGCGAGCACACCCTGGCCCAGTTTTCCCTGCCGCCGGATGCTTTATTGCTCCGCTCGGCTGTATCGCCTTTCCTGCGAGTCGTTTAGACAATGGCTCTCCAAATTGCCCGTGTCCTTTAAAGAAGTCAGTGTCAAACAGCGGTAATTAAATTCCTCTCTGCAGCAGATGACTCCTGCCTCACCATTCATTTTGTCCACGCACGTCACCTCTTTGAGCGCTGACTGTACTGTTCTGAAGCACAATAGCTCAGAGACCATTAAAACAGGACTGTACGCACAACAATATCTACAAAGGTTGGTGTTTTCAATCAGTCTTGGAGAGGCTCTTCCCTGCATTTACCATGCCTGGTGTGATGTAAAGGTGGAGGGTAAGGAGGGTAAATACTCCGTCTTTGTGTCAGGATTATGTATGCAGCTTTTAGGCGGTGCTGGGAGCTGCTTTTGTTTAATAAAAGGCTGATTAATGAACAGAGCAACAGAGGTAGATGGGAAGATAGAGACAGAGACAGAAGCATCTGCTATCCACAGTCGCTGTCTGATTTTCCCATCTGTTTTTTTTTTTTTTTTTTTTTCCCAGGAACAGCTCACCGTTGCATCATTCAGCCACACCTATAAGCTTTTTCTTTTTGTTATTTCTTTTTTTTTTTATTTTATAACAGCTTCAAACGATCCTTCAGCTCTGAGCGAAGGAGTTTTTAATCAGAGAAAGAGGCCGAATGGAGGAATGTTTTCGCTCTCTATAGGACTAGCCGTCTGTATCCATTCAATATATTTTAAAGCCATCACATCAAAGCGGAGCGTTCGCAGCCAGACAAAAGCCCATCGCAGACAACTTAGGATGTGTGTTTTTTCTTTAGGCTCACTAATTAATGACACACCAACGTGCTCTGAAGATGCCGTGAGAATGGTTGTTTTCCAAGAATAACGTTTCAGTCCCTATCCTCACAGCCTCTCTGTGTGTGTGTGTGTTGGCCTGAAGGATGGAAGTCATATTAATCGAAACTTCCTTAATCAGATTTTGTTATTCATTCGCTGCGATTTGAATCCCCAAATTAGTGAACCTGATGGTTCCTCAGCAGCCATGCAGAACAGCCGCAAATGAGGTCTGAGCGATAATTAGCCAAAGACATTTTGTGATGATCGCAGCTACTTTTCTGTAATTAGACTGTTACACAACTGTCATCTGTTTGGTTTATGTTGTTACAGTGTCCAGTGATGTTAAACCTCAACTACTAGAGCAGCTACGTTCAAACATATTCATCACTGAAGACCGAGTGTTCACGCAGCACCGTTAGCTGGTTTGACCTACCAACCAGGTTGGTAGGTCAAACACTACAGTATGACCTACCAACCTGGAAAAACGATGTTTCAGCATGTAATCACTGTGAGAGAGAAAGAAAACAGCACATGCATACATTGCAAGATAATATATATATATATATGCAGTAAGGAGTTTGAGGGAATTTCTTTAAAGGGTTTTTACACAAAATTAGGTTAATTAAGTAAAAAATAAATGCAAATTTGGTACATTTCCATCAAACCTGTAGTCAGAATGGATAATCTGTGCTAGCTTCTGTGGGAAATGGCAGTATAGGTAATTTGGCATCACATGATAGAATAGAATAGAATAGAATAGAACAGAAAATACTTTATCCCAAGCTGGGAAATTTTGCTAGCAAAAGCAGCAAAATACAGGCACTCAAGCATACTAATAATATACCTCTAATGGTAAAAATGAAACAATATAAACATTATATACAGCACAATAAAATACAAATACAAATAAAATAAAATTTAAAAATTAACATGCAGAAGCAAAAGTGTGCAATTTGTAATGCAGGTATAAATAAACAGTGGAGGAAGAACTACTTCTAATATGACAGTTTAATGTTTCTTTCTTCAGAACGTATTTGGCAAATATGTTTATATGCACAGAAACTATGAAAAGAAAGTCTAAACATGTGTCAATATCAGCATGTTAAGTTCACTTCGGTGATGCAATACTTCAAAATGTAAAAACAGGGTGTTTGAAACCCAGCTATTGACCCACGGAGACTAAATGTCATCACCACCTTTGACCAATATTTGTTTTTGTAAAATATCAAGCTATCAAGTTTTGAGTTGTCATGTTCAAGAGTTGTGGACAGAAGTGTGTTTTCTGCACCGAATTTGAATAAAAAATCATCATAAGAAATGGATGTAAAGAGATTATAGTGCATCCATTCATTTCTAAAAGTGTAAAAATAAAAGCTCCAGTGTGTCACGGGATCCTCCACCACTCCCTCCAATTCCCTCTTCTACCTGTTGATATGTAGGCTAAGGTTGGCTTTGTGGCAGCTTTGTGGTCTCACAGTCTGGCTGAATCATTAAGAGGATTATCATGTTAGAAAATCAATCGAAATCGTCCAGATGATTGTGGTCTCCCATGTTCTTAAGATCGATCTGAGAGCCTGCATCCGTCTCAGAAGCTTTTATTGTGACACTGACGTGATGACACAGTGATGGAATCCTTTTTAGAGACGTTGACAGTGCTCCTGCAGCCGTGTTCAGCAGCTAAGACACATGCATGTCCTCACACAGAGTGGGATGTATGACATTTTACATAGTGTGTCCTAACTGTGCATTAAAGGCTGTCCATATGCAGGCGGTGTCTGGAGACAAAAGAGAGAGGTCAAGGCAAATTAGACAGCCCTATCACACTCTGTGTGTGTGTGTGTGTGAGAGAGAGGGAGTATCTGAGAGAGTGCTTCACTGGTTGTCTTAGCAACCTCTTCTTTCCCTTCACCCAGGAGCCTAGAATCAATTATTCATTACATTGTGTTATTGCACATAATCTGACTCATGTCTGCCCTTTGCATCCACTGTAAGGAAGGCACAGTGTGTAAAAATCTGCACTGTTACTCTGTAGTGAGTAAAACCGCTCTGGTCTTCCAATTAGAAGTCATCACTAAATTATATATGTGGCATATAAACATGATTTGTTGTTAATATTTAATCTTTGCATTTTTGTTTTCCGGGGGTTGCACATGACGTGCTGCTTCCTGGAAGCAGGAAAGCCAAGGCTCAGCATGAGACATTGTGTGAGGAGTTGATTGCGTTCCTGTAACATATCAACATCGCTAACTTTTTTTCGGCGTGCATGTCCACATTTTGGCGCAAAAAGAAGTAAAAAAAAAATGGATGCCAGCGCTGATGAAAATCCGGCCTCTGTGTGGAGGTCTGCAGCTGCCTTCTCACACAATCAGCCGACAGATACAGTAGCTCAGTGTGACTCCCCAGAGACCGGGATCACGCTCTCTCTTCATCAAACAGTGCGCAGCAACCCTGCGTTAGTGTGACCAATCCGTGCTCCTCTCAAGAGTAATTAATTTTATTTACATAAAATCTCAAAGTGTTTCACACTGTCTGTTTTCTTCTGTGCAGCTGGGAGAAGAACAGCCTCTCTCTCTCTCTCTCTCTCTCTCTGTGTGTGTGTTAACTCAGCCTGTGTAAAGATCCATTGACTGCTGGACAGCTATTATTTGTGAGAGCTCCCACAGTTTCAGAGTCTCTCAGCTTTGGCAGTGCGGTAGATTACTAAATCTTTTATACTGATCTGAGCAGTTGCAGTCAAATAAGCTGCCTGGTTTGAGTGATTAGGTGGTCCTGGAAAACATTTGACGTTAAAGGTGTCAACACAAGAAGCTGAACTTGTGGGAATTGTATTATTGGACAAACTAGAAGCATTTTACAGAAAAAAATACCTAACGAGGATCTACAAACTCACACAAACACAAATTTAGCTTGTCAGGCTTTAATCTATGTGAACCATGAGTGCTTCGGCCAATCAGCATCCTGCGTCTGCTTGTTAGCTTGCATTAGCTACTGTTAGCTAACAACCAGTTGCAATCGTTTGTAGCCTACTCATAATATTTGGTGTCAGCTGCATATTTTCCTGACAAAAATACATTTTTTTGCTACTTGCTAGCTTTCCAGGATCCATCACAGCTCTTTGACTTGCTGATCTTTGGTAGTAAAGAGTATGTGGAGAGAACAAGTGATGGCCATGTACACCTTTTAATGGCCTCTACACTCGATTGTCAGCAATCTTATAAGATCATTGCAATGACACACTATACGACATGGATCTAATAAACTTTGGTACGACGTCAGGTTTGATGCGTGCAGATTGTACGATGACCATTCACTTGGTCATCGTAGGCAATCACAGGTTACAATGTTAGGTTATCTTTGGTCGCTGACAACGGCCATTGTTGAACCTGTCTCACAGTGCGACGTAAGAACGCCGTTTTAGAGCCACGACCAAAGAAATCTCCACGATGCTCCTATGATGATCGTCTTTTGTCTGGGACAGTTCAAAATCGCACAGTGTAAACCCGCCATTAGATCTGCAGACAACAACCATTCCACATGTCAATGTCTGTGCTCTCTGAATTCAGGGGTGGAGCCTTTAACGTTCACTTTGCTCTCCTGGAGGTGGTCTTCACTAGAAGAGACATATGCTTCAGGCTGGAAGGAAAAACCAACCAAGACCCAGTTTTGCTTCTGACTGCTGTAGGTTTTATTCAGGTAGTCTTCTTGTTTCATGGTTCCTTCCATCCTGACACCCTGACCCTTCCAGACACTCATTTTACTGAGCATTTTACTGCACCCACTGTGCTTGACTGTAGAAATGTGGTTACCTCTCCTTTCATCTCTGTGACCAAAGAACTCTAGATTTGTTTCATCTGACCAAATGACACATTTCCAGTGTGTGTAATCCTTCTCCAGGTTGTTCCTAGCATACTTCAGTCTGACCTGAAGATGTCTATTTGGACATTTCCTTGGTTTTGCAGTCCATTCCTGTGCAGAACTCTGGTGACTGTCTTCTCAGAGAAGAAGAGGGTAGCAAATGCAACCCCATGACCTTTACTTGACATTTGCCATAAAGGACCGGTGCTGCTCTAACTTGGATTCTTATTAGCGGATGAAAGACGCAAGGACAGTCTCAGGCATGTGGATGACAGAAACGTCAGCGCAGGCCGGGTGCTGCTGACAGATGTCATCATCTGTTCTCACGGCGGGGGGTCGCCTCATGAAGGATCTGTGAAATCTGGAGCCCTGCAAATCAGGAAGTAAAGCAAGGAAAAACAAAACATATACCATCCTAACAAAGCTGCTTATCTGCAGTTGTAGCTGATATGACTTCAGCCATCCGTCTGGAAACACTAATGTATGCTAATTTATGCTATGAAATGAAATTTTGCCACACCTTTTTGACAACTCCTCACATTGCTCTTATGGGTTGTCAGCAGCTGACGGCGCACAGTGGCTTCTCATTCACTGTGCCAGATCTGCTTCCCCTTTTGCCATCAGCCCCCCCGCCCAGCTCAACCCAGTCCAAAAGCCCTTTGATGTGTCACTCCCCATCTCACCCTCAAAGCTGTGAAATCTCAATTTTCTGATAAGAGCAACCTCAATTTGTCAGAAGATACTATTTATAGATCTGACAGAGATAGAGCAGCACGAGCTGCAATAATTCTTAACAAGCACTTAGAGGCCATCGCCACTTATGTGAGAAGTGAAAGCAGCGCTGCCCCCCCGGTCGATTTCACCTGATAAAGATGCATTGAGGAAGTGGATTTGAAATGACGCTCGGCAGCGGTTTTATTTTGCCACAGTATTAGACACGGGTCCGGCGTGGCCCAGCTTCCTGTTTGAACTTGTATCCCTCTTGAGGATTGGAGCTCTTTTAATATCTCAGTTCAACCCACTTTGTGGTTCTTAGATAGTGCTGCTTACATCCACGCAGCAGTGAGGAGGAAGAGGCGGTAGTAGTTTCAGCAGCCTTTGGCAACATGCACACACACACATTCACTAGTGTCGGGACAGCTATTCTTAAAGGGCTAACACTAGCCAATTTTGGCTACTAATTACAGGTAAAATGGAGACAGTTTTCAGTTGTTACTTTTAGTTGTTACTTTAGGCCCCGTTCACACTGGAGAAAGTCAATACAGCTAGAGTAGGATTGAATCCGGATAGCCTTTAAGCTGGATACCTTCAGACCTATTTTCAAATCTGGCTATCACACACGAATGTCCGCACTAAATCCGACTTGTTTGTTGTCCTCCTAACCACTAGGTGGTGCCTCATAATATACAGAGTCCTTTCAGGCCGTGGTAGGACCATGTGTGCACATGCGTCGTTAATTTGTTTTGTCCCGTGTCGCTCGTTCTTTAGTTTTTTCGGTTTAAAAAGCAGTTTATACCTGTCATAGAAGCTGTCGTAGTTCAACGGTTGTTTACATATGGCTTTTGTACACGACCCAGACACTGTCCCAGTGAACCTGGAAGTAACACGTCGCTAGCAGGATTCGCTAGCTGCATTTGCGTTCAGAACTGAGCCAGATGTAAACCAATCCGGCTAGATCCACCTCCGAGAGGTGGATTAAAATCAATCCGGATATATCCAGATACGGCCCAAATCCCGCTCTAGCTGGATTGATTTCCCCAGTTTGAACAGGGTCTTAGACCACAGAGCAAGATTACAGAGAGTTTCTCTTAATATCATTGTCCACCGTTTTTCAAAATTACAGATATGTTAAAGTGATGCATGTGTTTATATGGTCAGGCTTCGTAAAGAGCTTACATACCAGGCCATGCACATGGCATTACTTAGCAAAAGGAAAGAAGTTGCACTTATATCACATGCTCCTCTAAATGCAATTTAATTTCTTTTTGGAGACATAAATTAATCAAATTTAAAATGTATTTCGGAAAAGATTTTGTCTTCAAATGAAGTGAGGATGAAGAAAAAAAGAACAGGCTGTAATCTGAAGGAGAAGATGTGAATATGAATAAGCAAGTTTTTTACCAGAATCATAATTAGTAAAAACTGAGTTCCTTTCATGAAGTTATTATTCAGATGAGTTTAAATTCCGGACTTTCAATAGCCGTCACATTATAATGCTGATCATTCACACTGCGACATTAAATTTGAGTGAGATGTGCTCATGTAAATTAAAAGTCATTCACACATTCATATTTTAATACTTCATGTTGACCAGATGAATTGTAGCCAGATGGCTGAAAATAAATGAGATGTTTATCCATCATTAAGTGATTAAATGACAGAAGAGTTTACACATTTAAACTGAACAGACAAGCACACAGGAACACAGGATTTGTCTGTTTAATCACAACTTAACCCTAAGAAGTCTCGTCGTTTGGGGGGTTTCTACTTCAAAAATGTATTCTGAAGTTTTTATTTTAAATGCAACTGGTGTGACGCACCAATTTTGGCATAAACAAGCAGTAAATGTGTATTAATACATCACAAAATACAACAAACCAACTAAAAGGTTGTACAAATTTTAAAGTTAAAGTTAAAGTTTTAAAGTACCTGCAATCATCCATTTTTATTGCCAATAACATGTGAAGCCTAGCCCTATGATTATTCTCAATGTCAGATGCCTTATAATACTCAGTAGTAGTACTAATGTAGCTAGCAGGTTAGAGGTAAACAAGCATAGCTAGCCAAAGTAGCTATCTAACCTAAAAACAACAAATCCAGGCTTGGTTGGCTAGCTTGCTGCTAACATTACAAAGGAACCATATCCCTAAAGCTAAAGCTAGCTGACTGACCTTGGCTAGCTTGCTATTAGCTGGTGTTAGCACTAGCAAAATGCTACATCTTGCAATAAGACACTTGACCAAAACCTTAATATTTTTTTTATTATACAATAAATGTGTGTTAGCATTGTGGCTAAATGTTTGCAGGCTCGTGTCACAGAGCAGCGCAGCACAACATCAAAAATGCAGATATGGTAATGGAGCTGTCAAGTTGATGTTTATATGCAGTCTATGAGACAGGAGTAGTATATTTTTTATTTACCACTCCTTATGTATGCAGTTTTGTATTTTATGGTGGATTATATCATTACACACAATGTTTTTAAAGTGCAGCTGTTAGTTTGAACTGTAGCTCCGTCAGCACTTTGTGTTTATGAATCAAAACAGGAAGAGAATGAGGGTGATGACAGTGATATTTCCTTCAGGAGGACATAAAAAGAAGCACACATTTTTATCTTATATATTATTTTATTGGACTTGTTTCCTGCATCCAACAATAGGCTGCTTCCTTTGTGTTTGTGTGAACAGCAGTGGAGAAAAGCAGGTGGTCATATTTTAGTATCTCTTTTAATGAGCTTTACCTTGCACTCTCAGGGTGAATGTGATGCAGACATGTCTGTTAATAATGGAGGGGGGGGGGATGTGTTCTGTAAAAGGCACCAATGTCCCGTATAGCAGACTGGAAAGTAAGTCTGGGTTCAGGCTGTGCATCTTCTCCGGAGGACTGTGAGTCAGAGTGTGTGTGTGCGCGTGTGTGTTTAGCAGAATGGACAGCAGGAGGATGCACACACACACACCGGCCTCCACACTTTGGGTATTAAAAGGTGAAAACAGTGACTCACTGTGTGAGTCTCGGTGCGACTGGGAGGAAGCAGTGTGGCAGGAAGAATATCATATTTCTGCTAAACTTCACAATTTATGCGTCCATGGTGTCTGTTCTTCTGGAACTCTGTATGAATAAAAGATGCATGTGCTAAGTGACCAGAAGTAAATGGACAGATGTCTTGGATCGTTTAGCTGTAAAGGTTGGGACGTTGACACATTATGCAGCTTTGGCTTCTGGCCCGTCTCTTCTTAGTTTTATAGGTGCAAATCTTACTGAATCTGCAGATGAGGATTGTTTGCATTATTGATTGATTGTCCAAGAATCAATCAATATTCATCTGAAATGTTTATGGACAAACCAGTGAAAGTTGTCCTGCTTTCAGTGCTCATTTTAGAGCATATAACAATAACTGTGTATTTGTTGGCTCATGTGTGGTGTGGAAGAACTTGCCTGTTCTGACCTCAAGGCCTGACACCTAATGTCAATCTCAAACGCCTTATGGCCAACAAAATACATATAGTGTCCACATACCTTTGACCATACAGTGTATTTCTCTATATAGAAACCAGCCGGGGTGTGTGGCTGAGTCAGCTCTAGACCTAGCAGGTGTTGAGCTCAATTTATTAATCATGGACAATCAATCAATCAATGCAAACAATCAGCTGCTTCAGATTTAATAGATTGCAGCATTAGGATGTCTTATGTTTACAATTAAAAACAGACACGTAGCGTCAACTTACTTTTGGTTACATAGTGAATGAAAACGTTTCTTGTTCTCTGGTGTTTACAGCATAGATGTGGCCATTCGAGGACTTTAAATAGATTCAAATGATGTGCTCAATGTTCTCTCTGCTGTGCAAGTTTCCCCAGTTAACCCCGTACAGTGAAAGGACTGTAGTCCTGTAGTTACAGGCTGACTTTGTTCAACCTTTGGGCTACAGCTGTCCCAGTTTGTCTGAAGTGATGTGCTGCTTTGATGTTTTCTCCACCAATAAGAGCCAAAGTCCAGTTTTACAGTTTGACTGCGCTCCATGTGACCATCACACACATACTGTATTCACTACAGCAGCTGGCTGAGTAAAGGTACAAGCGTTCAGATCAGCTCTGACCCACAGAACAAAAAATGGCTTTTATTAGTGCCCAAGCACGAAACGTGCGAGAGCCTTTACTCAACCTTTACTCAACCATGATGCGCTTGTCTTCTATGAAACCAAATGGCCCTTTGAAGCCCGCAGCTTTACCTTCTTTTCTAGCCTGAGCAATTTTGGCCACAAAGCCTCTCTGGACCTCCTGTCTTCTTGAGTTAGATCCTCAGCAAAAGGGATCTCTTCTCCTTTACACACCGGGTTTTGGTTCACCTCCAGATGTCATCCCTCACAGCACGTCTTGTAAACAGCACTATAATCTGTCGATGCTTGTTCTCCGTTGCTCTTCCTACTCTGTGAACCAGGTCGACCGCGTCATCATCTCAGCAATTTTACCTAGGAGCTCCACCACCTCTGCTCTGATGTTTTGTTTACCTTATTTTTCCCTTCGATACAGAGGCACCATCTTCTTTTGTATCTTTCTTGATTCAATAAACGCTCTTTCATATCCTCGTTGTCAATGCGTTTTGCAAGAGAGTTGATAGCTTTCAGTATGTCGTCAGTAGAAGCGCTGGAGTCATTTTCCTGAGACGTACCTTTAACTTCCTTCCCCGTCTGTGCTTTTTTCTGGAGTGCTTGCTTGGGATTCCATTCGGTCTCGTTTGTTGCTGCTACTAGCATTAGCTGTCTTCATTTGCACCGAATAGTCATGCTTGTGATCCACATCGGTTGGGAATGAGAGGTTTTTTTGCTGCCGGGGGTTTCGTATTAATGTTCTGTTTCATGTTCAGGCTGAAACTTTTATTTAACTGTTCATAAAGTGGATTATATAACTTCAAGAACTATTACATGAGGACTTTAGTGGAGAGCTCAGACGACTGTGACTGCTCAGTAAGCCATCTTCGCCGGAACCCCGAACTCCCATGTGAAGTGCACATGTGAAGTCACCGGACCCGAGAATAAAGTCAGGAGTTTCAGTTTCAAAAGGACGCCTTCTGCTTCACATGTGTGTTGCCTCTTTGTTGCCTCACGTCAGGCAGTGCAGTTACCTTCCACCAGTTAAACAGAATAATCACTTATTATTATCTTGACAAACTGACGTGAGCAGAACGTTTCCCTTAGCATCTCGCTTGATAAGTGATATTAGCTTTTCAGCAAGCAGCTACTTTGATAAGTGACGTTAGCTTCACTGAACGTTTCAGTTAGCAGCTAGGCATATTAGCATTTCAGGTAGCCGCTAGCTTGATACCTGACGTTTGCCTGGAGTTGATCACGCGAATGCAAAATTCAGTCAAAGATATCTTCATTACTGATGATGCTCCACTCTGTATTACTTTGAAGTTGGGGTTCACGGTGTGTTTTGGTCGTTCAAAAACACGGACAGAGTGGTGGGTCGTTCTCTATTGAAAACTGCGGTAACAATGGTGTTGCCAGACGTAATAATGATCGTATTTCATTCAAAAGCTTGAACCAGGCTTCTGCACTTGTACAGTGAATAATGCTATAATGTATGACAATTTTTTCCATTGTGTGACACATTTACAGGAAATTACTTTTAAGTGTGTCTCTTTGTGTCTCTTTAAAATCTGTGTCCCTGGACCTCCCAGGTTAAAAGCTGTGATGAAGCACAGCAGAACGTAATAGAATTTAATGGCATTTATTTGTCAAGGACAGCAGACTGTCCTTGTTGATGATGTACATAAAGGCAAATGAAAAATATGATGGTATGTGAAGTAGCTTTGAAGGAGTCAGATTCTCCTAAATTAAGACCTTTTTGTCAGCACAACAATGCCATTATCATCTTTTTCTAACTTGAATGCAAACAGTTGTTTATTTACACAGCCAGCTGTTTTGGAACATCATTCATTTGGAGCTGTGTCTCTGTCCACCCTGTGAATGTAAGCCCAATATTCACTCTCCTTTGGCTCTATGTTTTTTTTTTTTGGTTTCTACATCTGCCTCTCTAGCTGCCAAATGTTCCATATATTCACCAGGCAGTTGCCAATGCTGTCTGTCAGCTCCTGCTGTTTGGTGCTGAGTAGGTAAAAGGGGGAGTTTAGAGCCAAGTCTCTGAAGGCAGCCACCTCCTGTGGTTCAACATAACACGGTGAAATCAGCAAGAGTAAATCAAAACTGTAAAGTTGTACACTGTTATTTTAAAAAATGTCTACCATAACTGCTTGATGTGAGCGACCATTAGGTAAAAAATAAACGTAGCCTCAAAGTTTGAAAATTGTTTCATTATGTTCAATCAGATAACTGAGTCGCACATAAATAGTAGTGTTTTAATAGTACACTCCTTTATACCAAGGAGAAAGTTCTCCATTTTATAGGTTTTATAGGTGAGAGAGAGCTCAAACAGTACATACTGTATGGTGGATGGGACAGGTCTAGTAATCCAGACGTGTACAGCATAACTGCGAGCCTAAAACATACATGTAGATTTCATAAGAGTAGAATAAACAGATGATATACATTTACAGCCAGGTACTGTGACAGTATAAGGTTTACAGAAATCACGAATCAGGAGGGATGGTGTAGTCAGCCATGTTGGGAAGACCAGAAAGCACACAGCAGCTCAGACCACTGCGGCCGATGTCCATGTCGCAGGCCTTCTTCTTCTTCTTTTTTATTCTTCTGTACGTTTTTTGGCACAGCGTATCTTCAGCATACATTGACCGATTTCAGCGATTCAACTTTTTTTTTTCAAAAAATTATAATTTTTCAAATATTCAGCAATTTCGGTGTCATTTTTAACATGGGAGTCTATGAGAGAGCCCTTCAACGAGGGTCATCTGCCAAATGTATCTCCTCCTACAAATGTCAAGCTACAGACTCCATTTTAGTCTTAAAACGCTCATTAGATGCTGCTCTATCAAACTTGTATTCAGAATTTTCTAATTCCGAATCGTTTCCACACGCCAGGCTCTCAAAGTGGAGTGCTGTTACCATGGTGACAGGCTGACACACAGAGGCATACAAAGCTCTGAATTGCTCTGGTTCTCCAGCAATTCAGAGCAATCATTCACATCAGCATTCAAAGCAATGCTTCAGCTGCAGCAATCAAACTTGCATTTTGTTCAGGAAATGCCCTTTTCTAGTTGAATACTGATAAAGCATTTTTTTTGACCGACGATGTTTTTGGTCCCCCTCACCTACAAGTTAACAACTAGAAAAGGGCATTTCTAAGCTATATGCTTGTAATCGAAATAATTTCAACACAAACGTGTTATTTCTGTTGTATGCTAATGCTAATGACAATAAAATCTCAGGTCTTACCTTCGAACTTGTTGATGTAGCTGGTAACATAAAGCTGAAATCCTTTGCTTTTTCACTAGAGGATTCTGTTGTTGATGTTTGAATAAAGCGACTTACGTCGTTGATCGTCGGTGTTGGGAAGAATACTTTTAAAAAGTATTCAGTTACAGAATAGAGATTACATGCCCTAAAACTTAATTTGTAATGTATCCCGTTGGTCGGCTGGTTTGTTGTCCTCCAAACCGCTAGGTGGCGCCTGATAATATACAGAGTCCATTCAGGCAGTGGTAGGATCGCGTGTGTACATGTGTCATGCGTTTTATTTGTCCAGTGTTAGTTTATGCCATGTCGAAAATAAACTAAATAAATAAGCTGTCGTAGTTGTTTACATATGGCTTTTGTACGCGACCCGGACACTGTCCCCGTGAACGGGAAGTATCACATCAGTAGCGGGATTCGCTAGCTGCATTTGCTTTCAGACCTGAGCCACATTTGAGCCACCTCCGAGAGGTGCATTGAGATGTATCCGGATATATACAGATACTGCTTGAATCCCGCTCTAGCCGGATTGATTTGCCCAGTGGGAACGGGGACTTTCATTCACTCTGCTCTCCCTAAAAATATTATTATATTATAAACTGCCCATAAAACAGCCCCAAAAACTGTGTATGTGTGTATGTCTACTCTGTGACTGACAGGTAATGTTTGAGAAGAAGTGTTTGCATTTTTAATAAAGCAAAGACAATACAGACTGTTTATTTATTTTTTTGTGTGACAAAGAAATGACGAGGAGACAAAGGAATGAAAGGGAGAGAGGCGACACTGCCCTGGGGTACCTATTATCACAATGTGATGCTGAATTCAACACACTGGTCTCTCATTCCAGCCGAGGGAACCATGGTGATATTATGTTGTGTATGGAAACATCCCATCTTCGTGTATCAATTCCTAAAAAAAAAAAAACCTCAGCAGCAAGAAGTGACCTAGAAATGTCAGCTGACTGTGTGCCGTCGTGTCCTAAAGATGGGAGGAAATTATGCGAGGAACAAACCTGCTGGCAGAAGTGATCAACTGAAAACGATTCTATTCAGATTCACAAAGGACGGGCTAATTTGAGAGAGTGACACCAATTTCCCACAGGCCAAGCTGCATGCCTTTTTTTCTCTGTTTACTATTAAATACCAAAAGAGTGCATCTGGTGATTGATCATGAGGGAGACATTAATGAAGGATGGATGCCACTGCCGCCCCCCCCCCCCCCCTCCCCTCCCCTCCTCTCCTAACAGTTATACAGGCTTTACAGTTTTGGCACACATCTCCTAGCAACCGCAACTTCTGCCATCCACCATATAGTAGCTCTGCAGAAATAATGAGGGAAATAAGAGTCGGAGGAGAAAAGCCAGGTCTGTGAGGATGTGTGGTGCTGCTAGTGCTAACAATGTCAATAAGGTGTTCCACTGCTAAACTTAGTTAATTAACATCTTTAATGAGGACTGGATTTGGAAAATGATGATGGCACAAGATTGATAAGTCACAGAAGTTGTGGATGTTAGAGTTGGCATGATGATGCCATGATGTCCTGTGGACACACATTGTCATCTTCTTTCAAATTCTGGTGTTCAAATCAGGGGTCTCAAACTCAAATTGACTGATGGGCTTAGTCTTAGTATTATCATCCCATAGGAGGGCCACGTCCCCTGTTTACATACAACAGCAATAAAACTCCCACCAACAAAGACCGGAGCATAAGCACCAAGCTTTGACCATTCACCTTAATTTTACTACACATTATTAAAATATAATATCTTTCAAAACACACTAAAATACCTGCTGATCACATTAAAGGCACTACATAAACTTTACCCCTGTTACATTTCTTGGCTCCTCCTTCATGTTTCTCTTCTTCAAACTGAGCAAATATAGTAACAAAATGTCAAAAATATTAGTTGTTTTATTAACAATAAGTATAATATTTAAAAGCAATGTTCAACACACTGAATTGTATTGTTCATTTGCCTCCCCCAGAGTCAGATGGATTGATCAATACAATGGCTGCAGGCACAATAAGCTGAGGTGAAGTGAAAGTTGCATGGCTTTGCTTTAGCAGGTTAAAGGCTAGCCAGCTAAAGATAAGAAACTCTACCTAAGTTTAACTTTAATTCTGGTTTAATGTGTACAGAAACAAGCAGATCTATGAAGAATGAGACGTGGCTTTAAACTAGTTCATCAGTATTTGCATTTGTTGGTATAAAGCATATTTTAATGACTTTGAAAGTCACCTTTCTGCTTTCTTTTGCAGATGATGTCATCCTGTTGGTGTCATTGCAGGAGGGCTGATGGCACTCACTTGAATTGTTTGCAGTTGGGCATGTGGCTGGAATCAGGATCAGCTCCTGGTTATTTCCTAGAAAAGTGATGGCATGAAGGGGGGGTGATCAGTCCAAGGTGGAGGAGTTTCTCAGGGTCCTGTTCATGAGTGATAGGAGAGGGGACAGGGGGACTGGCCACAGACTCTTTGATCAAGTAGGTGTTGTAAAAGAATGTAGCAGTTGGTCTATGCACTCGCCTTCCTGAGTGCCTCTCTTATGTGAACCAGGCACACTCATCCTGGTGGGGACCATGGGTCTGACTTAGGACCAGCTGCAGGGCATCTCCTGGCTGCTGAGGGAGCGGCTAAGGAGGGGGTGGGGGGGCTTAGATGACCATGATGAATTAAGCAGGTCATAAAATGGACGGATGGATGGGATTTGTTTTTGTTTCGGTGCTACGAGCTAACAGACCTCCTGTGTGGTTTCAGGTTATTAGCTGGGCTCTTCTTCTTTGTGTCTTCCTGCCACAGTCTGATGTGAAGCAACAGGAGAGTGTGCAGCCATTAATGCTGCTTTCAGACTGGCACACTTGATTGTTTGGAGTGTGTGCTGCTGATATCCTTGACATTTTCTCTGTGTGTGTGTGTGTGTGTGTCTTTTTCTGGCTGTCTTGCTTTCGCCGTCTCACATCATTTGTCTGCACCATGTACCTGAAAAGTGTGACAGCACCCCAGGGATCATTTTACAGCAATTTAACTTCATGTCAGATGTGAGGATACTCAGAAGAGGGCAGCTGATGATTATTCCTTGTATTAACCATCCAGCACTCAGGTATTTTTAAGGTTTAGTATCTTCCTCAAGGACATTTTGACAGGCGCTAATAATCTAACACATATTATTAATGTGAAAGCTTACCACTGCAGTTACACAAAAACACAATACTTGCAGTTAAGAGTTCTTTCCCAGCCTGGTCATATATTTATGTGACATGAACAAATATTCCATAACAGTAACACTGATGCATGTAATTTATTAAACAGAATTACAATTGTCAAAATGTTTATATGTGTTTGCATTTCATCACACTGGACTAAGCTAAAAGTTATTTTCTTATGATAATCCTTTTTATATTAACTCATCTTCAATTAATTAGAAGAAATAACCATAGATATAACAAATAAAACAAATAAATTATAGCCACTGTTAGCTCAGACTTGAAGCCCATGCAGAAGTGTCAAAACTAGTCTTGTAGTTCACGCTGTATCCACTGGAGGCTGGCTCCAGAAGTGAGTCATTTCCCATAGACTCCCATGTTAAAATGACCAACTAAACATGTTTACAGCCTGGTACAAAAAACATTCTGGTCCCCCTTTAGTGTCAATTGTACAGGGGGTGAAGTTTTTTTACAACTCACTTGCCACTTGAGAGGCAGACGGTTGTCATATGACAGCGTGAGTTTCCTGCTTCCACGATCGCCCGCCCCCCTAAACTCCGCTCGTGCTCCGCCTCTTTGTCAAAAAGAATTTGAAGTTTTGGTGGACATGACGATGCCAACATGGCAGTGGTCAGAGTGTCCCGGAGCCTCCCACCGAGCTTGAAAACGGCTGTTCAGGAACAAACCACTCACGTCATGGAAGCTCTGTCCATAGTTTTTACTGTCAATGGTACGGAACAATGTGTATGCAACATGGCCGCCATATTGCATTTTTTTTCTCACCAGGTAGTCATTGGTGCACCAGGAATACCACGTCTGATGAAACCAGTCACTTTGATATACAGTGCAGAGTGCAGTTCACTTAATGACCACAGGTGTCACTACTGATATGGATTTTCTTGTTACAAAAGAGGAGGAAAGCATAAGAATCAGCTATGATTAGAATCACATAATGGAAACATTAATGTTATATACACATACACATTAAAACCTGTCTGTTGAGTCAATTAAGTTATTAACTATCTGAGAAGGGCTCAGTTAACTTACACTTCTCTATATAGACGTATTTAATAAATGGGTCGCTGCAACTGGATTATAAGTAACTGGAACCGGGGAGAATCAGGCGACATTGTGTCTGGAGTTCACCGACTGAAAGGCCAAAATAGTGTACACAACACGAATTTGTGTACAGAAACATGCATTTTATTGGAGGAACAGGCTTCAAGCAGGTTATGGTGGGAAAGCTGGAGAGGAGCCCAGTTAAAAAGCCTGTTAAATGAGTCCGGGCACTGCGGTGCCAACTGTGGTCTCCTGCAATGTTGTGATTTGATTGTGGTACGCTATTAAGTCTCTCTTTTGCTCATAATGGCACTTCTTTATCCACTATAATATTATTCAAATGAGAGTCCAATGACACACTTCTCCAGGGTAGAAAATTCCACCCAGGCTTCAGATTAGTTCAAGGGCCCCGTGAGAAATAGGCAAAGCTAAATGGAAAGCCGTTAAGTTTTTAATTTCTATACTTTCTGAAAGTGTAAGCAGACAGAGAGAGAGAGAGAGAGAGAGAGATGTAGCGGTGGAGGAGAATCTTAATATAGAAATATAATGACATTTCTGCAAGTTGTGAGCAATGGTGTCTGTCTACTTGCAAATAAAAAGATCAATTTGGAGGGAAATGATTTGTTATGCTAATTTGTGCTTTGTGTGGTCTCAGCAGAGATAGGTTACTAAATTAGAAAGGGAAACAGCGGCAGCAAATAGCCTAAAACAAATTTGCTCTTAGTTTAATCCATGCATACGTACACACACACACACACACACAGCCTCACTGGTGCAAGTTTGATATTAACCAATGACCAGTTATTACCGATAGGTGGCAATCTGTCCTTGTCAATCAATGTGCAGGAGCATATCTGCAGAACTTTGTAGCTGTGTTTGAGGAGGGAGAAGATGAAGAAGAAGAAGAGGAGAGGGAGGAGGAGGAGAAGGAGGGTGCTGAGTGGTCAAAAGGTTTCCCGCCTCCACCTGCCGCGCCTTCTGTCGCCGCGAGACTAAACAACCGTCGGTGTTCTAACACCCATCACACCTCCCAGAATGCCTTGTGTCCCCTCTGTGTCAGGAGTTCATCTATTCTGCATAAATGTTAGCGGCAAGGACGCAGTGTGTGTAAGTCATTTGGCTTGTTCCTCATTAAAAAAAAAGCCAACCATCAAACGAGAGCTCAGGCAGGGGCAGCACGATGGAGGTATGGCTGATGAGTGCATATTTTAACTGAGGCGGTGCTTTGTGACAGCGCAGCTGGCCGGGGTCTCAGTCAAAACAGGTGCAGAACTAACAATCAACCTTGTGCCTCTGGACGCCGGACGCCGTGTGAAGCTGAGTCAGAACAAAAAGTTTTTCAGCTGCAGGTCGGCTCGGCCGCCTCACCGAGCTGACCTGGAAACAAGTGGGCAAAGCGATGCAGGAAAACAGAAGCCTGGCAACGCTGCCATCACGCTATGATGTAAAGTCTGCCTCTGAAAAGAGAAAAAAAAGAGATGGCGCTGGATGAACATCATCATCACAGTTTCAACACCACACGCTGCATTGCATTCCCACATGAGATGTTAATAAGACTACTTCCTGCTATAAAGACCAGACTTTGAATTTGAACAGAGCTGCAGGCAGTAATTACCTCACTTTTTTAACAAGCAGTTTGTTCCATGATAGCTCAGTACAGGATTCCTACATTACAAGAAAAAAAAGATAAGTATGTAACTTAGACGTAGTGATTTCCAAGTCTGGTGTATGTATAGAAAAATACAAGATACTGATTTATTTATTTATTTTTAATAAAATTTACAAGGTTTTACTAGCACACAAATCTCAGAGCAGATGTTATGTGCATGTGAGCAACCAAGTAATAAAGTATTTTAAGTCATCTTTGTGTTGCACATTTGGTGTTTTCTCCTGTATGTTGTGTAGATATGTGTCACTCTACAAAAATTGTATCTTTGACTCAGTTGCTTACATGTATCACAAGCCATGCAAGACATAAATCATTACGTACATTCTTACAGAACTATGTATGAGTGAGAATATATGAATGTCAGAGCATGTATCCATCCATCTCAAGAGAATGTATGTATATGAGAATGAGAATATGTATGTGAGAGTGAGGATATATGCATGTGTAATCTGAGTATATGTAAGTGAGTGAGAAGATGTGTATTTAAGAGAGTGTCTAGGAGAGAATACATGTGATGGTGAGGATTTATGTATGTGAGAGTGACAAGGTATGCATGTATGGGTGAGACTGAAAACAAGAGTGAGATTATATGCATGTGACAATAGAAAATACAATAGAATAGAATAGAAGTTTTGTTGTCCATTAAAACCTATGAAATACAGTTTAGCAGCTCTCTCCATCATCCATCCATCATCTAACCCGCTTCATCCTGCAGGGCAGGGTCACGGGGGGCTGGAGCCTGTCCCAGATACCTATGGGTGAGAGGGCGGGGTCCACCCTGAACAGGTCACCAGTCCATCACAGGGCAACATAGAGACAGACAACCATTCACACTCCCACACACACACCTATGGGGTAATTTAGAGTGACCAATTGACCTAACGAGCACGTCTTTAGAATGTGGGAAGAAGGTCTCTACCCTAATGTATTAAATAAAATAAAAACACATGTAATGTATACAAGAAAGAGCACACCTTAGCACACGCATGGATGTAATTAAATAACAGTGGTGAATTAAACTGGCATTAATACATATATTCACATGTATGTAAAGAGAATGTATGTATGCGAGAGGGCCAAAGTGTGTATATGTCCTGCATGGCCCCTCATACATATGCACAATACAATGACACACTCACCTCCATGCTGACTGAAAATTGATTAAACCCACCAAATGGTCACTCTAGCTTGCCTAAGTGCAGCATATCTGTTGCTTGCACACTTGCATGAACTTTACGTGTGCCCCCATGTTAAACTTTTCACTGGTGAACGCTGTGATGATGTTGTTCTTGTGTGCTGGTCTGAGTAAATGAGTCGTAGCTTATCTCAGCAGCTTGCATGGTCCCAGAAGTATCAGTCACTTGCACACTCACAGATAATCGCTTAATTGTGCACAATAATAAATTGGTCCCAAACATGTGCTCATTGACTCAATGTCTTACACTTTCTTTTCTGAAATACTACATTAAAAATCAGATTGCAGCACACAGTAGATGATATATCCTCTCTGATGTCAATAATAATTCAAAGGAATTAAGAAGAATGTCCAGGAAACCTCTCAGCATAATGACATAATGCACATCTTGTCATGATTTGGTATTTTTGGTAGTTTTTTGCTTTGGTTTTGTCCTGTTTCCTGTTTTATTTTGAAAGTCCTGTCTCCTCTGTGTGTGTCCTTGTGTTTTGCTTCCCCTGTGTTCATGTCTTTTGTGATTGTTTGCCCCGCCCTAATGCGTCTCACCTGTGTCTTGTTCCCTAGTCCGCTTAAGTCCAGTGCTCCCCTTTGTCTGTGCCGCATCGTTTTGTTGTCCTTCGTTTCCTCTGGGTTGTAAGATTGTTGTTGATTATTTTGTAAATTGGGTTTCCTGGTTTAGTTTTGTATGTTTAGATTAGTTTTTTTTTTTTAGATTAGTTATTTTTTTTTTTTGGGGGGGGGGGGTGGTTTGCTGCATCCTGCCTGCACTTTGAGTCCTCTTTTAACCAACCCTGACACATCTGACATGTATCTATATTGTCTAAAGCAGCGCTATAGATTCATGATCTATATCACAATGGTTGTTCACAAAGACTTTGTGAACAGTGAGTAAAAAGAATCTCTTCATCTTGTTCTTGATTGGAATCAACAATTAGAAATGGAGAGAACAAGGGCAAAAACTCTGGACAAGAGAGGAGCCCTGAATAAACGAAGCAGGGCTTTGGAACGATGCCTCTCCTCGTCTTCCCCCGCCCCCTTCTGTCTGCTTCAAATGAAGCTTTACTCCCATGCTGGAAAAGACCGCTGCTTCTCAAATGAATGCATAAATGCATGCTAACATATAGCTGTAGGTTAACCTTAATATTTGATGAGGATGGATCGCCAGGAGGAATTGTGGTGTGGTGTTCTTGGCTATATTGAAATTAATGAGTCTTGGCAGACACATACTGCTTGGCTGGAACACTTATGCTTGTCCCACAAACAACAGAGATAAATGTGCGACAACATAACAACACAACATTACGCTGTAATCAAATAAATCTCAGAGTATTTTCTCCTAAATTCTGTCCTACAAGTAGTACACGGAGCGTGGGGTTATTTACAGTCAATCAGTGCGGGGATTACATCAGATAATACAGTTTAATCTTGAATGTTACATTATCATCCGTCACAAACAATACTCTGTGACTGATATGTCTGTGCTTAAAAACATGATATGGCAGTAACATGCTATGCTGATCAAGCCATCTGTTATCTGCGGCCTAGCTCACATTTAACTTCCTGTTTTGAACAAATTAGATTAAGATCAGGGTAGATTAGAGCTTATCCATACAGTACGACAGCTGATAAGGGCTATCTGGAACATCTGTAATGACAAAGACAATGTCACGTACAGTATTACCTCCTGAAGAAGATGACTGATCAGAGCTTCCATATAATTATGAAGGTTAAAGCAGTCATATTCCAATTACAGCATAGTTTTACACCAATTCTTTCTTTCTTATCTGATTCTGATTATGTTCAAGGCCTAATGTTGAAGGATAGGACGTATAGGCTACACCTCTTGTTACAGCCAGCCCAGCCTCGCCCCCTGTCATGAAGTAGTCTCGTTTTGAATTGTTGGATGCACACGGACATATATGCCCCCCCCCCCCATCCTGAGATGGACAGAAGGTTTGGATCAAGATTAAAAATCGTTGGGTGGCATTGAACACATCAGTCCCATCCCTGTCAACACATATGACATGTACTATTAATATACAACCACAAGGGGGCAGCAGGTACCTACATAGTTACAGGTTTTTGATTTCAAAAAATTATGGAAAAAATTCCATAATTTTTTACACTTTTCATTACTTGCGCACATTTTAGTGACGGGCTGATTTTAGCTTGTGAGCGACCAAAAAAGTTGAATTCCATCCAGTAAATAGGAACTTCATATATGATATGACCACAGGAGGGCGCCAGATATATCGCACCAGTTTGCATCACCTGGAAAAAAACACATAAACAAACACACCTTTAGGAATAAACAAGATATTTGGTTGATAAATCACTTTCCCCAGAAATAGCACTTTTCACTTATACTGTATATATATGGCCAGAATGGAACTAAAGTCCATGTATAGAGGTTGGATGTGTGGGTGGTGGCACCAATCCTGCGCCGGACTTTCACCCAAGAACCTGGGGTTCGTCATTGCAACGTTCTTTTCTGCTGCTGCCATTTTCAGCTTGGATGGTAATGAGTCTCATGCAGTGACTTCTGGTAGCAGATATGCACACAGCTGTCTTTTCCAAGGACTGGAAACATCAACCTCATATTACATTTTCCTCAATTCCTGGATTTGATTGGTGGATCATTCACCATTCACACAATTTGTCACACTCGGATCATCCAAATGAGAAAGGAGCTCAGCCTTCACCACTTTGACAGTGATGAAATCATCACTTCTGTCTGAACCTTTTCTGGATGCTGATTTCTACAAAAAAAAAAAAGGTTCCATTATGCTCCAATGACCACTGGCCTCGGGGGACTAAGCTGAAAAATAAATGCACTCCGTTTTCTAAAATTGACTCCTACCTTAGGTCGTGAACTTATCAATCACCCCTGGTAGAAGCCTGAAGTCATGCCTGCCTTTGACTGTCAGCTGTCGGTAACATCCACTCACATGCAGGCGGGTGTACATCATGGTCATTATATCTTCACACCTCACACTGTTAAGGTGCAAATTGAATCCTTCCCTCTATTCACTTAGACGTGAAACAACAATAGTCTGCAGTGTCAGAACAGTTTGTGTCCTTGTTCGTTCAATGTTCGGATGTCTGCATGGCAAAAATACAACAAGATGCAGATGAGGCGAAGGAGTACAGCCAGGCTGGAAATGAGGTTGTTGGCAATTATCTCCTTATTTTAAGGTTTTGGTACTAATGCCTTTATTTATTAAGGCAAGTTTGGTTCTAGAAGAACCCTTGTATAGTTTAGACTCTTTGCTCATTAAGCCATTTTACTCTTGAAACCATTAAAGTAACAATTCTTCCATCAAGAAAACATTAATGTTCAGCACAGTCTGTCTCCTTAATGACTGCTACCTTGCTCCACTGTTACTATTACAGCTCCATAATGCAGTCCTAGTAATTCTGATTCTCAGTGTGGTTTCAAGACATTCTTCAGGGATATGTGCAGTGCATATTAAATATCACAGAAGGCCCCTGTAAGGCACTACCACCAGACAGGAGAAGTGGCTGACAACAAATAGTGGCTTGACAAGGTTGGCCATCACACAGGACACCGGAACAGGCCCTAAGCACTATACAAATGGAGGCCGAGGTCCACAACACCAGGCAGGCCCCTGAGACAATCCAGCACATAACAGCAGGGTAACAGATGCTGGCAGGCAGGGCATAGAAGAGAACGCCATAACCAAATGGCTGGTAGAGTGTAGCTATTTGCCAGTTATGCCAAATACAAGCTGGATGCTGCCAAGTCAAATGCTCCAAAGATGATTGAGAATGACCAAGCCAAGGTCCTGTGGGACAGATCAACACACTGGCAAACCTCACTCTACCGCTGAGTGATAGTAACATCAGGCAGAAAGAACATGAGAAGCTGTGCTGAAGGACGATGTGGAAGGGAACGACAACAACAGTGGTCCGACCCCCAGACTGCAAGAATAGCTGATCTCTGTTTCCAGAGGAGGGCTGTCCTCAGAACAGCGGAGCTCCCAGGCCTCTGGTAGAGGATTTAAGCTTAACCCTAAATAAAGATTGCAGGGGGGAAAGTGAAAAAAGGCTCCAAAAACAAATCAACCTCCATAGACCCCCCCCCATGTAAAAATGCCTAACCTTGCAAATAAACATGTTTACTCACTCAGCTCACTCTCCACTTCTTTGGCTGGTTTGGGAGTGTTGGCCAAAACCTCTGCTTTAAAAACACTCTCATGAATTCATGAGACCTGTTTGATTTTATGATCACAAACAATCTGCATTAAGTCTGATAACAAAGCTCTAATATTGATGATTGATGGTAACTGTAGGTGTGTTCAGCTGCCTTCATTTTGGATATACGCCTACACATTAGTATTGTAAATGGCTGGTGCGGTGCTGATACCCGCTGAGTAGTTGCTGCGAGTGTATTGTGAATGCACTGTGTACATCTGTAAAGAAAGCTTTTAAAAGCTACCTGACATGTTTAAATGTCCTGAGTGGTAACACTTCAGAATATCTAGGCGTGCTTTATGGAGTTGTAATGGTAACTGTGGAGCCAAGCAGTAATCTTTAATATACTCAAGTGTCGTGATGAATGCGTAGCAGACCTTTCTGTCAGCCCACATTTTATTTATAGCTCTTATATGAAGGCAGCGGAACACTTAAGGATGTTCTTTTCTGTAATTATCTGGATCTCTGTGCTCGGCTGTACCTTACCACACCACAGCAGTGTGCACATCATTTTCTGGTGAACTTCCTCTCGGGTGTCATTGCAATATTACATCATTCGCTCAAAGCTGCATTTCATCCCAAACATGTCAGTGCAGAAACTTAGTGAAAGTATAATTCAGTCCTCCCAGGCTTCCAGACCCCGTTGTCAAAGCTTTTCACCATCACAGCTTCATGATTTCGGCAGAAGTGACCCTGTACGTGTCAGTTTGCCTTTACATGCTTTAGTTGATGGAGCAATTAGGTGAAGAAATGCTTGTCACTTTTGAGCTGACTGGTCAATACGGCTCTGAAACTGATCTGAGCCAACAGTATGTTGACAGTGTGATGACTGCATCGGAGTCAAAGCTCACAGGATTGCGGTGACACCTCATTCACAGTCATGACCTGAACACACAAATGGGGGCTGGACAACTGTCACAGCCACTGCGTCCACACAGCATCTCCCCATAATGAGCGTTGGTGGGTTACTTGTCTCCACACTGCTGAGTGTTTCTGGACCGGGTTCAGTAGTCAGTTAAGAATGGTGACAGGGCCTCGGGGTACTGGATGAATGCCTGAGCAGCTGTTCTGACCCCTACGTATTTGACAGTTTTTCGCCTGCTGGGGGGAAAAAAAGGCACATGGAGCTGGATGCATAAGGCCTTTTTTGATGGTTGTTGGCATCACAGACACCATTAGACAGTGCAGCTTTTTTATATGAAGTGTTGGATACAATTAGTCTATAGAAAATGAAAGCTATTTTGGTTTTTTAAGTACATTAAACTACATTAGTATAAAGCTTATCCATAACAGGCATATGCAAGTAAGTCTTTTTTTAACTGAAAAAACACATAATACTTTATTTTTTAAATTTCTAATTTGTTTATTTACTTTCATATATAATTCAGATTTATTTTTTTTGGCCTTGGGTGTATAAGGAACAGCAAAAATTTGATTATTCTTGTCTTATTTTCTCATTATTAGGTATATTTGTTCTCTAACAGGCGATAATAAAGCTTGACAACTGTAGAGGGCGCTCTTGTACTGATGCCGGTTTACCCGGAAGTGAGCGCATGCGCAGTTTACTTATACTCGAACAGTCCCAGGAAAGATGCTAACCTTCGTTCTTCACGCATGGGCTCACAGGTACAGTGAAACTTTGTCCTTATCACCTTAAAAGTAGTGTCAGTGGTTTACTTAGTGTTTTAAAAGTTGTTAGGAGTTAAGTGAGCTTTATGGCGAGTATTGTTTTTGTTTTGACAAACGTCCGCCATTTTGACAGCAGTTCTTTACAGAAATAGCTGTTTTGGCCGTAGTTCTACACGTACCTATATGTGACGTTAGTAATACTCAACAGATAAAATATGTTCTTTAGCATTTTAGTACGTTAGGGTGCCAGTAACTATGAAATATGATGAGGGAAAAGATGTAGGCGTTTGATTGGTCATACAACACGCACCTTACTCTGTGGAGAAATGCGCATGCGCAAACGTGGTTAATCCTTGTCCATTTATGAAGCACATACAGCAACGAGTGTTTATGCGAAATACACTTTGTATATCTGTCTTTCCTGCTTACATCTAGTAGGCTCTATCTAGCAAACAACGAAACAACTTATTATAAAAATCATCACCTGTGATTAAAAAACACACAAACAAAATGATTCTGGTTAACCAGGGCCAAATGCACAGGAAGCAGCTTGATAATTCTTCTGGGTAAATCCAAAAATATGGAGTGCAATGGTGTTGAGGTGGACACAAGGTCATGCTTCTAATTATATATAATTTTATGCTGTGATGCAAAGGTGAGTTATATATAAATTTACACCACATACAGGTTTTAGGAAGCAGGAGATCTACCCTTGCTAAGGGCTTAAAGCGTAACTGCCTGTAAACATTATTATTTCTGCAGTAGAGTCTGAGGTTTATGGAGATAATGTGTGCAATATGAAAGTGCAGTGTGTGGGATTGTGGTGTACACTTTCAAGTGATAACTTCATTATTTGTGGGTCCTGTCCTTTTATGTGAATGATTTTTGTTTTTTTTCCCTCTATCATTCCACAGTATTCAGTATTGGCTACACAGTGCTGCCTGCTGCTGGGCCAGATTTCCTCTAGGTTTGGATCATCATACTGGAGCTAATTAGGGAATGAGGAACAGGTGTGTGAGCAGGAGAAGAGCTGAACACACTGAGTGCGACTGGTGGACAGGTGAGGAATGGCACACCTCCAGAGAATGACACACACACACACAGAGAAGAAGAAGAAGAGGAGGAGCAGAGCAGATAAAACCATCAGGTTATCAAGGACTGTCAGAGTTAAAGGTAGGGTAGGAGATTTCATTCTGATGCACCTTTTGTTAAATTAGTGTAACTTCTCTTTACAATCCGATAGCAACCGATTAGTTCGGCAGTTTCACATTAAAACGAAGAATATGAATCATCTGTGGAAGCTATAAAACACTAAAAACATCAGCCAATCCTACGAGGCGCCCCTGTGTGTATAGTTAGCTGGTTGTCACTCTCTTCCTGCTCTGTGCGCATCAGGTACGTGCATGATGGCCGAAGTCACAGACTGGTTGGGAGACGTGGCTTCGGGATGAGCTCCGAGTGAACGGGGCGTGTGTTTCTTTACAAAATCTGGCTGACTCTCACTGAGTTTTCAAAATCTCCTACCCTACCTTTAAGATAAAAACATAATTAAGCATCAATCAAACTTGAGAAGAGAAAAATTCTAAAGTATCTTTATTAAGTGTTTTTACACTGATTCATCAGATTGAATTTGAACAGCCCAATTTGGCAGTCACACAAATGTCTGTGTAACTATAATTGTTTCTTCATACAAGCCTTGATAACTAATTGAAAATTGTTCATGCAAAACTCCTGATAAAAGCACAAAATAAGACAAAATTAAGGTCAAATAAACAGCAGAGGTAAAAACAAATGATACAAACTCCTAGCATCAACACAACCAATGTATCCAAATGGCAGCAATACTGGTTCAAGGGTTGATACATTTGTGTAGAATATATAGATTTGAGCAGATATTGTGGCTTATACTTATGTGTTAGCTTACATTTTATACTAAGAAAACTAAGAAAGATGCTTAAGGTATTTGTCATTATGTAGATTGAGCTAGTCAGCACTGTGTACCACAAATAGCCACATACATATCACAGCTGAGCACTAAGAAAATATGTTTTCACCAGAAGTAGCTTTTAGTGAAATGTATTTCTAGGGAAATTCAAGAATGATGACAGGAAAGATGTCAAAAAATACAAAAACGTGTCCCAATAGACATAAACAGAAGTGCAACAAAAAGAAGTGCACATCCGTTGTGTCCACAGCTGTCTGTGTCTGTCTCCACAGGGGACGTTAATCCCTCCATTTGTCACCAATCGTTGAGATAGTGTCCACATCCCACTGATCACAATGTAATAATGACTTTGCATGTAAAAATCCAATTAGTGTTGACTGTAATCCCAAAGGTGATTTACACAGTCATATTCATGTGGTAACTGTTCACATTATACTCTAATTAATTCTGACTTTTATTGTGGTGTGAGATGTGATTGTGTAGTCTTTTGTTGTGATGGAAATAGTGTCATTTCCAGCTGTAGTCTGCACAACCATTAAATCTGTTTGGGGACTAACCCCCCCCCCCTCCCTTTGATGTTTTAACCTTTCAAGGAGAGCCGCGGCTCAGAAATTGGCTGCACATCCTCCGTAAAGCTCTTCAACACCTGTATAAACGTGAGAAGCAAGATGGGGTTGAGTGAAGGAATGAAAAGGGGTTCTGGGTGATGAAAACAGAAATGCTAATGTGTAATTTTTAATTGCTAGTTGCCTGAATTAGCTGACATGAGCACCCATCTGCTGAAGGTGTGCAGTGCTGCAAAGTGCTCGCTAATTAAAATACTTGAGGATAATTTGGTAAATTTGAAAGTTATTTAATGCTCATTTATGTAATTCCAGCACATTAGGTAAAAACACTCTTTGTTGTTATTGAATGCTTTTGTGCACGTAGGAGTGAGGGAAACTTTGAGTTGGAGGGTTGTGGGGGGGCGGAGGCTGAGGAAAAACGCACAATATTTATGAAGCACTGTCAGGTTAATGTCATGCAACATTTATTGATGCAGTAATGTTTAATTTAGCATACGCTCCTGTAATAAGCCATTAGGTGTTGTACAATGATTCAGAGTCTGATGGTGCTGTAATGACAATCAGATGCCCTTGAATATCACACTAACGCAGTGTCTCTGCTGCATTTAGAGGCTAGAAAATAAATATAAATCAAAATATATTTACGCTGGCTGAAGGTGTGGTGGTGCTGGCTATCGATAACGCAAGGATCTGTCTTTCAGTGGCTGTAAAATATTAAAAATTTCAGACAGGGACATGATTGGATTAGCTTTGATAATGGATGTCATAAAAGCAGGCAGTGCCATTTTAATAAATCTGTCACATTGCCAAAGGGTTGAAATTATAGAAGCAACTCCACAACAGAATCTTTTTTGGCTGGCACCGCCTTAAAGCACAACAGAGAGGTCCTGATTGCTGCACTATAGTAAGATTTGTGTGAGAGCCTGAGTTTACCACCTATCACAGCCTCACATAGACCAAATGACCAATGTCGGCTCAAGGAGGGCTGACCTTGGAGATAAACCAGCAGCCTCTCCAGTGTTGCCTGTGATTGCATGACACCGTGTAAATGACCAGGTGTCCTTTTGTCCTCTGTGATTAATGCCCTTAATTTGCTTGTAGCTAACCTGACAGATGTGTGTGCCTTTCCGTTGTCTGCAAGCAAGGTATTTTCCTTTTTGACACTCAGCGCGGGTGACAGTGATTTACATAAGGATTAAAGAATAGATTATCATATCAGATGCGGAGACGGATCACTGAAATAACTCAAGGAAAACAGAGCTATCAGCTGGATATTGTTCCACGGTATGCATGCGGATGAAATGTGTGCCTCTTTGTCTGCTGAACAGAGAGCGCAGGGTTTGGTCTGTGTTTGCAGCGAGCTGACCCAAAGCTATTTCTAGAAGGACTTTAAAGTTTGTTTTCATCATTAGTTTCAACGGCTGTCATTGCAACAGCTCAATCACCGCGTAAGGATGGGACTCCACAGGGTCACATTGTTATCATTGATTTCCTCACAAAAGACACAAAAAAACTAGCTGTGACAAAGACATGGGGAACATTTCTGCCTCCCATCATTGCTTATGTTTTATTTGTTTGTTTTTTATTCTCCATTTTGACACGGAAATGTAGCATTTTTGTTTCTCAGAGTCACCTTTACTGCCATTCCGGTGGTGAAAATGCGTGTCTGCTGCAGCATTGTGCCAACATTAATGCAGTTTGATATACCTCTTAAATTTTATGTGAGTAAATTACCGCAGAAGAATCAGGATTTCAGAACACTACCACATTTTCAAAGCTACATCAGATGGACATTATAAACAACACCCTGCCAAGGGATTTACTAGTCCTGAGCTAAACCACAGAGGGTAACAATGACACTGTCCTTTTTCACTCCTCCAAAAAGCCATTACTGTGCTGCTCGGTGTTGCTGTGTGAAACGGTGACAACCATGCAGGGACATGTGGAATGAAAAAAATGAACTTCAGTCTAGCCAGTCTGATTTGATGCTCAGAATGTCTCTCCTTGCTCAGAATAACAATCTGACTTCTGACACTTTTAGTTAGTACTGATGCCACGTTTCCTGCTGTCTCAGTGTTACTTATTAAGAAGTGTTTGCTGGTGAAGAATGGCTTCGAGTCGATTAAATCCACTCAGTCATTGTCTGAGAGTTGCTTCAGTAGAAGGATATTTAAGGAAACGTGACCTTTGTACAAATGAGTTTATTTAATCATTTTTATTAGAGTCAGTATAATCTGTTGATTGTACTGCATTCTGTTAGTTTTGAAGAACAGATTGCTGCTATGTATAACAGTCCATTTGAAGTCCTTCTGCTGTGAAGGACTGGAAGTCAATTTTGCGACATACTGTATCTTTATTTTATAAAATTATCTTTTAAATGTGGAAGCCAGGGTGCAACTCAAATGGGGTCAAAACATAATTTGAATCTCCACTGGGTGAGATCCACCAGAAGGAGAGTAACTTTATTTTAAATTAAATTTTAAACCAAATTTTCCTAGGCTAGGGCTTCTACACTTTATTGTTTCATTTACAAATTACTGTTTAGTAGTACTTGTCACTGTGAGCATTCTTGCAATCAAAATTTGAGACAAAGCCTAATTTTCACATAACTGGCTAAGATTAGCTTGGTAGCTCTATAATGCTGTCACCTGCAGAGTTGATATGCTAGTTGAAAGCATGACATATAAAGAGCTAATAAATATACATATACATATAGACATATAAAGTAGCGTCTCCATACTTACCTGTGTTGGTCCTGCCGGTCTGTGGCAGGTGTGTCTGACAATTATGAGACTACAGGGGGCTGTGGTGGTGGGCTCTGCAAACCTGTGGCTGTCCTAACTGTGCACTCGTAAAAGCCACATTAATATTTAGGGCTGGGTAAAAAAATCGATTTAATCGATTTCGGATCGATTCCATTTAAATTTTGCACTATCGATTCACAGGGCATGAGATCGAGTTTTTTTGTGTTGTGTGATTTTCCTCCCTCAGCGCTCTGGTGCGTGATGACGCAGCTGCGCAGTCGTACGTCGCGTCATTCAGGCACGCAGCCAAAATGGCTAAGGCAGGGAAAACACCGCTCGGCAAGCCATCCCAAATGAAATCCGAAGTGTGGAATCATTTCAAGTTTAAAAGGACAAAGGACGAAGAGCTTGATAAAACCAAGGTAGTTTGCAAGATATGCCAATCAGAGCTCAGTTATTGTAGGTTTACTACAAACCTCAGAAACCACCTGACAAGGTACCACACTACGCTAAACTTAGCTTCCGACAGTACACCGCCCGGAGCAAAACAAAAGAAACTGAAGGACCTGCCAGCATTACCGTCAGAGTCTCCGTGGCCCATAAAGACAACAGAGGCCATCGCAACTTTTGTTTGCAGAGATTTACGCCCATACTCGGCAGTGGAACCTGAAGGATTCCGGCAGCTCATTCAGGTGCTCGAACCACACTACGTTATGGTGCAGCGTAAACATCTGAATGAAACTGTGATCCCCGTGATGTATACATCTGTGAAAGATGTGACACGAATGAAAATACAGTCAGCAAATGTCAATGAGCTCCTTTTCCTCAACAAGGATCTCTGTGTGACAGTTTAAGTTTACTGTCTACGATTGTTAATATTTAATACTAATACTAATTTTTTCATGTAAAAAGTGCAATTTTCTGCAACATTCATATGAGCACTTTTTACATTTGCACTTTTTTTAATACAGTAGGATAAGACAGTTTTGTTTACAGTTACATGTGAACTGTCAAATTTACAAAATAAAGACGTGTATTTTGCAACGTATTGTACATTTTCATTATTTAAGAGCAGATTGAATCGATTCAGATTGAATCGAATCGAATCGAATTGAATCGTGATTAATCAATTTAAAACCCTAAGAATCGAAATCGAATCGATCTAGGAAATTGATGGTAATACCCAGCCCTATTAATATTCACATCCTAGACAGAGAGGAAAGATGGTTTGAGAGTCAAGGAATCTATGTTAAGTTAGAAAAACCTTCCCTTAACAGAGGTGGTAGACTCGGACATAATCTTTCTAACACATACAATGCAGCTTCCATCCATTCCCAGGAAGTTTCACTGCATGTCACATGTGCTTAGGGTCATTGACCGGGACCAGGATGTCATGGTTAATAAAAATCCTGAGTTTCTCCGATACTCCTGACACATGTGGAATACTGATGGTCTTCCTCGGCCGGTGGTTGTCCTTTTTCTTGTTGTTAGTAGGTCTTATTTTTGTGGCTTTGACGAGTGCCCAGTTTGCCGAGCCTTCCTGATGTGTTGTTCCTTCTTCTTCCCCTCTGAGCTGGCGGGTACAGTTTGTGCTCTGTGGGTAGTGGGAATCAAACGGCAAGTACTGGTCTGTGTCAGTAGGTTTCCTGTACACCTCCACATTGAGGCTTCTGTCGTCCTCAATGTGGACTGTGCAGTGCAAAATGTTGTCATACTACTATTCAGGTTAAAAGTGTAATGCAAAACCTGTAGCCTACAATCGTATAAGATTTGACAAAGAAGACATTCACATGCAGAATTCAATCAACCCGTTGGATTCTTCAGTACGTTTTGCAATAAGTAAACAAATTCAGTTCCAACCCCTGCATGACAAAGGCAGATGAGTGCATATTTATGAGATAACTAACATGGTTGCCTGGCTCAGTGTGTCTTAATGTATGATTCATAATGACCTAAAGTGACATGGAACCTCGATCTTCTCTGACAGCTAAGAAAGCAGCTGTGGCGTAACCTAGGGAGAGACAGTGACCCCAGCAACTACAGCACAGATTGGCAGCACACACTTCCCAAGGTCGACAGAGCACTCCAGCAACAGCAGAGGTTATTTCATTGCATTTAGCCACTGACTACACTGCGTCTCACACAAGGCTCTAGGCTGCTTTCAACAAGCCTGTCCTGCTGAATTCGTTTGAAACGATTCCCAAGCAGAGCCTGACATTTGTTATTTTCTCTGGGAATTTAATGCTATTTCCTTTTTCACCAGCACAAGTGTCTTGTGTAGATTAGAAAAAGCAGCAGCAGCTAACAAAACCCAAAAAGCCACTCAAGTCCAAAATGTAAGGGCAAATTCCCCATCACTTCCAACCAGTGGGCTGTCAGGCTATAATACTTATTAAGCTGACAATGCCATGATGACTTGAACCTCAAAGAGGAAAACATTTCATAAGAGCCTGAGTGGTGGCATTGGTCAAAGCAGTCGTGGAGATAGTGAGCTTTTCCTGACCTTGCGAGGGGTTTTATGGGTGGAAGAGGTGATAGTTTTTGTCAGCATAAAGTTATTGTGCTTGCTGCTGTAACAGGATGATATCCTGACTCTGCACTGTCTGGAATACACACCCTTCCCTGGTAAATTTCATCTCTTTATCCCTTGGAGAGTCGGGGGGGAGGGTAGCTGCCCAGAATACACTCCCTATGGGTAAAAGAGAGGAGAGGATTAGGAAGCTCCTCGTGTGCACAGCTGTATGTTTGGAAGTTGTTCTCTTATGTTGATAGAGTGGGACAATTTGTTGAAGAGTATGACCTTATCCTTTTTGGCACTCACTTCCCATCAGAGTGGAGAGCACTGATGGAGTGATGGATTCCAAAATGTGCTTTGTGAGGATGCCACCGGCTGACACCGAGCAGAAAAACAAGAACGTTGCATCATCTTTTCTATCACTCAAGAGCATTTGAAGCTCTTAAATCATGTGGCAGTGCACCAAATTGGACTGACAACCACAAGAAAATTGCTGCTGAGTTTTAAATGGATTAACCAGTGTAAGAATTGCTCCTTTCCTTCGAGTTTGGCAAAGCCTTTGCATATTAGGAGAATGGGTTTCTTAGTTATAGCAACCCCCATTGAAGAAGAGAACATGAAATGTATTTCTTCTTTTTGTCAAGCAATATTACCTCCAAAAAAGTATGGCGGTGCATCTTTTGACTTTAAGACTGATAGATTTTCTGTCGACTTCTGTGGTTGTTAATGAGCCGTAACAGTCTGATCAATCTTGATAGCAGCTTTCTGGCTGAAAGTACAATTTGTTCGTCTGCTTCCAGCTCACTGTTTCAGTCAAGTGTTGTGCGTATGTTTAAAGTCCTAAAAAGACAGTACTTTTCTCTCAGTGAGAAATGTGGTCCTCTCCCAGCTAAACCTCCAAAAGTTAGTTTATAAGATGCAAAACTTGTTTTTTTTCAGGTTTCTATCTTGTCAACAATTTGCATAAAGTTAGGAATTACTCCTTTAATCCACACATCCTAAGGTACATTGCTAATGTCTCCTATTCAAAATGTAATTAACAGTACATTCTAGAGCCACACTGGTGCATCGGACTGCTATTATTATCTCAATGTGTTAGCAATATGCAGACATTTGAAAACTTTATTTTTCAGAATGCACTGCAGAAAAAGGTCCTTGGTTTAAACTTCTACAAATTAGTTGTTCAGTGTAGTTTCAGCTGAGCAGTTGGAAAGTTGCTCAGTGAAGTTTACAACAATGGCAATATCATTTCTTCTTGTCAAAGGAACTCGTCATCATCATCATCACCATTATCATCAAACTCTTATGTCTGGAAAAAAATACCCCAAAGATACCCCCAAAACAATACCAGCTTTTTACATTTTGTATTTTTTGTTCTGTCTCCTCGATCAACCCAAATCTGAAGCCTCCTCTTCTGTTGGAAGATGGAAAAAAAAAAAAAAATATGGTTTCCCAAACATCACCACTGAACTTAGCCACATTGATGCCACAGTAGTCTTGTCATTTGAACAAAAGCATGGAGTATATAAGACAAAAGTAACTCCAACTCCCCCCAAGCCTTAGCCCCCTTGTGCCGAGCTAATTTACACTTTACGCTTTATCTGCTGTGCCGAGACCCCGCGCGATGTGGTGGCCAGTGATATAGGTTTTGATATGAGACATCAGGAAACAGGAACAGGCTGTCTTCCATTTAAAACAACAAGAACAAAAAAGAACAGAACAAAACAAAAACACTGTGATTTTCTTTTGTATATTTAACAATGAAAATGAGTACAAAATACGGTACTTTGTACAATAACTTCCAGGGTAAGACCAAAAAACTGAGAGAACATAAAAGCAAAATTATAAAATTAAATTATAATCCATGATTTTCTATTAAAAACAAAACAACAACAACAAAGAACAGATTGGCTGATTGTGCGACTGTGCACATATGGACTCCATAACTGTATAACACGCACAACTTACATCTGTTCTTGTGAACATAGTGGCTGCCAACCATTGATAATGAGAGAGGTGAATTCTCCAATTAAATTCCTCACAGCCTAGCTTCTCTTTCATCATTCCTCCAACTGCAGAGTTGGTGATTAATTATTATATCAATATATTATATACACCCTGATCACAAGTGCAGACCATCGTCTCAAATAATTAAAGTCTGCTATTCTTGTGTTGTTACTCTACACTAGAACTGCCTTCAGCCAGCCAGCATTCACTGTGTTTAATGTGAATCATCCATAATGATATCACTAATGAGAAAAATGGCAAAAAAAAGAACACAGAAGGGTTCCAGTTCTATAAGGCACAATCTATTCACAATTATTTCCTACCTTAAAGGGGGGCGCTGAATTTTCTGCGTATGTTGTATAATTCATGAAAAAATGCCAGTGGTCAGAACATGCTTTAATGTCAGTGTTTCATGTTACCACTGGGTCCAGATTATAAAAGAGGAATCCTGAACTTTATGATGCAATTTAATCAATCTGCAATCTTGTGTGTTAGTCGCTGCTCCCTGACCCCTTCCGGACAGGTTTATAGTTCGCACACTACAGGTCAAATTCACCTTAAACCTCATCACTTCCTGTCAGCTGCCACACCACACCCCAAAGCTCCACATGACACATGCTCAGTATACAGCCCCCCCAACCCTCCCTGTACTGTACAGTTCAAAACGAAATGCACGTTTTTAAACACACCTGCCATCACTGCTGACATCCTGTGTGGAATATAATGAGCATATTCATCTTATGAGCTGGGTTTATCTCATGCGTGTGCTATAATCAATTTCGATGCGTCTCTTTTTTCTTGCGAGTGACAAATGAGATGGAAAATTCTCATGTCAAAAAACACACTTGCTGGCAGCTCTCCTGCTGCTGTCCTCCACTGCAGCGTCGCAACAGAAAGCAGAACAGCAGGAAAAGACGCGAGGTTTAGGTTGTCACAGAACGGTGACATTTTGTGTTGAACGTCATTATGATAACGAACATTCCTTCTCTGTCATCAGCACCTCTTTGGCACCTTTGCCTTTAATGTGCTTCTCTGAAAGTAACAGTGTCTGACAGTCTTATTTATTGCATTGCATAGCAGGGCTATTTCTGGAAAAGAGTTTAAAAAAGCTTCAGAGGAAAATCTATATCAAAGCAGCTTCCCACAAATGTATTATTGGGTGTTATGGGAAATAAACTCCGCGTTGAAAGTAATACCGCCTACCGATGTCCTCCTGCTCAGGCCTGTTTGTTTGTTCTGAATACGCATGATTGCGTACGCTCTGACTAAAGCTGATGAATCTTAAAAATTAAAAGCACAAAAAAAAAAGATGCAATTGTGCACGACATCTTGAAATGAGCTGAACAGCCTGCTCAAATCTAGCATGAAATAAAGCATTCATTCCCTGATTGCATATCCCCTCATACGCAAAGTGATTGGACCACCACTGCACCTTAACAACCCTGTAATGATCCAAAACCGCTGCAATCTTACGGCACTGATGCATGACAATATTATCATTTAAAAAGCCTCGTTGAGCCCCCATGCTCTCGTCTTAGCCAAGAACAAATGACAGCTACTCTCATCTCGGGAGGTATAAGAATTCATAGAATTCACACTAAGAGATTTTTAACAAAAGCTGCGCCGCTGTAACTTCGCCTTCCAAAATTACAAACTCTTTCAGGGGAAATGATTAAATGACTTTCTTTTACCGCAGTTCTAAAACTTAAGTGTATGTGCAAATCTGTCCTCCACTGAGAGCTGCTTGGTAAAAAGCTTTCCTCTGTTGCTCTGGTTTTGCAAACTGTTCCCAAAACACACTCACACCTGCACACACACACACACACGCGGTGCATGCAGCAGTCTCTGCGTTTACTACCTGTCACTCAACTGCCTACCTTTGTGTTCCAGTTTGCCACAGTTGCCATAGTAACACATGGAAAACACACAACAGGCGTTAAAATGTGTCTCTTCCCTTTGATCATGACGTTGAACAGAAATTTCTGTATCTTATACCGAGTGTTGTTTTTAACAACTGTAGGAGGAAACTAATCCCTAGCCTGGTTAATGTATACATTTTTTTTCCCTTTATGCTGGACTCACAAAAAAAATAAAATGCTGGTTCTGACTTCCTGTAGTTAAGAGCATCAGTGCTGTTAAAGTGCAGCTGGGGCTGAAAAATGAGAGTTCTGAGAGATGGTGTCAGTGGCTGCACCTGCACACCCAACCTGAATTATGCACTTGGACCACAAGGACACCTGCTGTAAAGCCTGTGCATCTGTGGCACAAACACACACACACAGACACACACACACACTTATTCATACGCTAAAGACACCAAACTCTGAAACGCGCATACAGATGCACCCCAGATGTGTACAATGAGCCCCTGTGCATGTAAATGTACACGGACCTGCTGGGTAAAGATAAATGCTCTTAATTGGAGTTGGGAGGCACATCATGTGTCAGAGAGGAAGGAAAACAATCTTATTGCTTTTCTCTGGCTCAATTTCTGTGTATGAGATGAGTGAAATCCGTCATACAGTATTCATATAGAGCTGCCTGTCTCCTGCGAGGGTACGGGGAGTGGGCATGGTTTGTTTAATCAGAACAGATCTTCAATGCTTGAATCTAGAATTAAAATAAACATGCCTACTTTACTCGTTCTGCAGCTGAGATTTTACACATTACATCTACAAAGCGGATCTAAATGGCTGATTTGATTACGTTTTGTCATAATTGTCAGCCTTAAAGCAAAGGCTGAGACAGTGGAGGGTCTAATATACTGTGCTTCCTGTTCTGACCATTTGATGGCAATTATGTGAGAGTAAGCCTTGGCCAAGGACTGAGTGAAAACTGATTCTTATCATGTGTTTCTTGAGAATAGAGTTGATGTGATTTCTCAAGGTTCAAAACAGAAGCAGAAAGGAATTAAAGATGAGGTGGAGACTGAGAGACGAATGGACATGAAGCAAGTGTGTGTGTGTGTGTGTCCGTGTGTGCGCCATCCTTTTGCATATTTCTTCACTTTGGGGTTCTGGCGTCCTGTGCGAGAGCAGCGCAGAGCCCGGCTCATCAATACTGGATGAGTTATATCGCTCTACAGTGCAGGAGCTGTCAGTCTGAGCTAGTACATGCTTCTACTGCCAACAGGCGAGGGTCTTAACTTACTGTATCACCAGTGTTTCCCTGTTCTGCCATTAACTCAATATCCCTGACTTAAATTGAATGTGACGTGTGAATGTGATGTGTTAAGGTATAGGAAGATGGGGCTCCTCTGGCCTTATTCAATAATAGTGGGATGCTTAGCTCTGTAGGAGCTTTTGCTATGTTTTTGATCAACAAAGTAATTCTCTTTGTTTAATAAATGATTAAACAGAACCACAACACAAATAAAGAATAAACAAATAAACAAAAATATAACAGATTGTTTCAGTCTTTTGAAAAATGCCACAATTTACATTTTTGATTGACGCCATTGTTGCTTTTTTCAAATCTGATAGCTGTAACCTCATTGTCAGATATGAAAGTCCCTCCCATCTTCTCATCAGCAAGAAAGTCATCAAATATGTAAAGAATTCTAAGTAGATCTGTCACCAGGCTGACAGAACCCAACCTTTTCTGTTCTGATGTTGATGTTCTTAGGTTGGGGTGTCCTGATTTTAGTTGGGATAAACCGTAAATGTTCAAAATCCAAAAGCCAATGAAAACATCCCATTGGCAGAAGGAACCTATGAGACGCTATCTACAGAAATACATAATCTCTGCTGCTCTCTATAACCTGCAGTGAAACATTTTGATATAGTGACATCCTTACTCAATCATTTTGACATTGATTTGTGCTGCAGACAACCTTGCATTTATGCCTTACTACCCATACAGAGGTCACCACAACTAGATACAGCATCTTAAAAACTTCCTGCAAAATTTGTTTCTGTGAGAGCCTTTAACAACTATAGATGGTCACACAGAGCGCTTGGAGGATTGCCCCATTTTGTAAAGGGAGATTTCTACCTTTTCCCCCTGTTACACAAACTCTAGGGGCAAGCAGACCCTCGAAAACTAGGGTTAGGGGTACAAACAAGAAACTGGATTGGGCCTAATTGTCAGGCCGCTCTTTTGTATTCAGTTTTGTCACATGCAGGCTTCAAGGTAACCAATTGAATAAAGCCAATCCAGCAAAGGTGTGAAGGTCCCAGTGTGCACTGCTGCCCTCAGAGAACTGCACCGTTTCTGGTTGGCTGAGCTGATGAGTTTCAGTCAGACACCTTGCTTCGCCTGCAGGTCAACTGCCCTGGGAAAACAGGTGTCTCTCTTTCAGCGGGGTGTATGCACCATGTGTGTGTGTGTGTGAGCACATACAAATGTATGTACATGCTCCACCCTCAGGAGCGTGTATGGAACACAACCTGGGATGTTGTGCGACACCTGGAACCAGGCTTGCCTGACCTCATTTGTGATTGCAGCCAGATCTGATGAGCCGGCTTCCTCTGCATTTTCACAGCGTATTTTAGAGGGGAATGTGCACAGAGAGGCATCCTACAATCTCCTGTTTTTCGATTTATTTATGAGTTTTTAAATTTTTTATACTCAATTTCACTGGCTAGGTTTAAGAGTCTCCTGTTGAAGAGGAATGTATGTTTGTGTGTGTGTGTGTTCTCTGTAAAGTTAAAGGCCAAGATAAATTTGTACAAGGGTTGCGAGGAGTGCGACCAGTGAAAGTTTGTGCAAGGGAAGGATTGAAATGTCTGTGGAGAGAAAACCCAATGTAGAGAAACGATAAAACGCCTCCAGCAGCACACAGCAGGACAGGCTGATGTTTCAGAGTGCACGGGCCAAAACTAACATGGCAACACACAATTAAGGGGCTAATAAATTAGTGCTCCGCTAACAGCGGCAGCATGTCAACACGACCTGGGAAGGGGGCTGCGAGCGACATATCGAGGATACTGCGTGTTTGAAACTGACTAATGGGAAGCGATTTGGGGTTGGCCCGAGATATAATTACCGTCCCCACCTCTCCTGTTCAATGAGGCCTGGGGCCTCCTGGGAGAGGCCTATTTCAGTCAGGTAATGGAGAGCCCATGCCCAGAAGCGGATGATCAAATTGTCTGGAGCAATCTGCTTTTTTTTTTTTCTCGCTCTCCTGATTGTCCCCAAAGACGCAAAGAGCTGACCCAAGGATTTCTCTCCTTTTTATTAGCCGGCTTTAGGAGTAAAGCTCTCCCACAACATCACAGTTGTTGTGTGTGGTGGAGGTGGTGAAGCCAACCAGCTTCTCTGTGATTTATGTGTTGTCATGCTAACAGGACTCTAATGAAGTTGTTCGTACAAACATGTTTGGGCTCTTAGGAGCCAAGTCTTCTACTGGGGGAGGAGAAACACACATGACACACAAGGAAATGAAAAGAAGCTCCATCAATCTGTGTATTAATCTTTAATTTAAGGTGTTTTTTAGTTGCTTTATGTGCAGCTTAAAATGTTGCGATATAGACACAATTTAAATAAGCTGGAAACACGGGTGCATACATTCAGGATAACAAGGACTGCATGTAGAAAACATTTTTTTTTTTAAATACACAAATAAATAAATAAACAAAATCAAAATGACAGCTCTCTCTCTCTTTGTCTGAACCAGGAGTCTGCAGGTCTGGATCGTCATCCTCCAGGGGCCTCAGTCTGATCCTCTGGCTCTCCCTTCTCCCGGTGAGTAATTTCCTTTAGGTTTGCCTTTGTGTGCTTTTGTACGTGTAGTTGGTCTCATTGCAAGTCCCTGATAGAGATGAGGTTCTGTGGCTCAAATCCTGCTTGTTTAGGTGGTTTATATCTTCCTGGATGCCATTCTCTATTTCTTTACCTGAAGATTCCTTGCTTGTTTGTTTTTCCCATTTTGTTCCGTATTTCAGAAAAAAAATATATTATATAATATTTTTATATTTGTTTAGATATATTGTAATTGTGCCTTTTTCATACGTGTCTTACTGTGTGCCCTAAGCCAAGAGTTGCTGAACAAAATTAATTATAAATAATCATTAGAGGCAGTTAAAGCCATTAATACTAATTATTTTATGGTGACAAAATAACAACCGACTCACAGCTGACTGCTCCTGCCCGTATACGAAACATTTTAAAACATATTTACCGTTTAAGAATGAAACAAGCTGACCTGACATGACATGAGTAGTCATGCCCACTGATTTTAGATAGTGTGCAGTGTTGTTTATATGCTGTGGTTTTTTTGTTGACTTAGTATGTAAAAAAAAAAAAAAAATTCCAGTGTAAACACACCCTATGTCAGTTAATGTGGCGCTCAGGTAAATGCTCAGAAAATGTTAAGAAAAACCAGACCTAGACCTCTTTATTAGGAAAATCTGGTTATTATTTGGGATGAGTCACAATTTTCTCAAAGCTTTAAATAGTCATGACAGAATTCTTCATCCAGACCCAGTAGTCTGGATGAAAATTGTCTAGACTGTTTTTGATGCTGTACAATATCACAAAATGCATGACACATAATGTCAAGCAACATGCCATCGTGGACCTTTATAAAGTTTTGGACCTTATTTCCTGGAAAAAAAAAGATCCTAGATTTACTGTAATAACAGCTTATTTTCTTTCAATCCTGTGGAAGATAACAGATAACATACTCCTAGTCTGTAACACAGGCTTTTTTGTTATGATGTGTTCTGTTCCAGCTGAAGGCGAGATAACCTCTTGATGACATCATCAAGGGTTATTTTCTTTCTGTGTCAT
This sequence comes from Parambassis ranga, assembly GCF_900634625.1. Classification (NCBI taxonomy): domain Eukaryota; kingdom Metazoa; phylum Chordata; class Actinopteri; family Ambassidae; genus Parambassis; species Parambassis ranga. The sequence continues at coordinate 20,342,520 of NC_041025.1, read as the reverse complement.
GAAGCTCTCTGCAGAACCACAGAACATGTTCACACTAGCTGAGGGTTACAGTGACAGGGAAACTGACCTTTATGTGTTTAATTTAGAGATTGTTTTGCCTGGTTTTGAAGCATTTTCTTTTTCCAGATATTGAGTTTATCTAACCAAATCTCGGCTAAATTTTTCCTTTTGAAATCAGGAATTACAGCAAATTTGATGTTTTATTTAGCCGAACACATGCTGCTGCTGCTGCATGTAGTCATTTTATCCTTCATGGTTTAAAAAGATCAAGTATAATTGACTACACAGTAAATCTCTTACACACTGATTAGTAGGAAACAAGGATGTCTCTCCTGCCCTCCCAGTGGTGCTACAAGTATTTTACCAGGATAAAAAAAAATGGATAGAGCGGTGTAGATAAATCCATGCCACACAGCTATCACATTGTTTGCTATAATTAAACTCTGCTATCCCTGGCGGATGGTGAAAGAGACTTCAGTCAGTGGAAACATGTCACAACTTCCCAGCGGGTTGTTTGTATTGTCAGTGATGCTTTATCAATAGCCTGGATCTTAATCTTTCTTTCACTGTGGTCCCCGGGCCTTTCTGCATTGACCTTTACCAGCTGGCATTATACCGTGAATGAACAACTTCTGGTTGGAAGTGAGATTGTCTTTAAATCCCCATGGAAATTAACCTCCACACCAATGTTTTTGCTTCCTATATCTACTTTAATGGCTTTTTAATGAAACCGTAAAAAGGAACCCTTTAAATTTAGCAATTACCCGTAAAACTTTAATGTTCACACAATGACTCATTTCAGCCATTTTTTTTTGGCATTGCAGTGGAGTGAGCGGCCTTTCAGAGGCAAGAGGTCACCGCTGATTTAATACTATACATTAATACAGTGTGTATGATTTATTTTGATGGGAAAAAGTCTATTAAAGGTTTATCAATTTTGGCAAATCTCTGACAATTGCACCCTCAAAACACAGCCATATTGGAAAGGAGCAGCCGTTTGGAGGCATTTTATCAAAATCATAAACTCCTTCCCTCAGGGTGAGCCCCCACTTCTTCATAGAGGCCTTGACACCAGAGGTTAGTGAGAGGTGAGTGTCTCTCTATCTTGAGCAATATAAAGAATGGGACTCCCACGTGTCCCTGCTGTGGCCCCTGAGGCTATCAGGTTCAGGCATCTATACCTTGAAAATGCTCCCTGTCCAGTGTCCCCCTTTCATTCATCATCACCCTTATAATGTCGGAAAGAAATATGCTGCTGTAAGTATCATCTTTCATGGGTGTCACAGGGTGAGGCTCCCATTTGTTCTGGAGCTATAAAGTTCCTGTAATTCGTGCAGGCAGCTCCTGCAGGCCGAGGAGAGCAGCGGTTAAGTCTGTAAAAACAAAAAGACAATAGAGGTTTTGGTTGGTTTTGGTTTGGGTGGGGGACAGGGAATTCCAGTTAGTTTTGGGTCAAAGGGAGGATTATATTGAACTATTCCAGGTGCATAATAATAATAGATTGTACAATAAAAACACACAATTTAATGCTGTGACATATTATTCTGATGGGATTTTTATCACAGACAAACACCTGTCTTGAGTTATTGAATTGAATTTGGCCCTCGAATGTTTTTTATTTATGTTTTTTTGCCAGTGAAGAGGGGCTGTGTTTCACTTTTCCTGATTTCTACATTTCTCAAATGATAATTGCAGGCAGTGGGAAAAAAAAAAACTATGTAAAATGTTTTGATAAATAAAACCAATCTGGCGTTGAAAAGAACAATTGTGGAATTATGTTAAAAAAATAGTCGTGAAAAAGCAAGAAAATAATGTGTTGATGTATTCAGCTGTAAATGAATTACCTGCTGTCCTTACACCCACCTGAAGATGTTTTATGGCTTTGATGGTTGCAGATTTTAGTTGGGAGGTTGTGCAAATAAAAACAGAGGAATTATCTAGCAAATTATTTATACATGGTTTATTATGGTTTGAAGAATGGGTAGAAATCAAAAGGAAATTTTGTGTAGATTTGTTGATTCAATGTAACAATATGCCAACACCTGAAAAGGTTGAAGTGCATCAGTAAGACACGGAAAGAGAGGCTCTGCAAAAAGTAAACTGACGGCACTCCAGCTTGGGATGAGTAAAGTATTTCTATTCTATTCTTCACCTAACATTCAGTCAGAATGCACACACACACACAATGAACAGTCCTCTGACACTATAAGCCCAACAAAAGAACCTAATTTGCATTGCTTTAGGATTATGTGCATTTTAATCTCACAACAATGACATTTCAGCATCTGCCTGGTTGCTTAAAAACATATTTTTTGATGATTGCAGAAGGTTTTTTTTTTTTTTTTTTTTTTGCTAAAGCCTTGGTGAAGGTTAAGGTTAAGGCTCCATTCTAAACAACCAAGGACAAATACAGTCACAAAGCAGTAAGCCCTGGGCCCTGCAGACTTTGTGGCCACATCCAAACACATCTGCTGCTGTATTTTGGTTGCCAATGTTTAAAAGGCCTGAAGTCAGGAATAAATTAAAGAGCATTTTTGACTTAATATTAGAAAACACTGGTCAGCAGTCATGCATCAGAACAGATCAGAAATAGCTGAGATGCATTCCCATGAAATTATATTATTATCTGTGTGTGGAGGAGACGCTTGAACTGATCACACATTAAATGAAATTCACAGCCAGCATTCTGTAGGTTTTTTTCTTCATGCATGAAACGTGTGGAGGAAGGCAATCAAAGTAATCGGTACATTTTTTTCTGAATAGGTGAACAAGGCTGCATGATTTGGAATCAAAGTAAAAAAGCTTAAAAAAAATGTTGAAAAATAATTTTGATTAGGGTGGCAGCATCTGGAGCAACACCACTTACTTACATGTTGCACCTGAGGCTGCCAAAATGAGCCATGCACCAAAAACCAATATAAGCCTTTTTAATTAGGGCTGGTTGATTTAATGAACTGAACATTTAAAACAGTCGTCATGGTGGACACATGATACGCTCTGTTCACTGCTTACTCTTCATCACAGTTCAGATTCATTTTTTGATTTTTTTTGGGATGTTATTGATTAAGTTGTTTAGATATGTTTGAGACAATGCTGTGAAATTCAGATTTTTATGATTTATAAGCTATAATCATCACAAATTTAACAAAAGGCTTGGAAAATTTCACTTGTAATTAATGTAAAGTCAGTGTAGTCAGTTTGGCATTGATGGTTAAAGCAACAAAAACGGCAGCAGACAGATCTTGTCAGATGTCCAAGATGCATTTTACATTGGGGATGATTGTTTTCACTGCTTGTTGCACAAAAATGCAGTCCTTGCGAAATGTGTATGGACACCCAGCCACCATATATTTTTACTGGCCTCCATGTTTCTAATTTCCTGTCCGTATTTGTAAAATCTAAACGTGGGTGATGAGTTCAGGCACTGGTTGGCCTTGAGGTCAGGACAGGCAGGTTGATATGAATGATGATGATGATATGATATGCTCCAAAGGTGCAACAATTAGTTACTGGATAAAAGTTTGGAATTGTGACATATTAATTATTAATCAATATTTTAAAGATATTTTCAGTTGGTTTGTCCATAAAATATTTGACTACAATGTCTGAGTAATCATTGACAACCAATATATCTAATGTAAACAATCATCAGCTGCAGATCTACTAGACTGCAGCAATGAGATTTTGTACCTTTTCTACTAAAAACAAGGCAGCAGTATGCTGAAACTGCACATGTTGTCCATTTACTTTTGGAGACCTACTGTAAATAATTTTCTGGCCTGCTCATAAACTCTGCCCAGTATGTACCAAACACATGTCAGATACTATGAAGTGTAGTGATGAGTTTCTGGGCCTGTCTGAGCAATGACAAATCCTTGATCTTGCTAATCATCCAAAAGACTGAACCTGTGAAGTCTGTGACACATACATCATGTGAAGAAGTTGTGCACTTAGCTTCATCAGCTCCAGATGCTGTGTCTCAAGTAATGAGTGTTGCGTTGTTAGAAGCTGATGGATGTGATAATTAGCATCTCCAAACTGCACTCTCAAGTTGATGCATCATTGTGTCATTCGGTTGACTGACCAAAAGGTTCTCCAAGAATAGGACCAAATATCACCCCAGATGTGTCAGATAATAAATTAGCAGCACCTCCCCAGCTCTCTTCTCTAAAAATCTGTCGACATGACAACAGTTAGTGAGTTGCTCATCATCTTAATTTGTCATTCTGTGCAGTGCATTAGTGTTCATGTGTAGTTTTAATCATCATCTGTCAAACACTTGGCACACAGATACAGATCTTAATGTTCCCACTGCTAGAACCACATAAAGCGTGAAACAAAACCCACGTTATCTGCATGACATCTGAGTGAAGATTTTCTCATCTCATTTTAAACTTTAAAGTCAAGGGTCCTTGATGCCGCACCACAATGTCACATTTCTGTTTTACCTTTATCAATTCCATCTCTTAGTTCCAGGTATTTCTTCTATTATTTTAGAACATACGATGCTTTTTGAATCATTTGATTTATGCTACAGTTTTGCTGTAGTGCCTTTATCCAGAATAGGATTGCTTCTGTTTGTGTTGAATACCTCTGACAAAACAAAGCCACTTCCATCATAATGTGCTGCACTGTGGCTACACATATTTGTGTTTACTGATTCTCTTGAAAACAGACCAACAAACAATTATAGATAAAACTAGCAATTTTATATTGTGTTACAAAAATGAAAATATGGCGTGCCGAGTCGATCCACTTCTCTGCTGTTTCACACAAGTATAAACTAGCACTAAGTTGATATAAGTACACCACCCAGCTCCACAGAAAGCAGCAAAGGCAGCTAGTTTATCCTAATGGAATTGCATAGAATAAATCACTGAGCCATTTTGGGGAAAACAAAGATAGAGCAGTGTCTAGATTTCCACCACAGCTTCTCCCTATTTCTATATTTCTCCCTTCTTTTTTCATGCTGGAAACCAAAACATAAACTAGCACACTGATAACATAGATCATCCTGTTCATCTTGTGTCTGTGGAATCTCATGATCTGGCTTCATCCTTTAGCAGACCTGCCAACAGGTACGCATTTCTAGGCACGCATTTTGACCTTGTACGATTCACTGCTCTCCAGGTACGCATTTTGTTGCGTCTCGCATTTTTCCGGTTTTCGTTTCTATGCATTCTCTGAAGTCGATTCTGCCGCCACTCTATGTGAGTGGAGTGAATTAGAGTGCTGCATTTGAACCCACTCGCCCCACTGCCCATTCAATTCAACTGCCTCAACCAAGATCTTCTTCGGCCTCGTGCTGTCATCACTGCTATTCACCTGCCTCCCTGTTTCTCACCATTCTAGGTCAGTGGTTCGAACCAGTGCATGGGGGGGTGGTACTCGTAAAGCTTCTTCAAGGTTGGCAGGTCTGCTTTAGTGTGTGTGTATGTGATCGATCATGCTGTCAGTGTATGTTGGGAAAATGTCCTAACAATCATGTTTAACATTCTGTTTAGGGTTTTTATTGGCAGAGAATAATGCATTATTCTTCTTATCAGGTTGCTGCACCCTTTGACAATTCACAACCCATACAGCATTATAATGCAAATGTATCTCAAAAATAAATAAATACATTTTTATTGTTTTCTTTCTGTTGTTAGCATGTTGCTATTATTGGATTCTGGGCAATTTCTAGCAACTTCCAATCTGTATTATTTAAAATTGTTATATTTAACATACACACGAGTTAACAACAGCGACTGTCCAGGGAATTTGGCTTTTAATTTTTTGAGCTGGCATCTAATTCTTGTATTTTAATTTGAAAATTCACTGGATACTCTCTGCCTCTGTCTTTTTCTATGTAGTGACAGTATAATTAAAAACAACATATCGGGTAAAAAACAAATACAATACATAGTTTTTCAGCATTACAGTTACAACAACCTGTCATATTTGTCCCCTGTAATGTATGATGTTTATTGTATGTATGTTTCTCTCATCCTATTTCTCCTGTCTACCTCTTCTTCTCCTCCTCTACCCAGCCAGCTATCAGCAGGATGGTTCTCCCTGGTGAGCCTTCTCAAGGTTTCTTCCTGTTAAAAAGGAATTTTTGCTCAGGGGTTCAGGCTCTGGGTTTCTGTAACACACCTAGAGACAATTTTGATTGTACTAAAGGTACTATATAAATAAAATTGAATTGAATTGGATTGAATTGGTGCCTGATGTCCGGCCTGCTCAATCTGGTTGGTGCAATTGATGCGTTTTGGGTGTGATGTGTCGGCATGTAATTTTTGCAGAGCAGAGGGTCTCTTCTAGGTCGTTTCTGGGATTCTGGTGGAACCTCACATATTGACTAGAGTGGTAGTGATTAACAGTAGGTGGCGTGGTCATGTGTCGCTTACGTGTCGGTTTTTTGCTCCCAGCCAATCCTCCCCAGCTTGGGAACCTTGGGGTAGAATAAATGAAGCAAAGCATGAAACATCCATTTATTTTCCACATGTACCCCCTCCTTCTGATTAAAAAAATAAAAATAAAAACGTGTTACTGCATCATAAAATGCATTACATCACAAATAAAAAAGGGTAGTTTAAGTTCAGCTCAGTCAAGAACTTGAAGTGATATTTGCCAGAAGTGAATATACCTGACATGATTTCATTCTTGTTTCTTCCTTATAAAAAATCATCCCAATTTTTCCCTGTCTATGACATGTACTAAACAAATTAAGGTTGACTTGATATGAGTTGAAGTCTCTGTATAATCTTCAGAAAAATTGCATCAGCCAAATCTGGAGCTCAAATACTGTTGGTAACTCAGTTATTCCAAGGTGCCTGAGTAGCACCGTCACCTCACAGCAAGAAGGATTTATTCAGTTTCTGACATGCATTTGCATGCAGTACCCTTCTTCTTATTCTGCCAGTGTAGGAAACTTATTGGAGACTGTGAATCACCCGGGGGTGTGGATTTTAGATTTAAATAATTGTACAAGTCCTGTACAGTTATTGTATGACTGAGTGGGAGAGGACATCGGGCAAAGAATTAACTTAAAGGTGGACCTGTGCATATACTGTAAGGGAATGTTCATTGTGACTTGTTGACAGTTGAGGTGTCAGATTTGAGAAGCGTCTATAACACAAGTCCAAATGACTGTATTGGGTTGTGTGTATGTGTGTGTGTAGCACAATTCTGGTGCTGAGACAGATTATACTGTAGCTGTGCTTCATTTCAACAGTTCATATATTTTGCAATGATAGAAAAGCAATGGTTGGATTAGGTTTTCCATTACCTAAAGATGGTCCAGAAACACGACCGTTCACTGAGCAGTAATGTCCTGCATCCGTATCACATAAGTGAACATACCTCCTAATTGATTCTGTTGACCTATAGTCACCAAACTAAATATTGAAGCCGTGTGTCACGAGCCATACATCTTCCAAATATTCTGACACTAAAATTGTGGTTCATATCTTTATTAATCGTGCTGTTGGCGTATTGCATACCTTTAGTTTAACTATAGGTAACCATAGGCAACTCTAACCTGTTGTCAGCAGATTCTATATATTTTATGTAGATTATCACTTCATTTTGCAATGTTAGCATTGTTTCTTTTCCTTTTGTTTTATTCAGAAATAATGTTCTATGTAGTTTTTTTTTTTTTTAATTTGACTCATTTGCATACTGTCATTATGAGGACGACATTGCTTTATCCCATTCCCTGACACATCCAGTAAATTCAGCAGGTGCATTAGTCCTCAGCACTCCAAATGGCACGTTGGGCCGCTGTGTTGTGTGCCATTTTCAGAGCAGGTCTGCTGGGGATGCTTAAATGCTACAGGCCAAAAAATCAGAAGACATATGTCGCTAATGGAGGGTATGATTTGTAGAGGACAAGGCATTTACTTCAGCCCTTTTTTCATATTTATAAAAGGAAAAACATATTGTGTGTTTATATAATTTGATAAATATCCACTTAGAGTGCAGTTGAGAAATCTTTGGCAGAGAAACCCAGCGCTTACTTTCTATACTTGGAAAGCTATCAATCACATTGTCGAGCCCTAGCAAGCATGAGGTGTTTATAAATTCATAGCTGAAGTTTGAGTCTTATTATTTCACACGTGGAGCTGTTCGGAAATAAACATATATTATTTTTATCATTACTGCTGTTGTTATAGTCGTTTCTGCAGTGCAGATGCTACTTTTTGCAGTTTGAGTTCTTTTCACCTTACGTAAGCCATTTTTAGAGTGACTGAAACAGCTCTAATTATAAGCTGACAGCTTCACAGCCGGCATAGATGTAGCGATATTTTGATGTTCACTGTTCATTCTTGTGAACTCATTCGCATGTGCTGGAGGGGGCAAAAAAAAAAAACGGATGACAGTCTGCTGTCTGTCAAATTCAAAAATCCCTGATTATGATGAAGATTATGCTAATGGAGGCTTTCAAATTTTATTATTTCATAATTTTACTATTAATTTTCATGGCAACATTCTCAGATGGAAGAGTATATGGACAATATTGTCAATAGTCAAAGGCGAGTGTCAGCCTCTGCGGCAGGAATGACTAATGACTTCCTCCGTTTTGCTTGCATGTTAGAAGTATGTGACCACAAACCAGATCAATAACCACAAGAATCATTAAATGTCAGCACATAATGTATTAGAATCTGATAATCATCGATAGGAAATATGTATTTATATGATATTGATTTGGGTGTATTGCTGCAGTATTGGTACCTTTTTAGCATTTGCGCTGAGGGTTTATTTACATCATCTAAAATTTAGAAAAGGAAATGCAGTTTCACGATGTAGCCATTCATTCCCTACTCATATTACATGTTACATGATGTCCTTTCACTTTTCATGTAGAAAGCATTTATGTGTTTTTTTATAAAAAATAGAGCTTCCTTTTAAAATTTAATCTGAATTATAGGGTCCGGCTTTGACTATTTCCAGCGCCAGTCTGACCTTTTCCTTAATGACTCCGAAATGGTCAGTAATTACTGTGGCTGACGAATGAATGAAATGTCTACAATTCCATCATTCTGTTAGTGCCCATGACAAGCTTATTCCTTGAAGTCTACAATCCATCTTGCTGAGATGATCTGGCATGTGTGTGTTACATGGAGCTGACAGCTCAGGGACCGTACATGTAAAAGCATGGGGCACTTTTCATTGCTTTTAAAAAGGTTGCAGGCTGAAAAAACCCATTAGGAGCTGAAAGGTATTGTGAATTCTGATGTTGGTTCATTTGCATTAGAAAGAGACTTTAGGTTGATGTATCCTGGAACCTTGATGTTTGTTGCGTCATCCAGTTGCAAAGTGTTATTAACGCCTGAGGCTTGACGTAAACAAAACTTTTAGGGGACGGCATTGCGGCCTATACATTTCTAAACACTGTTTGTCATGTTCATTGTTTTTCCTGCAGTGCATCATGTTCTGACTCATTTATTGTACCTCTTTTGAAATGTGTTTATGCTTTAGTACAGCATTCATCTGTCACATACTACACTCAGCCTGAGCCATTATATGTACTGCATTCTAGCCTGTTAGGGGTTCCGACTCTTCCTCAGTGTTGTTTGTCCTCAGTTTGCTCCCTCAACACACAGGGCAGCTCCTCACCTTCCCCTCTGAGAACAGCTGCTGCTTCTCTCCCTGTCTTTTTCTTTCTGATGTTGTCCTTATAAAATCATGTTCTATCACATAAAATGCAGTTTCTCTACTGTTCAAATGGAATCTCTCCTCATACATGGCTGTGGCTGTTTCTCTGCCGGTAGCGATGTTAAATCAGCAAAAGTTCAGTCCGACAGCGTTTTATTTTGATAATCCAGCGGAAACTCTTTCATTCTGGTGCTTGACTTCCTGTCTGCTCGATGTAGTTGGTGCAAATAGACGTGTCTAGGGCACGACACATCTCCAAAATAGAACTGCCACATATCACTCGTGGAGCAGTGTGCAGCAACGCTTCTGGGACGCTTCTAAAACGCGCTCCAACGCGGCTGGTGTAAATACTCTCATTGACTATAATGGAAGCGTTTCACAGCACTTGACGCTGCGCTTTCGTGTCCGGTATAAATCCGGGGTAACTGTCAGTGACTAATGCATCTCCATTGTCCAATATGACAGTTGTGTTGTCCATAGGGGTGCAATGAATAATTAAACGTAGTTGCCAACTGAATTAATTATTGAATATCAGTAGCTTACGTCATCACACATGTTTATCATGCTGTGGAGACATTGCCTGCATGTGTGGAGCTGAACTAAACACAGAGAAGAAGACGTTAACATAGATGAGAATACATTTTGTTTTCTGTTCCTTCCCTCTTTTTTGTTGTTAAGTTTTGATACACTGTGCTAGGTTCTGGTTCTGGTGTTGTATTGTGCCGCGTCACACACAGACAGAGCTAAGAGATGCAATGATTCTTTCTGTAATTTTATAAAATTGTAGCAAGTAAAAGCTCAGTAAGACTCACCCTAATCGATAGATTGACTATCAAAATAGTCGTTAGTTGCAATCCTAGTTTCCTAGTAATCCTACCACTTCCTACAATAGGACTCAATGTCCTAAAAATCTAAAATACAAAGAGTGTGTAAAGAGGTCCACTGCTACAGGTCTGTCTCAGGACAACTCAGTGTGCAGGAAAAACTGTTTGTCAAAGCAAAAAAAATCCCTGAAGACTGCTGTGCATATATCAAATGACTCCCAAAAGTGGGTTCCAAACAGGGGGAAAAAAAGCCTTAGAATGTCTGTGGCGTCTGCAGCTGTCTGTGTACACATCCACAAACACCTTACAGGCCTACACAGACAAGGCTTCACAACAGAATGCCTGAAACCCTGACAAAATATACATACAAATACATTATCCTGTGCCTGCACAGTGACAAGTGCCTCAAAAATGTGTCCTTCTGAACACAGTACAACCATAGCAGACATATCAATGGGTATATGTTTTCTGCTAAAACAGGTCATGTGGGTATTTATAGCTATATCTATGCACTGCATATGTCAGACTTCGATGGTATGTTGACTATTAATTTGTATGTATATGAATATGGGTGGGTGTTTCTATGTGTTTATATATAGTTTACCTTTTATTTAACTCAATGAGCACTATGGTCCCACTTTAATGCTCACTGTCACTTTAAATAAAGACTTAAGTGGGGGGGGGGGGGAGAGAGATAAAATACACGTACTATACTATATACTATACTATAATACTTTTTTACAAAAATAGTGAGATTGAGAAAAGTTTCTATAATCAAATTCAATCAGTCAATCATGAGTCCTACATTTATTTGAAATGCTACTGAGTGGTATTTTGGAAAAATCTCTTCGCACTGATAATGGTCTTGAGATGGCCCACTGTGTATCATTAGTGCTCATTTGCATCAAGAGCGCTCGAACACAAGAGGAAACACACTGCATATTATTTTTCATGCTTCAGTTTCTATCATGAATACATCCAGTGGGCTCATAGATTACCCATTCAGGCACTCAGACACAGTAAAAGAACGAAAAGAACACAGAATGGATGTCGGCACTCACTCATAAATTCTTGTGCTTTTTAATACACGGCACTAGACAAGACAACACATTTCAGCACTTCACCTTTGTCAGCATTTTCTGTTGTTCTGTGTGCAGCCATTGTCTTTATATATATATATATATATATATATATATATATATATAAAAAGTAAGAGTGAGGTTGGCGGCTGCTTTCTTCTCGCTCACATGCTGACAGGGTTTTTGCATGTGTATCCTCTGGAGACAGATCTCTCTACCTGGGAGGTGTTTTACAGGCTTTACAACAGAGCAGCTCTTCCCTCCAGGGACCCTCAAACAGACATAAAATCACTCTGACATGTCTCTCTTCTCATACAGGATATAGACATTTTTTGGAAAAAAAATGACCAAGGTGAATATCACATCCAGGACTCCAATAAAAAGAAATGACTTTTGAGAATCCCACATAAGCATTATGCTGTCAGTCAAACAGGATTAAATGTGCAGAGCTTCAGTTTCACTTTTATACAAATTAGATATTACTTGAACACAGAATGCTGCATTTGCACAGTTTTCGGTTCCCTCGGGTCTGCGTTATTTCAGTTGGGGTGTCATACAGAGACTTCCACTTCCCATACTGCAAATATAGTGCTAAATCTGTTACTCCTATAGATATATATCGGACGACCAACATTTCCCTCCCATTTGTAAAAAGCTCTATCAAATTATTTTCTAGTATTCGATCTGCACAAGTAAAGAATACTGGAAAACTTCTCACAGGCTCTGACAATGTACTCATCTCTATATTCATAGTACTAGGTCTTAGTGCTGTATTCATCACAACTCGTTACAATAGTTTAGTGGAACATATCATTTAAAGACACAGGACTAGGCTGGTTTAAATAATGTTAGTCGGATAGATTCTAATTTGGATGTTATTGATCATTTCTTCATGTACACAAAGGTTATTTGTGGAGTCCCACTGGGCTTTATGGTGGGACTGATACCTTTGACCTTCGACATGTTTGACTTATAATTATTGGGAAGGATGGCATAAATTCTGTTAACATGTTGATAACACCTAACTATATTTAGCTAATAAAGCTAGAAGAAGTCTGTAAAGACGCTAATTCATTCAGGTCGTGTTATATCCCAAAGTAAAAATGATTATGATTGAATGATTGATTATTGTAGAACCATAAGAAACGTGTATAATGTGTAACATGTCCTTTAATCACCTGAAACTAATGGCATGTTTGCGATAGGTTGTTAAAAACCCCACAACCCCCATTTTCGGGGGCTTTTGCATGCACCACAAAAAAAAACATAAAACAGTGTACTAAACATGTAAAAAAAAAAAAATCATATTGCATATCAGATTAAACAGGAGAAACTCTACTACAAGCACATATAAGCCATATTTACACACATCAAACATAACTTCAACATTATGCAAATTAATTATCAATCATCAAAATAAAACTCTCATATCAAAGTCGACCCACTTGCACATTATTGTTGCTATCCCTCTGATACTTCAAGTCACACACCAAACCCCAATCCTGGTGTAGCATTCAAGCCACCGTTCAGTCCTCAATCTCCATGTGTGGAGTTTTTTTTTTTGCGGCCCTTTTACTCACGTGCATCAGCTCCGTTGCCAAGTCTGACAGCCAGATCTGTCATTCTGGCAGTTTGGCCAAATGTGAGCATATGTTTGTTTTGGAGAAAATCAATCCATTATGGTGTTTGTGTATGGGGACATGTTGAACAAATCACTTAAAAGAGATGTCTGCTTCTATATTTAGGCTAAAGATTGAGATTGTTGTATTTTGTTCCAAAACACCTCCGAACATCCTGTCTTACACTGATCCTAAAAAAACACTAGACTGAACTGTTACTGTTCAGTTACTGTTACCACAAAATGCTCTCAAACGGCCTCCAGCAGATCTAAAATGCCGATCTTAGAGTAGTAGGAATGCAAAAGATAGATCTTATGTTGCGTTATTGGGTTTTCTTCATCGGTTCCTTGTGTTAACAAAAGAAGAGTATCATTTAAAATCCCTCTGATGTATTAGTCCCTGTACTTGTGGTGTTTCTCTGCTCCTCTTTTCTCTCTTCCAGCTGCTCAGGTTTTGTCAGATGTTTCTTAAAAGTAATTTTTCTCTCTCCCCGCTGTCACCAAGTGTTTGCTCAAGGGGAAATAGTTGGCTTATATCTCTGTAATGCAAAGGTCTTCTTGACCGTGCTATATAAAGGTCCTGACATGACTTACATTGTGATACGGTGTTATATAAATAACATTGAATTGAATAGAATATTTCGAGCCCACTTGTAGGCGTAGCACCATCCTCTCTCATGTTTTCAATCTCCTTATCTCACTTCTTTTTCCCACCTGGTGTTTTATCCTGCCGTTTGGCTGCCACTGTACAAACACAGCCTGTGATCTGTAACACATCTGTGTCAGTTTGCAAGAATCACAAATGGCACAGGGTTCCTTCTTAGTGAGTAATTTCCCCGAACACCAGATCACCAGACACATTTACATGATCCGTTTGATAAATTCTTCAAAAGACATGGCTGCGTTTTAAGAGGATAAATGAAGGACATGCAGGGTCCACACCACTTGACAAGACCTTTATTTCCATTTGTGACAACACAAACTGTTTACAACATCTTAAATGCCAAAGAAGATCCTATTTATGCCGACTAGGAGGCTGGTATAGGAGAAGCAAAACAGTCCCTTTACAAACCTGTGGCTGGAGGGTTGAGCTGGTCAGCTCTCACTGAATCTGCACAAATCAGCATAGCTCACCTGTAGCTCATTTTGTGAAGCCACACAGTTCAAGAGAAAGAGAAAAACAAATTAAACTGATGAAAAATAACTGAGCAGCTAGACACTTGACTGATTTTTTTTTATGTGTACTTTAACTGGGTGCTGTAATTATGTTGTTCGTACTTTAATTAATAATTCATGCGCAAAATTGTAAATTTAGTTATGAAATGAAAGCTAATATTTTAACGAATTAAACAACTGGCATGAAAGGTTGACAAAAAAGAAGCAGTACATTTGGTTGTGAATAGATCTGTGTTTCCATGTTAATACGTAAGTGCATATATATAGATCTGCTAGTGATGCTCCTAAATGCATGTTTGTGTGGTTTACACCAACATAATTTGGGATCCATTTGAAACAAAAAAAAAGAACATACACCCCTTTTACCATTCTATCTTCATATAGTCATTGTCATAGCTTTGATGGAGAGTCATGTTTTCATCATGGTCCTCTATGTTAACTGATGCAGTTTCTATGCACATTCTTTTGTTGCTAAAGTTGTACAATACAATATTTGATATTTCAGTATGCTGTGTCTTAAATTGCATACACTAAAAGTGTTACAACTACACTCAAAGTACCTGGATGATGTCCTCATATTGGTCCAAAATGTTAGACACTACTTACCCTAAATGGTTGCCATCCTGGCTATTTAAATGTTATAAATGTTACTGTATAAATGTCTGTGCAAAGTGTTTCTTTCACCAAGTTTCACAAAATGTAGCATTAGGCTACTTAGCCCTGTATGTTCAATTCGAGAGGTAGAATCTTCTGCACTCTATGAAACTAGAATGGTATTCTACCAGTAATAGATTCTAGATCCAACCAATGCAGTTAACTAGCCAAAGAGCTGTAGGCATAAATGGCTTCTTCGAAAATCCCACTTGTGGTAATTGGTTAACACACTCTGTTTGCATTTTTCATATCGGCGCAATTGAACAAGCATTGATAAGCATTTGTCTTTCTTACCAGTTAGCAAGGAAATGCATATTTCTCACTTTCCTCTAAGTTTCAATGGTTTCAGAAGGTGTTACAGACCGGCAAAAACTGTGGTTCTTTGTTTCCCTGGAAATCAGTAGATAAGTGAACTGTTAAAGCATTTCCACTAATTAACTGTGAGCAGAGCGTGTGGTCATAGGTGGATGTAACACAACTCTGCACTTTTCTTCTGCTTGATCTTTCAGCAGCTTCCACCCTGATTGCTAATTATGTAAAGTGACCCTTTCTATTAGGATGTTTTGTAGCATAACTGAAGTTAATCCAGTAGTGGTCAGACAAGAAAAATAGCAAGTATAAACACATCAGTAAGCAATATCTTTCAGCAATGAATCATTTTAATTTTGATGTAAATGTTAGAAACCTTTGGTTTTGCTCCATCATCTAGCTAATTTGCATAAAACGTGTATGAACACACTCTGACTGACTTGTTTTTTTGTCACCCGCCAAAAATGTTATTTGTTTCAGATCGATTTCATCAGCCATTAAGTGGATGACCTTGATGAAGTATGTGCTTCATCAAGTAGAAAAGCAAAATGAATTACTTTTCTTCAATTTGGGCCTTTCCAGTGTTTTTTTTTTTCTCATCAGAATGATGCACAACAGCACAGCGAATAAGCACAGAAATGCTGTCAGAGCTTTCATTTTCTTGTCACCGCCGATCCCCTGCAGGGAGCTCAGGAGGAGACGCAGCAATTAATGACTTTTTTTGGTCATTTAGACGAGGATGCAGTTGAATTTATGTTGCTCAGTGAGTTGACAAGTGTATCTCGGCGTGCCATAGTTACTTTACCCTATTACTCGTGATATGAGAAAATAAAGTGTAATACCACAGTGACAGCAAAGCCGAGCATTATATGTCACAGTCGGTTTAAATTTGGCTGCAGGCTGGGCTTTGACAGAGTGTTGTGTAAGTGGGCTGTTACAGTTTTTGATCCAGGTGGTGGTGGTGGTGGTGGTGGCAGTAGCAGAAAGCAACTCAGCACATTTACTCAAGTGCTAGTACAACTATGAAGTGCCTGTGCTGGGTGCTGCCATTTTGTTCCATAACGTAAAAGGAAAAGAGTTGGTAAGTTGCGTGCATGTTTCTACCAGCCCGACCTCACTAGGAAAAGGTAACATGAGGTCAATATTTTGGTTTTTAAAAACAAAACGTATGAGCATATTTATCTACGTGTTCATTGGGGGTGCGGATTTAGTTCTTAATTCGTTTTCCTTTTAAACTGTGTTTAATATTATGAGCTTGTGTTTTAAGATGATCTTTAACTAACCCCTTGCCCTGTTTTTAGTGCCTAGCCTTAACTAGACAAAAAAAAACCTAAAAACAACAGCTGGCTGTGTTGGTAGACTTGAATCTTGGACTTGTGGCTTTATTAGTCCCAGGTTCAGATGGCAAAACAAACATATGTTTCGTTAGCAGAAACATAACAACAAGTCATATCTGGCAGGTGTATTATTAACCAAATGTGGTAATTTTTTTTTGTCATGAGGATGTGTTGGTTTCTACACACTGCTTACTTTTGGAGATGAGTTTCTGGTCACTTGTTAACTTATTCACCTTACGTTTATTTGGTTGACAGCAACTATAGGGAGAATTGTAAGGCTCTTTAAAAGCTGAATGCTCTTTGAATGACAAATTAATTATGTCGCCTATAACTTTGTCTTCAAGAAATTCTTCGCCTGGAAACTGGATGAGTCTAAGAGCTCATTTTTTTGCCTCTGCAACATGTTTTGCTTCACTTCCTGTTCCAAAAAGCCACCTGGCTTTGTTGACAATTTTAGAGCACCTACCACTTGATCCTATCCGGGTTCTCCTGTGGTGACAGTGACTGGATTTCCAGAAGTGGGGTCATCTATGACCAAGCTCGTGTGAACCTCTTCAGGTTATTATAGGGAGGTCTGTACTGTCAAACTTAGTCCCAGAGTGCTTTCAGAAAACTTTGAAGCGGTGCTCAGCACTAGGGGTGATTTCCAGTTTTGAATAAAATCAAACCCAACAAAAACGACAAAGATATACAAATAGACCCAACAACACGGTCAGGCTTTGTAAGCCCATTAGGCCAAAAAGCATGTCAACAAATTTATTATATCACTTTCTCAGCCTAGTGGAAACATTAAAGAGTCAAAACTGAAATTTTGTAAGTTGGTCGTTGGTCTATTGATTAGCATCTAGTCAAAGAGTTTTCAGGACTAACTCAGATTTGTGTGTTAGCTAGCAGTGCTAGGCTACCAACTACCTTGTGGAACTTTAAGCAGTTAAACTCACTGCTGAATAAAATCAGCTGTTTCTGCATCTCTTCAACATTAAAAAGCCTATTTAAGACAGCAAAAGCCGAAGAAACCATCTCGTCTGAGTTCATGGGTGGTTAATAATAGGTATTATGGTATGTACCATGGCTATAAGGACCAGTATTGCACAAAACTGAACATGGCTGTTTCGACAAGCAGCACAATTATCCACTCACTCATTGCTGTTCATGCTGAAGGGCCTTTAATAGCCACATGATTAGTGTGATTCATTCCATACTGTTGCGCCTATTGAAGTGCATTTTCAGCGTTGATGTTTACAGTCGGTATTGTAGTCACAGAAGTACAATTGAACAGCAATACGGCCGACTACAAAGTCAGGGACTACAAGCCTTTGAACAAAGTGATTTGTTATTTTCCGCAGGATTCCCACCTGCTGAGGCTGGAAAAAGGGTGGATGAGAAAGTGGGAGTGTGGATGAAAGGGGAACACAAGAGTCAGCTTATAAGTCTCTGTGGAATCATCAATGTAAGAAACAGCTTTTACTGTACATGATCACCTGACAGGTTGTTAATATGAAGATAGATATAAAGCATTAGTAGTTTTCTTTTTTTTGTATGTTTGTTTTGTATTATTTTTGCCTCTGATTTTGGAACACAAGCCAGTTGTGTGAATAGTCCAGGCAGACACACACACACACACACACACACACACACGTCTTTTCTAACTGTCAACTCAATTTCAGAGTACACTTGACAAATTGCACAGATGCAGGCTGAGCGGACCCCATCAGACAATGTCTTTTTTAGAGTGGTTTTGATTTTTCCCGACACATACAGCAGATAATTAGTGGGTATGTAGATGCTTGTGCAGAGGCATTCATTACCTTGAGAGGCACCTCGATTCTTGCAAGATTTCCATCTTGCAATGGTTGTGGTGAACCACTGGTGGAGTGGACCAGTCAGTGTCCTATAGGGCAGTACTGGCAGTTATGTTATAAGGGAGAATAAGAAGAAACAGCAGACTTAAGTATATGTTGGTCTGTTTGGTACCGTTGCAAATATGGTGTAACATTGTGACTGAAGCAGCCAATGATTGAAAGTACATGACATGGCTTGGAGCCAGATTGTATATGCGTAAACAGCAGACATAGAAAAATATGGGGGAAGCTGCTGTTTTATTGTAGTATAATGTGTGATTTTATTGATTCTTTGCCTGAGCAAATTTGTATGTCTGTGAAAGATTGCAGTTAAACCTGAGCTAATGTCTTCTGATGTTACGGTGGCAACAGCACTTTACAATTTCATTGAAAGCCACTCTGTGTAAACAGCATAATGCCCTATAAATGTACCCAGGGACAACACTAAAATGAAATGTAGGAGGAAGCTTCAAAATTGGATAACAAACTAATAGAATATCAGTATACATGTTTATTTTCTTCACTCCCATTAATCATGGTCCATCATCTGTCTTCAAACATACTCCTGCATTTTCTATTTAGTGTTTAACACTTAAAACCGTTGCTTTAGAGCAGAAGATAAAACACAGTGGTTAGAAGTTGTCTCCTCTGCAGCACATAAACATAGCTATTATTCAAGCTGATAAATAATCAGAATGGTACTCATATAGATTCTATAAATAATTCAAGACTGTGAACAGCAAATTAGAAAATAAAACAAAAAGTTAGAGCAAGAAAAAAACATAGGTCCTGTACAATAATAAGACCCCAAAGAGCAATTCTAAGGTTACCGAGCGGGCTTCTTAATCTTATTGTGCAAACTAAATCAAAATGAAAATGGTAAACAGTTTCAGAGCCCGCTTTTAGTAGTGATTAAATATGTATTACACTTTAAGTTTATTTACTGCTTGCTGATTTATTCTTTGGAGGAAACGACTTGGTTTCAAAGCAGTAGTAGAAGTGAGACAAGTTATTTGTTTACTTTAACTTCTCTATAAATGTGAGTTTCTTTGGAAACTTAAGTGCCAGAAGTTGATGACTAAGATGTGCACACAAAAATGACATAAACAGATTCAAAGATTATAGTTTGTTTATTTCATTATGTGAAATAATTGCCAAGATGTTATGTGTTCCTCATTTTCGAAGACCTTGTGATCAGTGTTCCACATTTTGGAATATCCACAGACTAAAGTTCTCAGAGTGGTTGTTGATTTTGGAAGTGCCTAGGGGCTGAATGACAATCAGTCCTTTTAGGATTCTGAAATAGAGACACTGACAAACTGACAGGCAAAGACCTGATTATACCTGTACTTCTTTTGAATGTAAAGATCAGAAATCCTGCTCTCTCAATCTCTCAATTTTGATAAAACATTAACAGGACCCACTCCAAATACAGTCTGAGCAAATCACAGCATATTTAACAGAAGAAAAATGGAACTAAGATTATTTTTTTTCGAGTGTGTACAAACAAAGTGGAACACAGCAGGACCCAATGAGAGCGAGGGTCTGAGCAGAATAACTCATTTACTGAAGGAACTGTTGTGACCTGATCTGGTCACCCCGGATTCCCAGACTCCGTCCCCGAAGCACAGAACATTGAATGAAAACCAGTACTGATCAGTTTCAGTTTCGCCTTTATATAAAGGGAGAATGCACAGCTCAATACAGACCCCTCGATCTGCTCCTGCAGCTGACCATTTGCATTCTGTCCGTCCCATGCATTAGGCTCGTTTTATTAATCTTACAACAAGGTGTGGTTACATTTACATAGAAAGGCATAAAAGGTAATGTTTTTCAGTGAAACATGCATATTCAATAATCACAAGGTGGAAGGCGTATACGAAACTAAAAGACATTGAAGTTCTCCCACTCACATCTTTGATGTGAGTGTGTGTGTGTATTCTCACAGATCCTCCTGTTACGGCCTTGAGTATATCTTGTCTCTTTGGCAAGCTTGTGTGGGTCAACTTAGGGGTTTGCAGTTCGAATTTCTAAACTAACCATTAAACATCAGAATGCTTTATGACCTCAGTCAGAGGTCACGATCTATGAGCAACCATACACTTTTACCATATGTGCAAACAAACATATATTTTGACCAAGTTTGACCATACATTTCCACAATTCCCCCTTTTGGACTCTACTAAGAGTCCAACACAAAATAAGCAAAAGAAACAACAAACGGTCACATCAGCAAATAGAAAACACTGTGTATAATCAAACAAAACTATGGGTAAAAGTGACATCTATATATAACAACACTGTGAATAAAATCCAAACACCTGGTGTGTGCGTATGTGTGTCAAAACCATTAATGAAGGTGCAAAAAAGAAAACTCTGTGAGAATGTAGTGTATTAAAAATATATCATGTGAGTGTGTTAAAACGAAACGTGATGGCAAAGTTTAAATCCCTGCATCGAAAATCAGATCGTCCTCCAAGTTCTCTGCCAACAATGGGATAATATAAGAATAATATAAGTAACAAGTAGAACAGTATAAAGATTAATATAAAAATAAATATGTAGTATTACACCTCTGTCCAGGGAACTCGCAGTGTAACCAATAGATCAAAAAAAAAAAATTATGAACAACCCTAATATGGTTATCCTAACAAGAAAACAAATACATGTTATACATCATAGTATGTGGGGGTATTTTAATCGGTCGGTCTTTCACCGTTCCCGCCCCCAGATACTCCTAACAGCTCAAATATAATGACAATTGTCAGTTAGAATGTACAAAATTGTGTTTTATCAGTTCATGTGTGTGTTCCTGTCCGTCTGCCTCGTCCATCCAGCCCCCGTCAGGTCCTCTGGTCCTCAGGATGCGTCTTCTTTCTTCGGATCCCTGGGGTTAGACTACCCGGGATCCTTGATCTCTGTCAGGGGATTATTCTGCCCCTTTTGTGACAGGATCTGTGTCTGAATCAGCCGATTCAGGCTTCTGTGCCCTCAGATCAGTTTGGACGTCCTGTAGAGAGCGTTGAGGCTCCTCTGCGCCTGCGCACTGGCTCCAGTGATACCAGGTGTCCCCCTTTCCTCTCAGCCGAACCGCGTGAGAGGTGCGCTCCGTCACTTGGTAGGGACCGGTCCACCTTGGTTCCGACCACTTCCGTTTGATGACCCTCAGAAGCACCCAGTCAGCCTCAGGCGGAGCCCCGCTGGCAGCTGCCGGATGTCGGTCCTGTACCTGCTTGGAAAAGTTGGTCACCAAACCCTGCAGTTCGTGGAAATAAGCTTTAGAAGTTAGCATCTGATCATCATGTTGCATCAAAGGAAGTTTAGAATGTGGTCCTGGAAAAGCTCTTCCTGTCTGCAATTCATGTGGTGTCAGTCCTGTAGAGTGATTTACTGAACTTCTGATAGACATTAGGGCTAAAGGTAATGCATCCAGCCAATTCATGCTTGTCTGCGCACAGATTTTGGCCAATTTTTGTTTAATAGATTGATTCATTCTCTCAACTTTGCCTTGAGACTGTGGGTGGTAAACTGTACCAAAGGCATGTTTAAGCCCCAGCATTGCCTCCACCTGCTGGAGGTCTTTATTTTTGAAGTGTGTGCCATTGTCAGATCTGATCTTCTCAGGGAAACCATGTCTGGGAATGTAGGTGTTAATCAGGAACTTAATGACTGTTTTACTGTCCTCTCTTTTTGCAGGACAGGCTTCTGGCCATCCTGAGTATGCATCAACACACATCAAAATGTATCTGTATCCTCTCACAGAGTCAACCATGTCAGTGTAGTCAATGATTATTTCTCTACCTGTCTTGGTCTCTAGAGGATATTTTCCAATTTCTGGTTTGATAGTCGGTCTGGGGTTGTATTTACAACATTGGTCACATGTTCTGATCAAATACTGAGCCATGTCTTTCATGTAGGGGTGCCACCAGTGCTCAAGATTTTTCATCATCTGTGCCACTCCCACATGGCCTACTCCATGCGCTTCTTCCATGGCAGTCTGTCTCAGTCCAGGTGGCAGTATGAGGCGTCCGTCAGGCCCTCTCCATACTCCTCCTGTGTCAGTCGCCCCTCTAGCTTTCCACAGTGTTTTTTCCTGTGGAGAGGCTTTGTTTTGCAATTCCATCAAATCAGTCCAATCAACAGGGGGAGGCAAGTCTGTTTCTGAACACATAAAAAGCATTCGCTCAACATAGCCTGCTGCCTGTTTTGCTGCCTGATCTGCTGCGTTGTTTCCTCTTGTGACCCTGTCAGTTCCTGCTCCATGACCTTTGCACTTAATCACAGCCACTTTGCTAGGCAACAACAGAGCTTCAGCGAGCTCTCTCATTTCAGCCTCATGCCGTATAGGTTTGTTAGTTGCAGTGAGAAAACCTGCTCTCAGCCATTGCCCTAATTCCACATGCACTGCTCCTGCCGCATATGCTGAGTCAGTAAAAACATTGATGTCCTGTCCTCGACCTATCTTTAGTGCCTCAATCACTGCCCTCACCTCGGCTCTCTGCGCTGACTGTTGTCCCTCTAATCTTTCTGCTTTCAGTGTTCTCATTTCTTCCCCTGTGTCTTCAACAACCGCGTATGCTGCTCTGAGTCCCTCTGTGTCATGTCTAAAACAGCACCCATCTGTGAAAAGATTTCTGGCCTCTGTTAGTGGTGTGGCCTGTAAATCCATTCTGACTTTTTCTTCTCTGGTTACCCTCTCTACACATGTGTGTGGCTCTCCAGCTCCTATCTGGTCTGCCATGTTGATGCCCTCATGTGTGAAGGTGATGTTTGGTGCTTCTAAAATCTTGCTCAACCTCCTCTGTCTCAGTGAGGTGAGTGTGAATGTCTCTGAGTTTACGTATGCCACTACACTATGTGTTGTCAGTACATACAGCTGGTGTCCCATGACCATGTGTGCGGTTTTTTGAATTAGCTTAGCTATTCCTGCTGCGTGTTGTGTGCACTGAGGGTGTCTTTTCTCCATGTTGTCCAGGGGGACGCTGATGTACATCAGTATTAGTCTTTCTCCCCCTTTTCTCTGGAACAGGATGCCATTGATGCAGGCATCCGTTCCAGAGACATCCAAATAGAAAGGTAAAGTGTAGTCAGGTGAGGCTAGTTCTGCTGCAGCGGCCAAAGATTGTTTAAGAGCAATGAATGCTTGTTCCGCGGCCTGCGTCCAATTCAGGCGAGCTGACACATTACGCATGCCATGTTCTTTGACTAGGTCTCTGAGAGGTTGTGTGAGGCCAGTGTAGTTAGCAACAAAGTTTCTACTGTAGCCAGTCAGACCGAGAAATGAGAGCATGTCCTTCACTTTATCAGGACGCGGATGATGCAAAATGGTAGATTTGTGTGAAGGCGATATGCTGACCCCCTTTTGTGAAACGATGCGTCCTAAGAAAGCAACTTGTTTCCTGACTAATTGGAGTTTAGATTTGCTGACCTTAAAACCAGCTTTGGCCAGATGTTGCAAAACAGCCTGCGTGGCATCCAGGCAGATTGCTGCCGTTGGAGCTGCGATAAGAAGGTCATCAACGTACTGAATGAGTGTAGTGTTTCTGGGAGGGTGCAGTGACTGAGTATCTGTTTCAAAACCTGATTAAAAATACCGGGGGAGAGCGCAAAACCTTGAGGTAGCCTGGTGTAGCGATACTGTGTGCCCTGATATGTGAATGAGAAAATGTCTCTGCATTCAGGTGCCAGAGGGAGACAAAAGAAAGCATTAGCTAAATCTATGCAGGTGAACCAGCTCTGTGAAGGATCCAGTTGGGCCAATGCCACGTATGGATTCGGAACTGGTACCGTGGGGGTTGACAGTACAGCGTTAATGTCCCTCAGATCATGTGCCATGCGATATTTACCTGTCCCTTTCTTTCTACAGGTAGGATGGGAGTATTCCAGTCTGAGTG
This sequence comes from Parambassis ranga, assembly GCF_900634625.1. Taxonomy (NCBI): domain Eukaryota; kingdom Metazoa; phylum Chordata; class Actinopteri; family Ambassidae; genus Parambassis; species Parambassis ranga. The sequence goes on along the minus strand of NC_041025.1, from coordinate 20,318,146 downwards.
AGAGAGTTCCAGCACGCCATTTGAAAAGTCCATGAATAGTATCTGCAATGCCAGCTCCGGCTGCTGGCTTGTGTGGATACTGTGGTATCCACAAAGGGCCTGGTGTGTTAATCTGAAACGTCACAGGTTCACAGTCCACCAGACCCACATCAGTGGGGCCGTCTGCCCATAAATGTGGTGGCAAGCTGTCAATCACAGCCTGTGCCAGAGGATGATCAGTTTTCTCTCTACCATGATGTCTAGCAAGCAGTTCATGTGCCAGAGTGACAGTGTTCATAGTTGAAACAGTTATTTTGTATGCTTTAGCAGATGGAGAATACATGATTTGAGGTAAAGGTGTGGGTTGCCAGTCTGATTGCCCCATGGCACGTTTAACCATGCCACCTAGTTCTTTGGCCTGGTGGTTTGGATGTACAGCTAATGAGACGTGGGGATGCCCTTCGTCACTCATCATGTACCAAGACATTTGTTCTGGAGTGAGGTCCACACCGGCTGCCACGCCCTCAGGTGCCACAAAAAATGTCTCGGACTGTAATAGACCAGTCCTGTCCCTCTAGGGAGTGCGCAAACTTCTCATGGTACCAATCAGTTTGCTGCCTGTCATAAAATAGAGTCACATGAGGGGGGTCAGGGGGAGAAACATATGGTTCGACCTGCGCTATCCAGGGCTTCCACTGCAGGTAGGCAGAAAGGATTCCTGGGTTCTGGGGAGTTTCAGGATGTAACATGCCCCAGTAGATGTCAGCACATGGGTCAGTCACAGGTCTCATCAGATATTGTCCGCCTGTGTCTGCAACATTACAGTGGAACATGGTGCCGTCCGGCAGTGTCACTGTCAGCCCGTCTGGGCCGCACAAAATAGATGCTCCAAACTTAATCAGCAAGTCTCTCCCCAGTATATTCAGAGGCAGAAGAGGTGAGTGTACAAAACAGTGTGAAACAGTCTGATGTCCCAACTGAGCAGTCATGGGAGTGGTTATAGGCAGAGTCTGTTTATCCCCAGAGAAGCCCATCACAGTGATAGAGTTGTTGGACAATTCCATAGAAGATGATTGAAACAGTGTAGAACAGGTGGCGCCAGTATCCACCAGAAAAGGCAGTGTCTCATCCTCTACTTGCATAGATAACATCGGGTCTGCCGTGCCGATGTAATCTGAGCTGCTCTGTGGGGTGTGTCAGTGTTGTGAGAAGTCACAATCCCACTGTTCCCAGCCGGAAACAGGAAACTGTCCAGTGAATGGAGGTCCTGGGGGGCGGGAGGAAGCCCTCCGTGGACCAGACGCTGCACGTCCTCGGGCATACTGTCCCTGTCTGTGTGGACAGTCTTTGGCCCAGTGTCCCAACTCCTCACAGTAATAGCAGCGGTCACGACTTGGGTCTCCCCTCGGCTGTCCCCTAAGTGTTCCACCCCTTCCGCGCCTGTCTCTCCATCTGCCCCTCCCTGATCCGTACCCCCTGTAGGACCCCGTAGGCTGCTGATAATCAGGAGAATAAGGTGATGGAGGCACCCAAGGTGTGACCGGAGGTGCGTCAGAGCTTTCAGTGACAACCATGACTTTATTATTTTTATCTTTCTTTTTGTCATTGGCCTTCTGTCTGGCCTCAGTCAATTGCAGTTTCAATAATTGTGTTTGCAAATCCTGGACATCCTTACTGTCAGCTTGTGCTGCCTCTTGGGCACGTGCCAAGTGATGTACTAGATGTCTCTCCCACACACTGGAATCACACCCTGCCATGTCTGGGTTATTATCCATGGCAGTTTTTACAGTCTCAGGAACCCCGTTTAGGACGGCGGTCCTGTACCACACCCTCTGAATGCCTGGGTTACCAGGGTGGCACCCGGTGTGTTTGATCCATGTGTCTTTGCTTTGATTAAGATATTCTCTTGGACTCTGTTTGGGGTCCCATTTCAAAGTGGGAACGGCGGCTCCAGCAGGCAGAGGATATTTATGTCTTAGTGCTCTGCCTATTTCAGTGCTGACCTGAGTGAAAGGTGTGTCATCTCTCTGTCTAGTAGTGGCGGCGTCCTCCTCTATGTCCCTCACTTCTGAAGCTGTAAGACACCTAGAAATAACGGCCCGAAAATCACCTAGAGCGAGTCTGTGACCTGCTGTCAGACTGTCAAGTTGACTCAGCCACATTGCTCCACCTTCGGCCACTGGAGGTAATTTATCCACTAGTGCCTGTACATCACCTAGTGGGAATGGACGATATTTGATCTGGTGTTCAGTTTGAATCAGTGGTAACTGATAGTTGAGTGTCTGTGTATTATCATATCCTTGAGATCTAGTTGTCATGTGGTGTGTTTTATGTCTGTGTGCTAAGTGTTCAGCTTCATGTGTTTTCAACCACTCCTCAGTAGCCTTGGCCTGTCTCTGCAATAGATCAAACATCTCTCCCTGCTCCGCGGACCAAACACCCTCGACCTGCATCTGAATTCCAGCTGTCCTCCCTTCCTGTGATCCATCTTTCCACACGCCTCCCACGTGAAGTGTAGCGTCTCCAAATTGGGGGTTAGCGTGTGCATCTGTGTGTGGTGTTAAATCCTGAGTTATAGCAGCCCGCAACTCCTGTAATTCCTCCTGCAACTGTTGCACCTTGTCTATTTCTCCCTGCTTTGTGTTCACAATGTGTGGTGTCTGTGTTCTGTGTGACAGCGGGGCTTCAGCTGCAGCACATAGTGCTCCGTCGCAGCTCAGTTTCTCTGTCCTTTCGCAGCTGGAAAGGTGAAAGGGCAGGGGCCTCTGGAGGCCTTCACGGGTGCTAACTCCCGAGGGTAAAGCAGACACACTACTCACTTGGGATGTGCGAGAGCTGTCATCAGACCACGTCTCAGAGGAATCAGGCATGTCTGTTATGGCCAGTGTGCCTTGAGTTATTTGTAAGACTGGATATAATCCAGCAGATGAATGAGAGGATGGTGGTGCAGTAGGAGGGGGTGGTGTATACGGTGGGGGATCCTTAAGCTTTTCTGCTTTGACATCCTGTGTTTTGGGCTTCTCGGTCATGAGGTGAGTTACACCCTGACCTAACAAAGCCCATCGCGCCCACTGAGCTCTCTTCTCCTCTGCTTTTTCCTGCTCCCTCTTAAATCTCCCTTTCTTAGACCAGCCACACTGCTCTGCACTCTTCCTGGCCTTCTCCCTCTCTGCCTTCGCTTCACCCTCCTTTCTCCAAAACTCCTTCTGTAAACAACCTCTATCTTTCATGCCACGGCCTATTTCTCCCAGCAAATTAATGACTGCCTCCCTCATCTGAGTCATCTCTTCAGATGCGGTTTTAGAGTCAAAAGCCTGATGCAGCGCTTTCTCCAAAATAATCAGTTGAGCTTCTACTGTTTTTAGTGGGCTGTTCGGACCCCACCCATCATCAACAGTGTCTCTGTTAAAATCTCCGTCCATGTCGTCAGTCATCAAAGTCTCAGTCATGTGATTACGTGAAAATTAAAACTAAAGCTTAATAATAATGTGTTATTTGCAAAACTGTGCTCAGAGAGTTAACAAAACTATGATGTTAGAAAAGTTCAGAAACTATGTTCACATCAGAAATATATACAAAAGCATGTGCACAACAAAACACTATCCAGTTCGTGAGTGAACCTACTCAACAGGCCACTGCTTTACGTTACACCGATTAAGGTTTCCAGCAGTGCTGCTGCTTCAGTTCACCTCGTCTCTGGCATTCATACACATTCACACTCATGCTTTACCCATTTATACTGCGAGCTCGGTGTGTGTGTGTCAGTACTGTATCTTCACTCTCTGTTTCTCTTTAGGGTGCTGCAGAAACTCACAGGACTTATTCCTCTGGTCTTGCGTCAGTGTAAGAACAGCTCACAGTTATTTCAGTAATTACTCTACCTCTGATCTTGTCGTCTTTATCTCAGACGACTCACAGGTTATGATTCTTAAGAGTGCCTTTCTTTTCTAGATTCGGGCCGACTGAGAAATATGGCACGCTGTGTCCTGGTACTCAGTCCAATGGATTCGAGACTAGCCTCTGTCCGTGACACCAGAATCTTATATATCTGTAATTTGGAAGCCTGTTGACTTACTCAACTCCGCCTAACTAGTGCGGTCATTGTTTCAGTTTCCAGTCTGTCCAACATGCATACCATGTGTTTTTGTGCCTGGTCTTGTTCTCTCTCTCTTTTTTGTAGTGATTTAGGGTTCCTCAAGCCCCGGGCCTCAAACCCAGCTTTTCCGGCCCCTCGTCAGAGTACCGGTGGAGTCGCCACACTCAGGATTAGCTACCCCTTTTCTCTTATTCCTCTGCAGGCATTATCCCTCTGCAGGCATTATTCCTCTGCAGGCATTATTCCTCTGCAGGCATCATTTACTTATCTCTTAAACAGCTGTAATCATTCACTCATTTACCGTAGTCATATACATTCACTTACGGTTATTTCACTGTAGTCATATTCATTCACTTACAGTTAAATTCATTCAGTCAATGTTCTTTTTGCTTTTACAGACAGATTACTACTAAGACTCGGGACACGTTACATTTTAGAGTAGTCAATGCAGATATAAAAGGTCTGCTTACCTTATTGTTGCCATGGCACGTGTCCTCTGTCTGTTCGTAATCGGCCCCTGTGTTCAATTGACGGATCTGAGGATGATTTTGCCTTTGATCCCAGGACGAGCCCCCAATTGTTGTGACCTGATCTGGTGCACCCCGGATTCCCAGACTCCGTCCCCGAAGCACAGAACATTGAATGAAAACCGTACTGATCAGTTTCAGTTTCGCCTTTATATAAAGGGAGAATGCACAGCTCAATACAGACCCTCGATCTGCTCCTGCAGCTGACCATTTGCATTCTGTCCGTCCCATGCATTAGGCTCGTTTTATTAATCTTACAACAATGTGTGGTTACATTTACATAGAAAGGCATAAAAGGTAATGTTTTTCAGTGAACATGCATATTCAATAATCACAAGGTGGAAGGCGTATACGAAACTAAAAGACATTGAAGTTCTCCCACTCACATCTTTGATGTGAGTGTGTGTGTGTATTCTCACAGATCCTCCTGTTACGGCCTTGAGTATATCTTGTCTCTTTGGCAAGCTTGTGTGGGTCAACTTAGGGGTTTGCAGTTCGAATTTCTAAACTAACCATTAAACATCAGAATGCTTTATGACCTCAGTCAGAGGTCACGATCTATGAGCAACCATACACTTTTACCATATGTGCAAACAAACATATATTTTGACCAAGTTTGACCATACATTTCCACAGAACACACTCAAATAGTATGTTTATATTCCTAAGGCAGAGGTACCAGAGCGCTGTACTGAACTGTGGCTCTGCATGAATGTGTTAAGAAATAGCAAACATGTTTTATTCATGCGGTATACCACATTTCCTCAACGTGCAGGAGGAGTACATACCGTAGACAAAATAAGTTAAAGCCCTCAAGCTCGATGATGGTGCCAGCAATATTAAAAAGCTGGTATAACAGCTACATGACTGAGGCAGGGTGTTCATCTTTTACAGTTATTTAAAGTTAATTGTTTAACCTCAATGTCTGGCTGTCACCCAAAAAAACTCTGGAAATGGGCATCAGAACATTCACTCCATCATCACTGTGTTACAAATACGTAAATGCTATTTTTTTTTTTTTACAAGACGTTATTGCAACCAGCCTGTAAATTGTATGACTGCAGGAGATATATGGAGCAAGTTGGTGTGTGGACTTTAAACTAGGAGGAAAACTGTTTGTGTCCTGCATAAAAAGGCCTCTGAAATACCTGACAGGTAACAGACAAGTTCTTATTTTTGTTGTAGGGTCATATTTTTTAGGTTTAATTCAAGTTCGCAATCTCATGGGTGTCTTGTGATTTTCCATTGACTCTCAGATTATTACAGAAAATCAATGCCAATGTTTACGTGTTGTCTTCAGCTGCATATCAGCATTCACCAGAGGGGTATGTTCTAGTCATATAATACATAGAATATGTTGTAAGGTTGTGCAATCCACAGACTTTTTTAGGCATCTAACCAAAAACTATTGACAGATCTGTAGGTGCTAAAATGCTAATACAATTCTAGGTTTTCTGACTTATTCCTGTGGCACTCTCTTAGCAAGGCTATTAGAAGGAAAAAATCATTATGAACTGTAAAAAAATCACTGAACCCTCTGTTCATCACACCTCGTTCTGAAATCACAGCCTCCAGTTTGTCGCCATCTTGACAGTGCTCAACTTCACCTTATTTCTATTAAAAAAAATGAGCAAAGAGGTGCAGCAGACAGACAGCTAGCAACTTGTGTTGTCATTCTTCATGACTTAAAGCAGCCAGGTCCTTAATTATACATGACCGCAATCATTTAAACAGTAAATTTAAATCATAAAGTTGTAATAAATTAGGAAATTATCTACAGAGCCCAATAGCATTATTAGTATAAGTTGGACATTTTGAGAACCCCCAGGTGGCCATTTGCGGGACTGCAGTTTTCAACATGGATGTGTTAGGTTGACGTTTTTGCCCTGGAGATAACCATTACTTATTCTTCCTGTCAGTTTTAATTTTTAATTTGAAGAGTTATAAGAGTAAATTCAATATATCTCCGCACTTCAGCCTTAAACAGATTGAAAAGATTAAATAACTTACAAATATTAATTATTCAACAATCAATTGTTATTTAGGCAATGGTGTATCAAAGACTTATGAAGTAGAGTAATATCTTATTTTTCAGATTTGGCTGCTTTCTGAGACAGTTGCCACTAATTCTGATGATTAATTCACCATTCTGAAAGAAAGTGATGCAGTTTGTGTGGAATAAACAACTCTGAGGTCAAGTCTGACAAACATATAGGATAATCATCTATAATCCCACCCTTTCCAACCCATTTTTAGTCCTGATAGATCTACCTTGAGAGGCCTCCCACTATGCATTTTTGGCAGAAAACAGTCATTGACTGATCACCATCCAGGCATAGGCATGTGATAGATGGTTCATCCAATCGGCTGCCAAGCTTTTTTTTTTAAGGATCCATCCTTTACCAACACTTTTCAAGGACGGTAATTCTGTTTAACAAACCAAAAGTAGACAATGTCAGGATCTCTCCTCCCTCGGTCGCTCTTCCTTTGTCACAGTCTAGTTTCTCTACAGTGCTGCTGGCTGTAATGTGTACTGTCAATGAAAAATCTAAAATTGTTGGAGGCCATTACTTCCAAGTCATTAGTTAAAGGTGGGTGGACTCTGCAGTCTCATGAAATAATCTGCACTGCTTTTCAAGTCATTCTCCTTGCCGGAGAATGGGTCACTGCTGCAGAGTTGTGTGAGTGATTACCTTACAAGACAACTGTGCTCTAATATGGAGTAGTATGAATAGGCACGAGAAGCAGTAATTGTACTGTAGCGGTGGGAGTAAGACGTGCCTCCGAGGCTCAGAAACAGGTCACATTAGGGGGAACAATATTATACTTAATTTTCATTTAGTGCAAATAGGGGGGGAAGGAAAAAAGCACTTAAGTGCTTTGTATGCTTAGAACAAGGATGATCTTTAGCCTGTTTACATTTAACAAAGCACGTACAGTAAAATGCATGTCTGTGCTGCTGTAGTCCTTATGAATTAATGCATTAAAAAACAAAAAAAAACAACTTAAATGATATGAACAATTTCAGAAGCTGACAGGATGTGAACCTTTGAGGGAAAGATGAATAGAACTCCTGTGTTCTTTAGATGTTTGTTGTCATGACAGTTCCAGAGTTCATTGTCTGCAGGCCACAGGTATCAGCTGTAAGTTCACAGGCTTGATAAGCTGCAAATGAGTGTCACTTGAACTCCATTAACCCTGGCCTGTATGATGTGGTGTGCTGTGTGTCGGTAGATAGAGGTGGAATTCTTGAAATCCTGACCATCTGATGGAAGTTGACTGTGACCCTTCAGATTAGGGAAGCATTTATTTTCAGTGCGTGCTCATTTTCTCTGACTGAGGTTACATGATTGAGGGATTGTGAAAAATTATAGCACTGAAGGTCAATTAAACCGTCACACTGTGTTGACACTGCAGTACACCAAGGAACAGAAAGGCAGCTTTGCTTTAGTTGTGTCAGATGTCATATAATGATAAGTTTAGACAAGGCCCTAATTCAACAGCATACAAGATATTCAAATCAAACAGCTGCACGCTGGCAAAAACGGTCCCAGTGCACTCACCAGCCTTGCCAGATTGCCTTTTTATCATATGTACCATATAATTTTATTTACATATTTGCGTATAGGATGTCCTTTCTTCACCAGATTAAACTGTACTCGCCTCCTCTAAGAGCGTCTCTGGTAGCCCCTAGCTATGTACTCTCAGTGTTTTTTGCTCTCTGCCGCCTGCTCTAATAGAAACTACAGCACTCTTATGGAAAAGATTATGGTAAACACAAATCATAATAAATGGCTGTATCAATGTGAAACTGGCTGTTTACATGACCCCACAGGGAGCTATCTCCTCCTCTTATCAGCCATGTTTCCAGGCAGCTCTTTTTTAGGGGGAATGCCCTGATAAACCCAATGTGCATCTCCTGCTCTCCACTAACACTAGCAGACACAGAAGCTGGTAAGCATACTGAATCCCCTAAGGGGTTGGCAGAGAACAGACCAGATTATATCTTCAGGTAAGACACAAACATGACTCATGAGGAATCATAATTTTGTATCTGTGCGGCCAACAAAAGGGTGCATTTTAATTGTGTCTGGGAGGTAACTGTGTTATAAATTTCTCAGATTTGATTACAGAAATGTCATTTTCAGAGGGCAACGTTCAAGGTAATGTGGCCAATTTTTTGAGAAATGAAGAAAATGTACAATCCTGCATTTGCCCCTGTGTGTGTGTGTCTGTGTGTGTGTTAGGTGGACATTTAAAGCAGTATAATAGGTCTGCACCTGCCTCGCAGATGTAAACAGGGTCTCAGATGAAAAGAAGGAGTCATACAGACCATTTACCTGTCTCTTGTGAGCAGAGAATTAAGTCCTCCAAACATCTAATTAATGACAACAGGGCTAATTCCCCTACACACCTGTCCTGCTTTGCAGTATTTCAGACAGAGCGAACATTTTCAAGGCATTCATAAATGATGTTATGTTTAAAACACACTGCGCATACTGCATGACTGTGTCACATTTCCTCTCTGATTGAAGCTTTAATTAAATTAAATTACTTAAAGGTGCGTAGGTGTCGGTGTGTATGAAGTATTTTTAATGATATCTTGAGTTTATCTTTGTGTAAATCTACAAACTGTCATCCTTATTATACAGTATCTACAACAGCTGCCTCATTATAAAGCCTCACCTGCACCACCACCTTGTTAGAAAAGATAAATTCTCCTGCTCTGAAAATTTGTGTAGGGGTTAATCCTACGTAAAAGTCAGTATACAGTGGCAGTGTTTTCAAAAAGAACAATCAGTTAGTCACAGACACAAGGGCTTAAATTTAGACATAAAGTCCTGGATGACTTGTGTGTTTAAACCTAAGAAACAGTCATAATGTCATACAGTGGTGTGTTGCAACTGCAGACGTTTAGGCCTAATAATCAGTCCACACTGTGCAAGGTAATGTATCAAATAAATCAATCAATATCTCTCTACTTCAATTTGCAACCTAATAGGCCACAAACTCTGTCTTGTTGCTGGTTTAGTTCCACTTTTCCTTTTCATCTCTTCTTTCTTGCATTGTCTTTCATTTAACCCTTTCAACCCCACATGCATGCACCCAACAATAAAAGCCATAGCCTTTAAATTCCAAGTCCTTTAATATTTCCAAGATGGCTGCACAGGGTGGCCATCTTAAAAATTATGTCTACATAGTTTGAACTAAACCCTCTGTGATTTTGTTTCCCTTAACTTCTGTCATTGCCAGGCTGTGCCCCCACTGCTCAGTACCTTACAGTATCTACCATCTGCTTCTGAAAGATCTTCTACAGAGCTCTTGCTAAGTACATGCAGTAATAGAAGCCACACTAAAACTGCCCTGCAGTGCTGACAGTTTTTTTTCATATTACTTTGAAAAACACACCTATAATCATGCTGGTTGGAGTGGCCTCAACTTATGTCTGGAACCTGATTTTTTTTTTTTCCACTTCAGCCGCACTTAGACATCACATTTTTTTTTTTCAAGGTCGGGAACATATTGGTACAAAAGAACGCTTATGAAGTCATTCAATAAAGTTTTTACCTCTAGGGTAAAATATAAAATCCTTGTATTTACATACTGGCCAAGCGCCATTGTATCTTAAAGACCTATTATCCCCAATCTCAGACTTACTTGTGGTTTCAAGTGTTTCTAAAAGTAGAATGGCTGACAGAGCCGTTAGCAATCAGGCTCCAAGTTTGGATTTAGAAAGCAGGCCACTCTTAAGAGTAGGCTTAAACCGTTCTTTTGATGAAGTTTGTAGTTAGGCCTTGCTCAGGGGATCTGATGCACCTCGACAGCTCTAGGCCTATAGGCTTCCCCATGCACAGAACACCTCTACTTCCCTACACACTCCAGGCATTTACAGTAAATGCCACTCACAATCCCTCTCCTAAGCAGTTGCTCCTAGTATTAAAGTTGCCTTTTAGAATTATCTGAGAAATCCATGACAGACATGTGCTTGACACACCGTATGTAGCAGTCTGTGTAGTTTCTGGTGGTGTTTCCATAAAGTTTGCACGGCTCTCTTCAAATTAAGAGAAATCATAAATTATTCAGTGTCATCTTGTCTGAACACAAATGCTAAACAAAAACACTTTAAGTCACCACCAGCAGGGCATAAATCCCCCCTCCCTAAAGTATTCATTTAAAGACTCATAAATTCAGCATTTAGTCAGACGAAAGCAGCCAGCCAGTGGATCACGCTGTGTTGTAGCGGTAGGGGGTGACGGCAGCACAGTGACAGCTTGTTGTTGTTTTTTTTTTTTTCTTTCCTTCTCTAATTGTGGTTTACTGACATGTAGAAAGGCGTTAGGTGGCTCAGCCTAGCTGTTGTTTTTCAAAGAGGCATGACGATGGCTCTATAAATCAATTGATGCCACTGAAAAGCTGTTCAAAGCTTTTTAATGGGAAAAAGAACATTTTCAGGTACAGCAGTTTTTTTTTACTAAACTTCACCATTCTTCTCTCAAACATTAAAGAATGGAGAGAAAGATGTGTGCTCTGAAGAATCATGTGTTTACACGTGTCAATATGGTGCTGCAAGCAGGTTTTTATAATTAGTATAACAATGAACATGAAGACTTTAAACAGGTGGAGGGCTACAGAGATGGGAGGTTTCAGATCCTCCCATCCTAGGTCCTCCTCAGGCAGTGAACACACTCAAAGGCACTACATATCGCCATGGCTTTAAGTAAACTGTCATCTTTCTGATGAGTAATCAGGCAGTTAGCACGTCTTTAAATATACTTGAGAAGGAGCACACCCTGCCTGCCTCTTCCCACAAGGGAAGTTTTCATGGTTTACAATGACAAATGCAAAAACGTTGATCTGAGGTGGGAATACTGATATCTGTTATGCTGATATTGCCCCATTCATTTTGGTGAATTGCTGATGTAGTTAGATCTTTTTTTTTTGTATTTCACTTAATCACCAGTTATCAGCAAGTCTCTCCTGTAGTTTAATTAATATATCTGTATTTTCACAGGGTAGAAAAGCACTGGCAGCGGGCTGAGTAGCACAAACAACGCTGCCACACTAAGCCTTGATTTTGTTTCTATGACAACATATTGTGAAACGAAAACATTCACTGGCAACATTTGCTTCGCAAATGGGTTTATCTATCTTGTTTGTGCCTATTTCATTTTGATACCATACAGGTCTGTGCATATTAGTGCCTACTTGAAAAAACAGTGATGACCCTAGTATTTTTTTGAAAAGATTTTTAACTAGAAATGTTGCACTAAAAAGTTGTATCAATAAACATGTTTTGACATAGACTTTGTACGTTGGTTAAATACAGGCGGTTTGTGTATTGCATTTTAATGTGTACAATCTCTCAATGGACACTTCCATTGTTATACAACAGCTGTTTAACTTGGAACTTGTCTTTTGAGTGGCGTTTCTTTAAAAAGCAGCAACTTCTGATTTTCCTGGAATGCAGCATAAGACAATGCCGAGGTGCCCATGCCCAGAGCTCCATTCTGAGCTTAAAACTGCCATATAATGTAAAACAAAGATTCAAATTTCACTGACATAACTGCACCTTGTGTCAGCATGCGGTAAACATGAGTAGCATGTTAGTGCTGCTGAGCTAAGCTGAACCCCAGAATGCTGATTGTAGGAGCTGGAGAGATCCTTGGTGGTAGCTTGATGTGGTGGTGGTGGTGGTGGTGGAGAATGTGTTGGCAGGAGTGGTCGACAGGGCTGAGGTGGTGATGGCCTTGCTGACAGCTTGGACTGCTAGCAAGCAAAAAGTCAATTGAGGAACCTGAGATGACACAAAGAGTGTTGGCTGCGACGTGTCACTGCCACAGAGATTACAGTAGAATCTGTTGAAGATTGAAGGAGAAGCCAGGCTTTACATAGTGCAGGCAGGTGTGGTATATGGCATAACACAGCATCACATTTTCTGCAGATATTTAATTTTAATGTCTGATTCTTCACTAATTCTTAGTCATCTCAAACTTTGTGAGGCCATGCAGTCACACTTGAGAAAAGATTTATATAGAATCCTCATGTGATGGAGGAACAGAGTAAAGACTAGGATCAGGCCTTTGGGTTGATTTTCTGTCTCTTCATCTCTGATCTTTGGACTCCGTGTGCCACTTTCTTCTCCGCCACAGCAACCGAGATTGATGGATAAAGGGATGAATTTAATAACCGCAAACTCATTCCTAATAAAACCTCTAAGAGAACTCAATGAAAGTCTGATTGGACTAACTTGATTCCAAAAGGCTTACACTTGAAGAAATGTGTTTTTTTTCTTTTCTCTTAGTGTGAAGGTGAAGAGGGGGAAAAATATTCTTCAAACGCTGTTGCCGAATGTGTCAGTATTTGAGAGTCAGCACAGCAGCACTCGCTTGGAGAGGGAAATAATGGCTGCACTGTGCAAGGCATACATGTCAGTCTTCCTCTGCGTAGCCGTGAATGTGATATCGGCTATGAATTATCTATGAAATATCCCTTAATGAATATACCCACAATCAAAAAGCTGCTTTTCTATTTTTTTTTTGTGTGTGTGTGATGGCGACAACTTGTAATCAATGCATGTCCTTGTTTACGTGTGATTGCTCAGGGTTATGATTGCACCCCTGCCATTAACATTTACACTATGTTAATTAACTGTGATTTAATGCCTCTCAGAGGACATCAAAGGACAAAGCCAGAAGCTGAGATAGAAAATGACAGGTTGCAGTATTTTGATCCCAGTCGGTGAATCACCTTTTTTTTTTTTTTCGAGGGTTTTCTCACTCGATTCCTCCTCTGAAGTTGTTTCACGCCTCTGTGGTGGTTCTCACTTTTAGAGGGAAAAGGAGAATGGCTGATAACATTTTTAATGCAAAGCAGAAGAGAATGTGAATGTGGACAGACTGTACCAGCTCCTGTTCGGCTTTAGAAGAGACAAACACTGACAAAAGGGTTTTTTTCAATTACATAAACCTCTTCCAAAAACAGTCAATGGATTATGTTTTTAATATCCATAATGATACCAATTACACTAACCAGGGACAAATGAAGATTTGGCCCACTGATAACAGAATGTAGTTTTTCTCCACATAGTTTCCCATCGCTCCTCAGTGACACTTTCCCACCTAAAAGTGGCCAGTGGCTTCTCACTGCCTGTCACATTGTCATATATGGAAAGTACCCACAGCAGCAGCAGCCAGGACAGGAAGACACTAATAAGGTGACAAAATACAGAGCCAAGCATTTTTTTATAGGGGGAGGGGAAACGCTGCTGCTATGATTTCATATGGAAAAGAAAATTAATGCGACTCAATCCTGAATCTTATCTGTCCTCTCAGAATTTCTCAATAGTTATTGCCACCAAAAATTGTCGGATTTCTCCAGCTCTTTTTTTTTTTTTTTAAGGAGAGAAATAAGTCGGTGTGATGTACTCTCTATTTGCAGCTAATGTATTATGATTCAGAGAAACGCTGGCGCAGTAGGATTCATCTTTTTTTCTTGACCGATAGCTTTTTCAGTAATGCTCAGCGATACAGACAGCAGCAGTCTGTGGTGCCCATAATAATAATGAAGAAAGACAAATGAACATTCATATAGATGATTTAAACAAACTAATGTTATGATTTAAAAAAAAAAGTAATTTCTCATCCAACTCATAAATGGAAATGTTTAATAGCTGCATTGTAATGTCTTTAACAATCCCAGAGGGAGTCAGAGGATGTGGAGCAAAACTGCCAGTAAGGGCCCCAACGGATAGAAGTTGCAGATCCCTTTGTTGTCTGTTGTCATGAACTGCTCCGTTGTGCTAATGAACCTGCTTTCACTCCCAACATACACCGGGAGAATCATCTTGGGGGAAACAAAACTGTATCACTTCTTGCTGTCCCTTTGATTCACAGCAGTCAGCAGCCTGGCATTGGAAACAAAGCGCTGCCCATCATTGCACTGTGATTCAGAGGAGCCCGGTATCCATCACACGTTCTATACATAGGGAAGGCTTAAGGGAGGACTTCTCTAAAGGCTATCTAAAACACCTGCACAGCCTCCTGCACCATCCATTAGATATAAACTAGTCTCAGATGGCCTATTCTCAATTGTACGAGATCATTAGTTTTGCTTGAGCCTCTATCACTACATAGACTTAACTGTTATCTCACAGGGGACTCCCACCTGCAATCCTGCTGCTCCCTCCCTTCGCTTCTACTCCTAGTGATGCCCCATCATCCTTTGTGCTCACAAACATTCTCTTCATTTCCTGTCCCCTGTTTTTAGAAACTCACTCATTTCTCTTTGTTTTCCATTCTCCACTCTCTCCTCTCCCTCTGTCCATTTATTCCACCCCTCATTTCCCACCTCCTCTCCCTGCTCCCTTTCTAACCCATCCACTATTTTCTCCTGTCCTCTCCGCCTTGCTAAACAGAGTCCCACATTATCCCCCTCCTGCTTCTATCAGGGGTAGCTAGGCTGTCAGCCTCAAGCCTTAGTTAATCACTCAGGCAGTCGGGCAGCTCGCTGCTAGCTCCCTGGACACTAATGGCAAGACAAGCAGAGAGCAAGAGCAAGCAGAGAAGAGGAGGAGGAAGGGGGGTTGGACTCATTAGGAATACAGGTATTTAAGGAAATGGTCCATTTCAAATCAAAAGATAATTTGTCTTTTGCTCAAGCAAAAAAAAAAAAAGGTAAGAAGTTGTGGGGTAGTGCAGTGTGTTGTGCTGCTGGCTAGGCTGTTGACATTGTCAATTTGAGGCCTGATAAATACTTCTCGTGTTGGGATGGCATATTTTATCCCCAAAAGAGAGGTCGGGTTTGCTTCCCGAAGGCGTTTTTTTATGCTGACTCCATGTTGCTGCCGCACCGACGGGGCAGGACTCGATAAAGTTGAAATATGACCTCCATTTGCACAATGACATTACCTCAAATAATAAAAAAAGGGCTGCTGTCAGGCCTCCGAGGTGATCAATGCCTTTCAACAAATCCCTCTTTGCCCATTTTGTGTTTGCATGGCCAAATCGATACCTGTGCAAATAAAAAATTCATACCTAACAGGCAAATGAAACTAAGATGTGAATGACAATAGTTTTTATGCAATAAAACACGCTCCACAGGACAACTTGAGGACTTACTTTTTATGGCTTTGTTCTTTATGATCAAAGTGTGAACACCAGAACATCTCATAGAAAGATTTTAAGTTAACGGTGTTATTCTTTCTTTGTCTTTTTTTTCATTTCTTTTTATGTGCTTTTGGTTAGATGCCTGGAATAAGATGATAGTAAAAAAAGAAATTTCAACAAAATTCGATGTTTTAACATCTTAAAAACATTTTACACTTGCTAACAAGCAGCTAAATGAGACTCTAGTAGTTGTCAGAGATGTAAATGTTGCCACACTGAACAAGTCAAGTGCATATTCATAGTGATGTTCATGCTAAAGACATGCGTGCAGTTGATAACTTTGCTAGTCTTTTGTCAGCCAATGTGACAACAACAGTACCTGCTAACTGTACAACAGGATTTTACCATTGACTTTTTTGCCAACATTTTGTTGTTGATGTTCAGCAGGTTGATTTCTTACCATTTAGTCTTGATGAAGAATCTACTACCTCTGTCCGTAGCCCCTAGTCTAAGGACCCTGACATGCCAAGACAAATGTTAATCAGCAAGCATCTGTGGCCCTAGAAATTTGCCAGTTAGACCTCAAAATAGGAGGTTCACTTAAACAACGCACAAGAGGATAATCGAAATGATGGTAGCAAGACAGTGGAGCACACACATTTAAAAATACTTTTTTATCTACCATTATCTTTTTTTTTTTTGAATTATTAGAATTATTTTCCACTTGTCGACAAGAATCACAGCTTTGGTTTTTGATGACTTGTTTTTCTTTCAATCCAAAAGCCAACAAGAAAGCAACATATTTGAATTGACCTGTAGAATGTGGTTAATCCTCACATAATCCTTGGTCTTGGCCATTCAAGTGACAACCTTGATGTGTCAGACCTGCAGTTCCATGTGTGTCCACCTGAGGCCTGATCTAAAGCGGGTGAAACCCTATAGATTCTAATTAAACAAATACTTAAGATACGTTTTTACTAAAGAAAATCACTGTAAAAGAATAAATGTAATAAGGTTGTGCAGTTATTAGTAAGTAAACAAGCGTACTTTGTGCATATTGCCTCTCTGGATAAGAAGTCTAGGTTAATGTTGAAGCTTTATTTGTGTGCAGTGCGTGCACGGTGAGTCAGCTAGCTCAGCCAGAGAAGGATTCTAATGTTCATGCTTTATGGGCCCAAATGCATTGATGCCTGAAGAACTTTTTAAGCATATGGGCTCAGTCTGCAACTGTGACATGATGGAAAGTATGGGGTGTCATCTGAGAACACGGTGTTCTGTTATGGTCCCCTTCCACTCACTGACTTTTTGCTGACCTCATGATGACATCTTCAAAGCTCGATAAAGTCAGACAAAGTGAGTTTGAAGGTGGTGTTATGTGGTTCCGTTTTATAAAAGGTACATCCAAAAAGCCAGCCATGGACTGCATTATCAATTAACAAAGGGAGACCTGCTTTTCAAATGAAAGGCTGTGGTAAAGGAGGTGCAGGGGAAGTGGACCTGTCACCATGTTGACATCCCCGCTATTAGAGGAACATTCTCAGGTGCAGTGGCTGGCAGTCTCCAGTGTTTACCGGGGAGCATCATTAGCCTGGCGTCTCACAGCCTTAAAATGTCATATATCCACAGTAATGAACTGTGAGAGCGCTCACTATTCCCAAACTTCCCCGCTGCAGCACCCACATTAATCCAAATGCTCAAACTCTGCAACTCGAGTCCCTCCACTCATTAACAGTGGCAGATATCAAGATAGGAATAATGAGGAAGTGCCCGCAAGTCAGGACATATATTAAAGAAATAGAAAGTGCAGGCAGGAGAGCGAGAGAGAGAGAGAGTGAGAATAAATCCTGTCATAAATGGGGAAATACCCTCGAGGAATGGCCCGGCTTGGATGACAAACAACATGCATTCATATTGTTTGGAGATGGTGACAGCCTCTTCTTCTGGTGCCAGAAAAATCATCATAAGAATGTACATCTCATGTGTAGTCCGACAAAATGCACAATTTCAACAGCTTTTACGCAGAGCGAGTGCTTGTGACAAATGTTCAGAACATTCTGCATTAGATGCCTGAGTGTTTCATTCAAATTTACTGGAAAAAAAGAAAGAACAAAATGCATAGAACAGCATTTTTGAGCATGGTGTGGTGTAATAATAGGGTTAGTGCCGTATATCAAAATTCACTATAGCACATAGGGTAGATAGAGTCGCCCGGGCACCGCTTCTGATAACAAATTTACTTGTATATTTTCATTTATTTATACCGGCGTTTGCAAATCTACTGAGAATATTCCAGCCACAATCGAGGACACAAATAAATGTACCTGGTATGAAGCCAGTGCAGGACCAAAGAAATGATTACACCTGTGTATTGTAATATTGTCTTTAAAAGGGTCTAACCCAGTAAAATACAGTTCTTTAGACTGTTCCTAGATGCCATGATTATAAAATATACATATATACATATAATATATGAAAATGTCTCTGCTCTTGTAGCTTTTTTTAGGTTATTGCTAACGTTGTGACAAATGACAGGATATTGTCATAAACTGTAAATAAAGATGGATGAATCCTCTATGATCATAGCAGTGACTGCATGTAGATGAATAACATGGCTCTGCCTCACCCTTTTCTACAAAAGGAAGGCCTATATGCCATGTTGGAGCCAGCAGTAGACGTGGAGAGGTGAAACAAACACCCACCCACTTCCACATCGAGTCAGTAGCTTTGCTGCTCTATTGGCTGCTTCTTTTGTTAGCCAACAATAGCTAATGAAATGTAAAAATTATCATTTGAACCCAGGTCAATTAGCAAGACATAAACGGTCTTTAGGAAAAATGTATTTAAGAAGTACTTTCAGTTTTTAGTCGGGGCCGTGTCACTAACAAGGAGAATGAAGGGTTAATGACGTATGCTGCAGTCAATGTCACAGGGCAATTGAAAGGGTTTTGTCTCACTTTGTGTAATGTTGTCTATTTTTATATACAGTCTCTACAGTCATGGTGGCTCCAGCCATTGCCCTGGCAACTTATTCCAGCAACTCAAGTGCCAAGTGGACCTTTTTAACCTGCAGGCATATGGGGAATGACCTACTTTTGGTGCAGGCCTCCAAGTGGGCAATCGAGGAAATGCAGTTTTTTTTTTACAATTCCACGTTTGTTTCCTTTTCAGCCGAGGTTGTTGCCACTTGTTTGGTAACCATAAATGCCTTAGAGTTACAAACCACCTGTTATTTTTGGTCTTGCTGCTGCCTTCAACGTGATTTCTCTTCTCATAGAAAAGCCCGCTGGTCATGCGTTGAATGCTAATGATGTGATGATACACATAACACATGTTAATATGCAATATTAGTCATTACTCAGCTCCAGAACATCCTTAGTGCTCATTCTCAGTGCTGTTCCTAACAACATCAGACAGTCAGCTGTCCATCTAGCTTCTCACCTTAGCGTGAAATTTGCCACAGTTTAATATTGCAAGATATCATGGCACGGGATCTCATCCTATCTCTATAATATGCATGGTATGCATATCATATATATGGTTATTTATCACAGACAGTGTTGGCTTTCATGAGACAGTTTGTGAGAGGAACTGCATATAGAAATTAACCCGTTTGCCCTCCTCCAGATCTTCATTATAAAGGAAATCCCAAAGAGTCTGGTCATCTAGCTCAACTACAAAATCTATGCGAAGGCATTTAATGACTTTACATCATGAAAAATTATCTCCAGACCAGTTGTTATTACACATCCATCCATCAAAAGCTGAGATATCAATATGAAATCTTGCCAAAGCATCATTATGCAGGTGCTGACTGAATATTGTTTTCAATTTCAGAGAATCACAACATATTGCATCTCATTACACCTCTCCACTGTCAAGGTAATAAGTCATGCCGCTCTTCTTTTGATAACTATGAAACCCAAATGGCTGGGGTCCATCTGCGACTCTGAGATTTATCACATTTCCACTCTGTGCAACACATTTAACTCTGCTCCCTTTAATTTTACTTGTCACCCTTTTTTTTTTTTTAGAGGACTATCAAATCCTAGTTTGACCCAGCAGTAATGAATATGAATTAAAGTTTTCCCCCCTCTTCAATACAGCTTCAATACTGAGTGTTCTCTTTTTCTGGCTGAGAAGTGAAACTCAGCTCCGCATCAGCCCATTTTCAGTCTGAGGAAATCAAGAAAATAGGTCTGATAAGGCTTTTTAGGATTCATTTTTTTTTTTTTGCAGTCAGATACCCATTTCTGTTAAAAGTTTCCGAAAAGTGCACTCTGACATTTTTTTTCTATTCTCGGTGCTAAATCATAAACTTGCATGAAACTTTCATGCTGATGCCTACATTGTTTACAGGAAGTGAAGTGGAAGTTAGCTGTGACTCAGCAGGAGATGAATGAGCTCCTGTCAGGTATTTCAGTGCATGAGTGAGCTCAGGTGTGCAGCTAAGTTGTGCATGAACACATATTTTTTTCGAAAAGTAATTTATACAACAATACCTTGGTGATGATATGATGATATTTACTATTATTTATTATTATGACTAGATTCCAGATGCAACAGTTCTCCTCCGTATGACATATTTTGAGCAAATCTGTCACCCCATGGTCACCAAACTAAACATTTTGGCACACAACTATAATTTAGATTAAATATGTTGGAAGAAATTTCACTTGTTGTGGGTTTGAGTGCAGCTTTAAACTTTAGACTGTTGACTGAAACGTAAAGTATTAAAAGGCAAATTCAGGCATTTGAGAACTGCTGTGATATATAAAAATATATCTCGCACATTCACATATAGTGTTTGTTCTTCCCTGGACTGTAATCCATACAGCAGACACACTGTTTGTTAAGCTTTGTTGAAATTTTAAATATCATCCTCCCAGTTTAACTTTGTGACTGTTTAATCAGCCTTTTGATGCAGACAAGCAATAATGTCGTTGTTTTTTAGTTTTTTTATTGGATTTGTTGACTACAAGAAAAACAAAAGTTATCATTTAAAAGTGGTGTGTGTGTGTGTGTGTGTGTGTGTGTGTGAGAGAGAGAGAGAGAGAGCGAGAGAGGTTTATCTTGGCTTCATTAAAATCGGTGTCTGATCAGCGTTACAGGAAATTGCTGCCAGTCTCTTCTCTGTGCAGCCATCTGACTATTAGGAAACTAATAAGATTACAGACACTTTAAATATGAAGTCAAAATGATTTAAATGAGTAAATGAGAAAAATCCCTCTCTTACATAAATATAACATTAGGAATATTTTTTTGCTACGGGCTGACAGTCGGATGTACCTTTCCAGGCTCTCTGCCCAAGAGATTGTGTGAAAAGTGTCACATCACATATAAAGAATTGGATAAGAAGGATGTTTGGGTTTCTGTTCATGCAGTCGAACTGATGGTAAATGACATGAACTACTTATGCAGACCATTTTTACACCCAATCTAGACTTCAATCAGTTTATCTCCCAGCAGCTCCTCAAACTGACAACTTGTTCTCTTATCTCCTCAACACTCAATCTCCCGCGTCTCATGCGGCTGGAGCAAAAAAAAAGAAAAAAAAGACTAATTTACATCGAGGACAGCGCTCATCAGTTAGCTTGTTTTGATCACCGAGCTGGATTATTGTGATTTGCAGGAGAAATGTGCATCCTTGAAAAAGTGGTTTCAAGTGAAAGTGAAACATTATTCAAAATATTTGCTGTAGAGACACTTCAGGATCGACTTTGCCGCCCCAGCACTGTGAGCAGAGTGCCTCGTGTTAGAGATTTTCACCTGGAGCGACAAACAGATTTTTTGGAAAGTCACAGTGTCTGTGCTTCTCAGTGGAGATTGACCCATTTGTGTTGGGTTGTGTGTTTGGTGAGAGATGGACATGGTGTATGTGGAGGCAGTGGAAGCAGGAAACAGGAAAGAAAGATTACATGAGAAGGGTAATTACGGACTGGGTTGAACACGCTGCAGAAATTTTTTTCTGCTATGTTTTTTTTTTTTTAATGGTTTGTGCAAATGGAAAGTGCAGATCCAAAAATATCTGAAAAGCTTTCATGCAAAGTTTATAAAATGATGGAACATCAGATATAGCCTTTATTTCCTGGAGTCAGAATGGATTTTATTAATACACTACATGACATATGTTTTCCTCCCCTTTTTGTCTGTGTAGAGGGGAAACTGCAGATTTTACATCAGCTTTCTATCGTTGGAAATCGTGCAGTCTGTGTAAATTAACAATGTTTCCCCTTTTCTCAGGGCTCCCAGTTCCAGCAAAATTCCACAAAGTGACACAAAAATGAGGAGCAACCTCCAGGGCTAAGAAATGAAGCCTCTGCGGAGGTATTAAAAATTGCAGTTCCCCCTGTAGCCTCTAAAAAAAGAGACAATACTTATAAACGGCCATTTTTTCAGCCTAGTTCACAGTTTGTCTATTGACAAGCTGAATTTTTGTGACAACTGTACATGGGGGAATTACATAATGTACCTGTTTACCTATATGAAGAGTTAAAGTTTGACAAACATTTGTGCGACCACTTACAGCACAAGCTCCCTGCTCGTGCTCCTGTATGCCTGCCTTAGATGTTAGGTGTTTAGGTTTCTTTGTCCCATGCTCAAAATACGTCATAGCCCACTATATGTTTTTTTGTAGTGTATATACAAAATGCATTACATTATGTGCTGAATGATGATGCCTTTGTCAAGGCTCAGCGATGAGGAGAGGACACAAGTGCACGACAGGAGCGGTTCTCAACAATCAAAGTCATTTATTTCTCGCAAACAAACAAATCAAAGCGAACTCCAGTCAGTTCCAAAAGTCAAAAGGGCTCTTCTTAGCATGAGGTTCAAAAAGGTACAAGGCAAACAAGGTTTTACCATGGCGTGAGGTCAAAGTCCGTGAAGGCTGGCAAGGCGTAGAGAGGACGACATGAACCCGCAAAGACACAAAACAAACTGACACCGAGTGAAGGGAAGACAGACTAGATATACAAGGGAGGCTTGGAGACAATGAGACACAGGTGGCACACATTAGGGAGGAGCAGGTAATCCCGGGAGGAGGAGGGAGCACACGAGGAAGGGGAAGTCAAGACACCTGAAACAAGAGGGAGGTCAGTGATTTCAAAATAAAACAGGAAGTAAATACAGAAACAGAAAATAAAGCAAGAATCAGGATAACATAACAAAACACCAAAATAAAAGCCCTGGCTCAAACCTGACTCCTGACAGTACCCCCCCCTCAACGTGCGCCTCTAGGTGCACCTCCTGGCTTATCCGGATGTCGGCGATGGAAAGCCCGGATAAGGGTAGGGTCCAAGACCCGAGATGTGGGGACCCAGGACCTTTCCTCAGGGCCGTATCCCTGCCAGTCGACCAGGTACTGAAGGCCCCTGCCCCGACGTCTCACATCCAGGAGTCGACGAACGGTGAAGGCTGGCTGACCGTCGATGAGTCGAGGAGGTGGCGGAGGAGCGGCAGTGGGTTGGAGAGGACTGGAAATGTACGGTTTCAACTGTGAGACATGGAACACCGGATGTATCCTCATGGCTCTTGGAAGGCGGAGCTTGACGGAGACTGGATTCACAATCTTTATTATTTGAAAAGGGCCAATGAATCGTGGAGAGAGTTTTTTGGATTCGGTGCGAAGCTTGATATTGGCTGTAGAGAGATAGACTGATTGACCCACGGCATAGGATGGAGCCTTGGAGCGGTGACGGTCAGCCAGCCGCTTGTTTTGAGCAGAAGATCGTAGCAAGGCTGCACGGGCCTCCCTCCAGATGCGTCTGCACCGCCGGAAATGGTGTTGGACGGAGGGCACTGCGATGTCTGCCTCATCTTCAGGGAATAGAGGAGGTTGGTATCCTAGGGAGGACTCGAAGGGAGAGAGACCAGAGGCAGATGAGGTGAGTGTATTGTGAGCGTACTCTACCCATGGCAGGTCCGAACTCCATGATGCTTGACGGCGGGTGCAGATACATCGGAGAGCGGCTTCTAGGTCCTGGTTAGCCCTCTCCGTCTGGCCGTTGGTCTGGGGATGGAACCCTGAGGAGAGGCTGACGTTGGTCCCGAAGGCAGCACAGAAGGCCCGCCAAACCTGCGAGATGAACTGAGGCCCACGGTCAGAAACAATGTCACTGGGGATGCCGTGGAGCCGGAAGACATGTTTAATAAGTAGCATGGCAGTTTCAGAGGCAGTGGGTAGCTTAGTCAATGCAATGAAATGTGCTGCTTTGGAGAAGCGGTCAACAATGGTGAGAATGGTTGTTTTCCCCCCTGGAAGGGGGCAAACCTGTCACGAAGTCCAGCGCAATGTGTGTCCACGGCCGGCCTGGCACAGGGAGAGGTTGAAGTTCGCCGGCAGGGGGTTGGTTGCTAGACTTGGCCTGGGCACAAGTGGTGCAGGCTGCCACAAACTCCTTAGTATCTTTGGCTAGGCCGGGCCACCAGAACCGGCGGCGAATGAATGATTCTGTCCGGCGAGCCCCAGGATGGCAGGTTAGGCGGGAGGAATGGGCCCACTGAAGGACCTTGGAGCGCGTGGTGAGAGGAACATACAGTTTATTAGTGGGGCCCCCACCTGGATCAGGATCCGTTGCCTGGGCTTCCCGGATCTCATTGGCCAGCCGCCACGTCAGGGCCCCCAGAACGCAGGAGGGAGGCACAATGAACTCTGGTTCATGAGGAGAGCCAGGAGGTTCATGGAGTCTGGAGAGAGCATCGGGTTTACCATTCTTTGAGCCAGGGCGGTAAGAAATAGTGAAATTAAATCTTTCAAAAAACAAAGCCCACCGCGCCTGCCTTGAATTCAGCCTCTTCGCAGTCCGGATGTAGGTCAGGTTTTTATGATCTGTCCAGACTACGAAGGGGTGTTCTGCCCCCTCCAACCAGTGACGCCATTCCTCTAAGGCCAGCTTGATGGCCAAAAGCTCTTTATTGCCTACATCATAATTCTTCTCCGCCGGGGTGAACCGGCGGGAGAAGTAGGCACAAGGGTGCACCCTGTTGTCTTGCCCTGACCTTTGAGATAGGACCGCCCCAACTCCATAGTTTGAGGCGTCAACCTCGACAATGAACTGGTTGGAGGGGTCTGGCTGAATCAAGACAGGCGCGGAGGAAAACAAAGACTTAAGGTGGCGGAAGGAAGCATCTGCCTCAGGTGTCCAAACAAAAGGAGCTGCCGGGGAGGTGAGAGCCGTCAGGGGAGCCGCCACCGTGCTGTAACCCCGGATAAACCTCCTCAGGAAGTTCGCGAACCCCAAGAATTTCTGAAGCTGTTTACGGCTGTCGGGGGTCTGCCATTCCAGCACGGCTTTGACTTTCCCCGGGTCGGATCTCACCTCCCCTCCCGCCACCACGTAACCTAAAAAGGAAACAGAGGGTGAGTGAAATTCGCACTTGCCAGCCTTCACAAACAGCTTGTTTTCAAGCAGTCTCTGGAGCACCATCCTAACATGCCGCCTGTGTTCGGTGGCGCTCCTGGAAAACACCAAAATATCGTCTAAATAGACGAACACAAAACGATACAGGAAGTCACGAAGAACATCATTAACAAGATTCTGGAACACTGCAGGAGCATTAGTTAGCCCGAAGGGCATAACCAGATACTCAAAATGTCCGAGGTGGGTGTTAAAGGCGGTTTTCCACTCGTCACCTTTGCGGATACGCACCAGATGGTAGGCGTTACGGAGGTCGAGCTTGGTGAAGATCCGAGCCTGCTGGAGAGATTCGAAGGCAGAGTTCATGAGTGGAAGAGGGTAAGTGTTCCTGATAGTGATCTGGTTAAGTTCATGGTAATCTATGCAGGGTCTGAGAGTTCCGTCTTTTTTCCCTACAAAGAAGAAACCAGCACCCACAGGGGAAGAAGACGGTCTGATTATGCCTGATGCCAGAGAGTCCGAAATGTACTGCTCCATTGCCTCACGCTCGGGCTTTGCCAGGCTATACAGCCTGGCCTTAGGCAAGGAAGCTCCGGGCTGGAGGTCAATGGGGCAGTCATATGGGCGGTGAGGCGGCAGGGAGAGAGCCCTGTCTTTGCTAAACACGGCAGCCAGGTCGTGATACTCTGGAGGCACTAGAGACAAATCAGGCGAGGGCGGCGTTTCCACCGAGTCAGGAGGGTCATAGCTTGGGTGTCGAGCTGAGCGCAGACAGGTGGCGTGGCAGTGATCACTCCAGCCGGTGATTCGGCTGGAGGGCCAGTCAATTATGGGATTGTGCAAAACGAACCAGGGGTGTCCAAGAACTACTGGGTTTTGGGGAGAGGAAAAAATGAAAAATTTGACCTCATGATGGTTACCAGAAACTACTAAATGAATGGGGGCAGAGATAGATGTTACTGTGGAGACCAGATTTCCATTTAGTGAAGTGACAGGAATGGACTTATCCAGGGGAGTCATAGGTATGCCCACCTGTCTGGCCAGCTCGAAGTCAAGAAGGTTCTGTTCGGACCCGGAGTCCGCAAGCGCTTTGGTGGGAAGAGAGCCACCCTTAAACAGAATAGAAACATCCAAAATACATGAATTTGCTTTTGTGGGCAATGGGCCCCCCCTCATCAGATTGCCCACAGTTATCGACGAGCGGGGGCATTTTGGGCGAAGCTGGCAAGCAGCAACCATGTGACCCTTCTGACCGCAGTAAAAACACTCACCCGACCGCCTCCGGTGCTCCCGTTGGAGTGGGGTAAGGCGGCTACGACCCAGCTGCATGGGCTCTTCTACCTGCGTGGCTGGTGGAAGTTCACCTGTGGAGGATGAATGAAAGGGTGTTAGTGAAGGCGTGTGGTTGCTCACCCTAACCGGAGAACACAGAGGCTTATGTCGATCACGTAGCCTGTTCTCTATCCTAGTCACTAAAGAAATCAAATTGTCAAGCGTGGGGGGCAAGTCCACGGATATCAGCCTGTCCTGAAGCTGATCTGAAAGCCCATTCAAAAAGGCGTCATACAGAGCAGTTTGATTCCACCCGCTGTCTGTGGCTAGAGATCTAAATTCAATGGCATAATCCATCACGCTGCGAGCTCCTTGCGAGAGGTTGAACAGGGAGCGGGCTGCCTCTCTGCCCGGCCGAGACCATTGAAAAACTTGGGAGAAGGCAGCAATGAAGGTCTTGTAGGTAGCGCAGTTTGGTGTGGCGTTGTCCACCTCCGCCGTAGCCCACGCCTCAGCCCGTCCGGAAAGACAGGAGACGAAGAGGGAGATCTTAGATTCATCGGTGGGAAAGGCGGATGGTTGTCGAGCAAACAGCAGTCTGCATTGGGTAATATATGGGCGGCAGTCACCTGACTCGCCCGAGTAGCGCTCTGGAAGGGCCACGGGGATCTGGAAGGTCGATGGCTGTGCCGAAGCAGGTGAAGGCACGGCGACGTCGGCGTTCTCCGCTGGGATGGCAGGTGGGTTAACAGGAGGCTGCTGCTGTTGGAGCGGGTGGGCGAGCCTGCTGAGCTGATCACTCAGGGCGTCGTACTGCCGTTTGGCGTTCCCTGAGAGCTCCACGTAGGCTTGGTGGAGGCGCTCGAGTTGCTCTTCCTGCTGCCTGAGACGGCATTCATGCCCAGAGAAGGCCGACTGAACCGACTCACTGTCTGCTGTGTCCATTATGGTCAGTTTGTAATGTCAAGGCTCAGCGATGAGGAGAGGACACAAGTGCACGACAGGAGCGGTTCTCAACAATCAAAGTCATTTATTTCTCGCAAACAAACAAATCAAAGCGAACTCCAGTCAGTTCCAAAAGTCAAAAGGGCTCTTCTTAGCATGAGGTTCAAAAAGGTACAAGGCAAACAAGGTTTTACCATGGCGTGAGGTCAAAGTCCGTGAAGGCTGGCAAGGCGTAGAGAGGACGACATGAACCCGCAAAGACACAAAACAAACTGACACCGAGTGAAGGGAAGACAGACTAGATATACAAGGGAGGCTTGGAGACAATGAGACACAGGTGGCACACATTAGGGAGGAGCAGGTAATCCCGGGAGGAGGAGGGAGCACACGAGGAAGGGGAAGTCAAGACACCTGAAACAAGAGGGAGGTCAGTGATTTCAAAATAAAACAGGAAGTAAATACAGAAACAGAAAATAAAGCAAGAATCAGGATAACATAACAAAACACCAAAATAAAAGCCCTGGCTCAAACCTGACTCCTGACAGCCTTATTTCCCCAGGGGGATCAATACTAGCAACGTTAATGTGTAAAAACATGTAGTATAGTTAGTGGTCTGTTGCAATTATCTGGATATAATATCACTTCAATTTCACTGATTGCCAGTTTTCAAAGGGCAAACCCTAGAGCATTCTGGATTTAGATTTAGTTTTGTTTTTTGGTATAAAGCCCCTTTCTCTTAACATTAATGGCAAATCTTAGTTTTTTATCATTTTAATTTAAAGAGCATGGAACATTTCTGCATTTCAGTGGACTGTTATCATTAATAATAGTAATTAATATTAAAAAAATCAGAGCTGTACTGCGGTTTAATATAATTAATATAATATTAACATGTTTTGGATTTTTTTTTTCAACTAAGCACAGAGAACTTCTTAACTCCAGGCTTAAAAGCAGTGTTTTGAATGTCTCTGAAGCTTAAATGTGTTCTCATTTTCTCCTTCTAATCTTTCACCCGAGACAGTGGATGGACTGAAATTCTTTTCACTTTGAGCATTTTGAGCTCCCTTAGAGTTGAGCCTTAGCGGGGGCATCAGCTTTGATTGCTCCTTGGCCAGGAGTGGATCTGGATCACACACACACACACACACATATACACACACACAGGGCAGCAGTGGGCAGGTGCAGGAAAAGGCCCTGATAATTGGCTGGCTAGTGTGGCCGGGCCTCCGGTGGGGCTGGGCTGCGACTCCTGAGGAAGACACACAAAATGAGCTACTGCATCAAAAATTGAGGTTGGCAACCTCCATGCACGTCTGGGCGATTTTTCAAATGAGCATTTCTCGGCCCCAGAGGAAACCACGGCGCTCCTGCTATCATAAGCAATTGGAATAGAAATGGACACAAAATACTTTTTTCCTTGGCATGCATAAGTAGGCTGGGCAAGAGGGCAAGCTGTGATGTTCAAAGAGTGGCGGATAAGAGCAGGAACAAAAAGAGACACGTGTTTTATTTTCTAAAGAAATGAGGTTAGCATATTTTTGTGACAGTAGTGTTTTTTTTTTCTTTAAGGCCTTACATTTCCTTTTCCTGTGCTTTACAGCATGAAAGGAGATCAGAGAAATTGACTTTGAGTCCTAATAAGCACTGTAAGGCCTGTGTGGTGCATTTTGCTGCCGCTGATAGAGCTTTGAAAGACTGGAGCCAAAATAGCTCAGTTTTCACATCAGAGGCTTTAAAAGTTTGATAATCGTTACTCCAGACACGTGTGTTATCATCATACTTTTATCCAAAGGAGCTATAATCTCATGTGGGTCTGTATTATTTTTCTGTTTTGTATTTAGAGTTGGAGTTGTGATACAAAATCTGAATATATTTCCAGTGGGATCTCACTGGCAGCGGCTACCTACTATCCAAAAACTCAAACAAACAGGGTTCTAAATTATTATTATTGTTTTTTTTTCATCACTGAAGTGGAGCAGCAAAAACATTTTGGACAAAAAAAAAAATCCAAAATATTCATGATCATGGTCAGACTGTGGTACTTTAACTGCAAATTTACAAAACCACAAACTAAACTCAGCCACAAATAGAGGGTTTGAAGAGGTTCCTTCTGTGTCTGCAGTAGTTGTTGAAGTTTTGAAGTGACTATAATGACCTTTGCTTGTAGTTCTATTTCTTCCTTTGGTTACTTGAATAATGTCAAATGTGTCAATTGTCACCACGGTTACTAAGCAAATGCCATAAGTAGTCTCAGTGCCTTGAGCTGATGCAAGGTGATCGAGTGCATGCAGACATCATCAATCTCAGCTAATTATCTTCTATTCAGGCGTAGTTACTCATTACTTATAAGCGGGATATAATTTTCATAAACATTTATACATATCGATATAAGAAAAAAAGGCAGAGTGGCCTGTCGTGATCTGCAATTATTCCGAGTAGTTGCATGTTTCAGTCATAGACTGTAAGTAAACATCAAAGATTCCGACGTAAGATTAAGAAAACCTTTATTATTATATGTCCCACAATGGGGAAATAAAGCAAAAAATAACATAAAAAACTGTATAAATATATTGCCGTTTAGAAATGATGCTACTGAGAACTTGTGAGCTTAAACAAGCTAAAAGGTTTTGAAATTTAATTCACACTCATAGAGCAAATTGAAATGACCAAAAAAGATGATTAGATTCTTCAAATAGAAGTTGGAAAAAGAAAAAGAGCCTTGTAAATGAATGCTTTCCATGAACATAATGGGAACAAACATCAGGCATAATGGTGCTAGGTGAAGTTTTTTCATAGCTATAATATGGACTATGATGTTGTTTTGGAGCCATGTACTGTTTGTAGGTTGAAAGCTTATGGCAAATCTTCCAACCTAAGGTAAAGAGGATGTTAAAGAATAAATTGTATATGTATGTAATATAGTGCTTTTTGTCTACCAACCTTGCAGTTAGTGGACAAGCGCTCCTACCGCCTGAGCCACAGCCACCCTGAACTTTATAAAGACTCTTTATTAATTGTGCTTGTATGATCCAAGGATACACTTACCATTCATAAACAGAATCCTAGTTGGTTTAATCCATCCATGAGGATGTGTTGTACATAACAGGTAGCCAAATGCTGATGCTATTTTGTACCAAATTTTTGCCATTTAGAAATAACGCTACTGAGAGCTTGTGAGCTAAAAGAAGCTAGAAGGTTTCATGATTTAATTCAAACTCATGCAGCAAATTGAAATGTAAGTCTTTGTACTGTATTATCCCAAATATGATGTTCACTTCAGATTGAATCATGGGGGAAAAAAAACCCTTTCCTTAGATCTGGCTCCAGTGTCACGCCTGAACAGTGCTTGCCAGAGCTGATTGAGAAACACATTTGCATTTGGCCGACCAAATCACTATTTTTATAGACCTCTCTCGCAATTACATATTCTCTGTGTTAATGTAACTTTCAGATGGAATTAGTTCTTTATGTGCTCCGATGCTTGTAGTCCATTAATTTAGTTTTATTGCCGCTTAATTAGATTCACTTACCCCCTCTGGCAATGAAGCGTAATGTGCATAAAAATAACTTATACCCCAAAACATTTGTTCTCAAAATACTCAGCTCAAGTACATTGTAGGTAGGCCACTTGGATGTCAATAACCTTCAAAACTCCTTCATGTTTCTGACATTTATTATGATACAGACTAAATTACTTTCTTATTTTTTTTCCTTTTGAGTTCCTCTAAAAGTCACAGGCCAGGACATCATGTCTCACCGCCTACTCCAACTTTCCTAGGGAGTGTTTTCTCTCAGGGTCTGGCATTGAGATAATGATAATATTGTCACCTTCACCCACTGCATTCAGTGCTCTTTCCCTTTTTCATCCTTTAACATTATGCTTTAGTGCCACTATTAAAGCATTATGAGTTTGCAGGAGGGTTTTCTTTCTGTGGGAGAAAGAGGGCTGCGACTTCAGAGGTCACTTTGGGGAATTTGTGCCTGATTGCAGCTTGTGTGGTGAACTATGAAGTGCGTGTTCAAAGAAGCAGATTGTTCTGCGGCTATTAGGACAAAGACGAGGAAAAACCTGACACACAAAACACAACGATGAATAATAATAATAAAAGAACATACACAAGCTGATTGCAGAGATGTATTGACTCTCAAATCACAGAGCGTCTGTCTCTTGAGAAGGGAAATGCTGCTACTTTGAAGTTGAGAAAAATTGAAATCAACCCACATAGTTGTATTAGACATATCGACAATATAGTCTCACAATAGAAATAGGGAAAAGACCTGGTAGTAAATGCTTTCAAATTACTGTCCTTGAACATAATGAGAACAAACATTAGGCCTAATGGTGCTAGGTGAAGTTTTTTTATAGCCATAATATGGGCTATGATGTTATTTGGACCCATGTACTGTTTCCAGGTTGTATACCTATGGCAAACAAAAAGTAAAGAGGATATTTAAAATATATGTTAAACCGTGAACCATATGGATCACTCACCACAGTTCCAAGTGCATGTGTAACGCGGATTGGGTGTGTTTTATTCTGGAAGGCGATGATTGGTTGTGTGTTTTGGAAGTGCTCCACCGTTCAAAAGTTTGGGTTCACTTGAAAATGTCTTTATTTAAAAGAATTCTATAAAGATAACATTAAAGTAATCAGACATACAGTCTAGAAAGTGTTAATGTGGTAAATGACTATTCTAGTTAGTAAAGGCTGCTTTCTAATGGAATATATACAAAGATATACAGAGGCCCTTTTCCAGCAGTACATTGTGTTAGCTAATCATGTTAAAAAGGCTAATTGATGATTAGAAAACTCCTGTGAAATTATGTTAGCACAGCTGAACTGGTATGCTGATCAGAGAAGCTATAGAACTGGCCTGGTGACCCCAAACTTTTGAATGGTAGTGTATATATACTGTATGTATACATTTTTTATTCAATGTTGCAGTTGCCCTAAGGTCAGATTTAGGTAGCACAATTAAAATAGTGATAATAAGGTATAGCAGGGTTGTCCAATAACCGGAAGGTTGGTGGTTCAATCCCAACTCCTTCCTAGTCACTGTTGTGTGTCCTTTACCCGCATAGCCTCCAGTGTACTCACTGGTGTGTGGCATTGGGACTAATAAAGGTTTAAAATTTGTTAAATTATTTTACTCATACTGATATGCACTGGCTCTGGGCCTTTGAGTATATAGACTTGACAAATAAGTTTTTCAGCAATGCTGCCCTAATCAGCATTTGCCTTCTATGAAATCTCTCTTTATGTGAATAATTGTGTGTTGGCTCAAAGGTTCTGATGTTTTTGTTTTGAGCTCAAGGCAAAGATCTGACTCTCATCAGCGCTGACAGAAAACATCACATTATTTAGTCATGTCTGAAACCTTACTGCTCTGTTATCAGTAAGCTCCTGTCTGAATCCATCCACTGATCGATATTTGAGGTCTGACACAGTCCTTATCTCCAAAAGAGAGAGAGAGAGAGAAAAGTCAAACACAGTTATAACTTTGAAATTCTGTGGCAGAAAACACACAGCTTTTATAGTAAATGACTCTGCAGATACTCCAGTGGACATGGTTTTAGTTTCCTCCTGTGCTGAACTTAATGCTCTCATCTGCCCCATTTTGAAAATCTGTTACATTGCCGGTTGACTTTGTTTTTCTTCTTTGCTGTGATGGGTATGTTACAATGGTTGCTTAAGCATGACGAAGTCTTTTCTTTTTCTTTGTTTCTGTTTACACCTGTGGTTTACTGAGAATTTAACATTCTGACAGGCAGTCAAACAAAGGTGTTTTCAGGCAAACACTGGTTTTGATAGTTGTAATGCAAGTGTAATTTCAAGCCAAATTACTGTGCAGAGGAAAAAGTAGCACTCTCTGATACATAATGTTAGAAGAAGAAACTTCCCCGCTGGTGTGGTGCTGGTTACTGTATTAATATGTTAGAGAGGTTGGGCTCAGACATGAGAAAAGAAATAAATGAAACATTTATGCATGTGAGATTTAATTGAAGCAGTTAGTTCACCATGCAACTGAAAGCAGCGACTTCTGAGGAGCAAAAAGGAACATTAATATGACAAAAACTGCCGTTCTTCAAATGACCACAAGAGAGTTAAATCCCATAAACCTTAGGTTTACATCTCCAACTTTACAGCAGCACTACCAAAAAAATGTTTTTGGCATTATAAACATTTTCCAAAGCAGCAGGAAATGTGCGGAGCAGAGAAATGAAGCCAATGGGGAACTGTTTAAAAAGCACTTCCTCCCGCTGCCTGTAGGGGCTGGCTCCAAAAGTGAGTTAAGTCCCATATAAAGGGAACAGCAGAAATAAACATGTTTACAGCACAGTTCATATAAAAAAAAAACAAAAAAAAACAGTTTTGGTCTCTGTTGAGATGTTCCCCTTTTGTGACAACTGTACAGGGAGTTAAAATTTTAGAACTCACTTTTAATTATATTAGGACTTGACTGCCTTGAGTGATAGGCAAACACTAACTCACAGAGCGAGCTGCTTGCTTTCGTGACTGCCTCAGCTCTGCTTGCGTTGCACCTCTTTGCCTGTAATAGGGGTTAAGGCAGGCTGTGATGCTGCTAACATGGTGAGGGTTGGAGCCTCCCACACTATACTGTCAATGCATTTTCCATTTTTGACAGGCTCGTGTTAACAGCGATCTCTGGGGCTTAGAAATGAAACCAATGCAGACAACTGCAGTTTATCCAACAGTGAGTGTATCCGCTAAGACCTCCATGATAAAATGTCAAGTCGAGGTTACCTGTTTCAACTAGGGATGCACCAAATTTTCACTGAAAATTTTCGGCCACTGAAAATTTTCTGCCAAAAATGGCCCAAAAGTGCATTTTCAGCCGAAACTGGATGTTGTGATGATGCTAGGCTTGTGCAAAATCGTATCGTGTGCAATTAATCGTCAGAAAAACTGTCATCGATTAATATTTGCCACTTATCTATTACGGCGATTAGTGCCTCGTCATGATGATGCATTTTTGTGTGCAGCGTACTCTTACCATCACCCGCGCACATGTGAGCCCACAATAACAATAATGGTGGAAGGCAGTGGTGTTCAGTTAAATAATGCGACGCAGCACGTTCCTAACATAAGTTCAACATCTGTCACCATAAGCCGGAGCACGAAGAAAGCGCAACGAGGACACAACGCCGGCTACAGCTGTACATAGTGCTGCGACATACATTAGGTGAAGCGTGGAGCGTTGGTTGTTGCCATAGTAACTGAATTTTTGCTCGTATTAAATGAATGAACTCCGATCTTTATTTAAGGACTCAACAGCAAGATAGGAAACATTACAACAGCAAAGTCTCCTCCAGCAGATATTGGAAAGAATTCCACTCAGCTGAGAATCCGCAATACGTTTAGTCATTGTGCTCCTTACGACCAAACTAAGCGCTGGAAGAACGTAACGCAGGTTGATTTGCACAGACACACATTTAAATGTGAAATTGTCCGGTTTGTTTATTTGTTTGTTTTTTCTGCTGCTGTTCTACAGTGTGAGTCAAAACATCCACTAGTGTGGGACATATTCCAGTCACAGGTTCATTTGCGCATTTTTTAACTTGAAATAATCACTGATGTGACTTTTCTGAACTTATTTGTCTATTTGTCTGTTTAATTTTAATGTTGACATGCTTTGTGACCTTAAGATAAAAACATTTGAAGCACAAAGTTACTTTAAATGTTTGCTTCATTATTATTTTGAAGCAGTTTGTGCCTCAATATTATCAATACATATTTCCATGGCTGGTTTGGGCCTAATCACTACTCACCAGCTTAACCTGTTAGAATGAAGTAGTTAACTTGACTGATGATTTGTCGGTATCATGCTAGAACACTGTGCTAATTTAGAGTCAAAAACATGTAAGTGCAATTGTCATCAATTAATCGTCAAATTAATCGTTATCGGCTAAATGCCACAATTAATCGTGATGATTTTTTTTGCCAATATCGCCCAACCCTAGATGATGCAACCGGTTTCGGCCAAGAATTTTCATTTCGGTGCATCCCTAGTTTAAACAATACTAAGATTTAAACTTTTACATAATCAAGGATGTGACCATTTTGAGTGACAAGCTTGCTATTTACGGATTGCTTTCCCCCTAAGCTCCACTCACCCTACATCTCTTTGCCTGTATTTAACTGATGCTGCCAGTATGCCGAATAATTGGAACCTCTTCAGAAACCTACGGGTAACATCATAGAAGCTTTGTCTGTCAGTCACTGCCTGATTTGAATTTGCCCTTACAGTGAGGGGCATCATTAACAAACTTAAGTAATGGGTTCGTGGACACGAGCGCAATACATTTGACTGAAGCAGTCTTACTGACATTCATATGTACACGAGTCCTCTACTTTCTGCCTATATTCAGCAACTTGTCACACAGGTTTTTAACAGAATATATCACTGCATTTGTAATAACGCAGGCATCTTAAAAGTAATTCAGAGCTCAGTTTTTTATGCTGATATAATATCTGTTTGAACAATCTTGGGAAAGTTATAGTCGAGATCTTCTCGTTCCACTTGTAATTTCCGCTTGATCTGTCCTTTCACTGTTCCAGCAGAAAGAAGCAATTTGCATTTTTTTCTGACGCTCCTGGTATAAAATCTTCACTGCTGTCTAAACGTCTGATGGGGAACACTCTGGGCCATTTGAGACTCTGAACCTGTGGTTCCATGCTGACTCCTTTCATCATATGAAATGGTTAAACATCAGAGAGGTTGAAGAGAATGGCTGATACTACACACATAGCACAAAGCACCCAGGGGCCTCGGAGTGTGATGCTTTTATTTCACGGTTTGGAGTAAGACATAAACCCCCCACAAATTACGATAGACTACAAACCAGTGAGAGAAGCACCTCAACAGGGTTTGATGCCATGTCTTACCTGCTGCCTCAAGCAGCCATCCATCAGTGTAAATCCAATGCTCAGAAGAGATCTGAAAGTCTGTAATTTTCTTCATTTCTTTCTTTCCCTGCAAATCTTAAAAATCAGCCAAACATAGCCTGCAATAAATCAGATGGAAAAATGCTGGACTTTTATCAAACTCACTGCGAGTTGATATCGTATGATAAGAGTTAATGTAGATGCCTCATATCTTGGATTGGTGTCCAAATGAATAATTGACTGTTTAATGAGCCATGATAGCAGATATTATATGTAAACACAAGCTGTTGGGTTATTTTCTGTGGTTTTTGGATGTGCTTCCTGGCCTCCTAATGATCCCTTGTCATTTTTTGTAAAGATTTCCGGCATTTTGTGCTGTTCAAAACAGTCTGAGAGACACTTATGGCTCTGAAGTATATTTACCAACTACGTGATGAAATGAAGTTGAATGCTGCTTTCTGCATTGTTGCAACAATCTTTCTGACGCTTTTTTCTCCTGTTCCTTCAGCAACTCTGCCTTCTATATGTAATTGTATATTTTTTAATGTAGCTGCTATTATTAGTTTTGTCAAGTCTGACAAGTGCTGCTTGGATTATGTTCATTTTTTTTCTTTTTTTAGCCCTGCTCGTAGTCATGTAAGTTCTACATTTTTGTGTGGCACAGGAGTGGGGGATAATGGCTGAGCAAGTACAATCAGTCTGACTGCAGCCAAAAGCACTTGTTTTGTTGATAGTGGTCATAAATAACTGTTAAATAATCAAAGGTGTAGTATATTTCATGAAGTTTCAGATGTCAGTAGCAACTGCCAATAACAAGCCTCTGTTATATTCAAAGAAGCACAGCAATGATATGGAAAGCAGGGGTCTTAAACTGCTAACCTACCCACCTACATGTTAACCAAAATATAATATAATCTAGGCCCAAACATTACAACTGGAATAAACATTCCATGTCCATGACACCTAATACCTAACTGCAATTAAAACCCAGATTATTTGTGTGGTGGGTCATGAAGTGTACCACCTTCCTTGGTAAAAATCTGAAGACATCCCATCTGTCAACAGTTATAATTATTAGCCAGCTTATGTATCCATTTTTTTAACCCTTCTCTGATTGACAACGACAGCAGCTCAGTTAGGAGACCTCATCCCTTAACTGTGAGATTGCTGGTTCAATCCTTGGGCCTGGCTGCTTGCCAGTGTGTCCTTAGGCGAGAGACTGAAACACAACCTTCCAGTGGTTGCTCCATTAGCATGTGACTGAATGTGTGCTGTACTGGATGATTGTGAAGAAGAGTAAGCACTTTGAATACTCTAGAGTTGGTAGAAATATGATGATTTGCCATCTACATGAGAAACTGTAATTGTTTCACTTACCTGTAAAATATTTTTTAGTGCATATATTTTACTTAAAAGAAAAATGGTACTTTTTCGGTTTGTAAAGAAAACACCACCGTCTTAAATCTAAATCAAGCACCTTAGTTTTAAATACATGGAGAACATTTCTTAAATGTTACTTTACTGTACATTAATTGTTACTTAAACTTGGGGTTTATATACTAGGAAAAAGTCTGCATCCATTGAGGCCCGTAATACACCAAGTAAAAATGTGGAATGAAGTATGTGATCGGTCATGAAGTGTTGAAGGGCAACCAGCACCACCCTTCTAGGGGAACATTTGCAGTCTTTAGCCATTTTTTGAGATGTCTCCCTGTTTATCTGTGAGTGGTTCAGTTAGTGAACTTAACCATAAGATTGCTGGTTCAATCCTTGGCCCTGGCCACTTGCAGATGTGTCTTTAGGCAAGATAATTGAACCAAATATGCTTCCTTTGTTTGCACTATTGGCATGTGTATTTTTGTGTGCTTCACTTGGTAATTGTGGAGCAGTGTAATTGCTTTGAATATGTTTTTGCTGATAGGAATGTGGTCGGTAAATAACAAAGTAACCATGCTGTATGCTGTTGTCGGAGGTGGGGAGCATGTCGAGTTTATCAGTGAAACCTTGCACAACGGAAAATGACTCTAAAGGGGAACATTGTGCATTAAATTGTGACACGTGACACCATGGGAAACCAATTATAGACCACACATAAAAATGTATTTTATTTAGTGTATTAACAAATTGTATTATACATTTTATAGACAGTGTTTTTTTGTAACTTTTGTTCCACAAATAACAGCATTATAAAAATAAAAGCACATGTAACATATATTGTGAACATGGTACATTTTCTTCAGCAGTAATACAGCATCTTTTTATTCACTTTATTTTATTTATTGTTTTTATTACAAAAACAAAACATGTAATAGAGCTTAAAAAATGAGTTTCAGATGGAAGGCTAAAACAATGAGGCGCGCATCATGTCCTTAAGCTAAAAATCAGAACATGTTTTTGTAACTGAAAGATAAAAGTGATAAGGAAAAATACAAAATACCAACAAAAACAAAACATGCCGGTGATGAAATGTCTGTGTGAGATGATTACATTGCTCGGGTAATACTGTATCAGCAGAAGCTATTGTTTATGTGAGTGATTTAAATTTGTGCAATCTACAAACGTCAGCACATTGGCAACATATCAGTGATGGCAGAGATTTATATTATTAACTGTCAAAGTTATCATTTTCATCAGGAGAGAGAAAAAAACAAAAGCTATGAGGCAAGTACGGTGAAATCCTCCTTCATTCTAAGTTGTTATACAAATTTATAGGAAAAGCTGACAAGAGAATCTCAAATACGCTCGAAAAACGTCCCCCAAATGTCCCTCGCACGGCTCCAGGATTGCTTTTAACCGTCATCAGACCTGTGTGATAACTGCTCTTCCATCTGTGCACCTGGCCACATGCCCACTTATTAGCTACATAATTTGGTTGTTTCATATTCCATGGAGTTGGGCTGCTTGGCACTGAAAGTCTGCAGCGCTGCCTGGATCCTGGCAACGTCTGTGGTGGACAGTTTGAGCCGGTGCCGCAGCAGGCAGGAGAAGAGGTCCAGAGGCTGAGCCCCGGGCGGTGAAAGCCTGTTGACCCGGTCCCGGATCTCTAGCAGCTGCAGCAGGGCCGAGTCCTGCGATCCCTGAGTGTATGGGTAGTCCAGCTGTAAAATCAAGTCCTGGATCGCTTCCGGGTCAAAGTGCATACTGTAGCCATACACCTGGATGCTGTTGATCTTCATGTAGCCTAGATTCCGCCCCGGTTCCAGGTACTCCAAAGGTTCATAATATACAGTTCCATTTCCGTTACTGGCAGGGCCCCTGATCCTGCTCCGTAGATAAAAGTGGACCGTCTCAAAAAATGTTTTCCACTTGTTGCCTAAAGTCAAAGTCCAGTTATAGCAGTCATAGGGAAGGTCTAATTTAGTCCTCTCCCAATCTGGGTAGTTGTTCTGTTCAATGGGCATGATCCAGCTCTCTGAATGACTCCCCCCAAACGGATTGATATAGACAGACAGCATGGGGTCTAGAGTGGTGTTCTTGGTAAGGCAGATCTGTAGAGACATCCCCAGGAGCATGTGGACATGGTTTGACTTATATTTATTACTTTTCAGTGTCAGGAGCATCCTCTTCCTCCATGACGGGTCAAACCAATTATTCAGCCTAACGTCATTGCTGACAAAGATCCCGTGGATGCTTATGCGGTTGTCACGTTTCTGCAAAAGGTAACGCAGCTCCATGTCCTGCAGGTCGGTTTCGAACCCAATGTAGTGGTCAGTGGAGTCCGGCACTTCGTTGCGGCACACACCCTGGCTCAGCATGTAGCCCTGGTTGCAAGTGGCGCAGCGGGAGCGGTTCTCATAGGAACAGGACGCACAGGCCGTGCCCTCCCCCACTGTGCAAGGGATCACGCCCTGGCAGGGGGGATGCTCGTAGGGGCAGGAGCAGGTCCTGGTCTCCTCCAGGTAGGAGCCGATGTGGTTGTTTTCACTGCAGTACATGATGGAGAGGATGTAGTTTGGCCAGTAGCTAAAGGGCCTGCAACAGAGACACAGCAGGTATAAATGTAAAGCATAACATTTTGAAAAATTCTGAAATAAACTAGTTTCTGGGTATTTTTTTTTACTGCGGGTTGGCTGCTATACAAAGTTCTGCACACATGGAAACATGTTATAGATGTTAAAATATTTCTAATTTCCCACACAGACATCACACATCGGCCAAATTTTTGTCATGTGACTGCCCTTGTTTGTTTGTCTGTTTTTGCTTATTGTACTCACATTGTCAAGTGCTTTGGGTCATAAGAAAGCTGCTCCACAAAGCTATTATTATGATTTTTATTAGGTGTGTTAATCATGGCTTCCTAGTTGCGTTCAGCACGTTGCTTTTTTTGTTTTTTTTTTTGTTTTTTTTTTTGGACATAATCGTGTTCGTGCAAATGGTTTATTTTTTTTTTCTTTATTTTTCAAGTTATAGAATAAAGGACCTTAGATTTGCTCATGTCTTTGTCAGAACTATGCATTTGAAATGAGCGATTTCAATAGATATGGACAAGATGTGCAGGTCAGTATAGATAGAACGGTGAGGGCGCGATGAAAAGCAACTGAAGGTCAAGGCAAATTGACACAAGCAGTTCTGAGGTACAGTGCATACTGTAATCATTGGGTTTCCAGGCTGCCCTTGTAAAACATGTTTTTTTCATTTATAATATCAAAAATCCATCTTTTTCTGTAAAACATTAAACATGTTTTTGAGAACACATGCTGCACACTGAGGCATAAATCTTTCAAATGAAATGTGATTTAGTGAGAGCAGCTGAACCTTTCCGTTTTATAAATCACAGTAACTACCAGTGATATCATGGGTTCAAACATCTTCGCTGTCTTGTTCCTGATCTAACAGTGTGGGAGAAGGAGATACGGCTGAAGGTCAGCGGTCCTCAGCAGCTCTGCTCTCGCTTCATATTCTCTTGGGGGTTGTGCCTGTGAAGCAAGGCCTGAGTTAAAGCTATCCACTGGAATCCCTGAGCAGTTTGATGAAATTCCTCCTGAACTGATATGCTCTCCGCATGTTTGGTTTCAGCCCAAAACACTACCCTTTAAAGAAGCTTCAACGGCTGCTCATAGTATATAGAATCTCTCATGATGAACAGCTTTTATTGCAAAATATGACTTTTTTTTTTACAAATTCCAAACACATATTATGTGTGCTGTGCCTTTAAAATGAGTTAAACCTCCAAAGATGATTTAAAAACCTTCATTTCTAAATCATGATTGGAGTCCAAGACTAAAAAACACAAACAAAAGCTGCAGAATGTTTGATTTATTCCAAGA
The DNA here is from genome assembly GCF_900634625.1 of Parambassis ranga. Taxonomy (NCBI): domain Eukaryota; kingdom Metazoa; phylum Chordata; class Actinopteri; family Ambassidae; genus Parambassis; species Parambassis ranga. The sequence continues at coordinate 20,276,691 of NC_041025.1, read as the reverse complement.
CACACACTGTAATGGTTAACCAAGATTCCTGAGATTGTGTGTGAATAAAGGTGCAGCTGGACACCATGACAAGAATATAATGTCATAAATCAGTCTTCTAGCCTTTGCTTTGCTCAGTCACATCTGTCACATTGCTGAATTCGCTTATATTCTCTACCCACATGATCTGTAATTGTAGTTCTCTGCAGCTGGATAACTAAATTAGGATAAACAATCATGCACGTATAAGTAATTTACATTCACAAACATGCATCCGAAAGAAAAAACAAGTAGCATATGTCCAAACACTTGTTTGACAAAATGATAGCAGTGCTCCACATTGTATGAATGTGTGTGTGTGTGTGTGTAAACAGAATTGTAGCTTTAATGAAGTCATTAAAACTTTTCTTCCATAAACGGTTTAGAGCATATTTCAGAATTTAAAGTTTAGTTTTTGGTGAAATGTTTCACATTCTACACAGATACTGCCGTTACTGACTTTTCAAAGAGTTGATGAAGTACAATAGAAAGGACCAAGCAAAGTTTCCAAAGGAGATAACAAAGCACTTGGCACTAACCAAAGCCATTAACTAATCTTTGCATATACAGGCGAGATGAGCTGCTGCTGGTTAGGTTTTAGCTTGGTTAGTTTGAGGAATACATGATAGTTTGGTTCCAACCAGACCTTTTCATAACATTTCCTTTCATCTGCAACAAACTTATTGACCCGTTTCCTGCTCCTCCTTCCTCCACTTGTCTCCTATCACCTGTCATCCTCATCTCTCAAATAGGCTTTATGGTATTTATCTCCTTAACTACCCTGGTGTAACTGTGCACACCAGTTATCATTTGAATGCTTTATGTATATAAATATTAACTGCATTATGAATATTCTATTTCTTCACTTGGAGCATTAATTGTGTGCCACTCACAGCTGATGTACTTTTAATCAGATTGTTCATTTTTACCCATGAGGCCCACATCACAGGCACATGCTGTACTCTACACGGGTTATTTCAATAAGCCTAAATATTTGACTACAGCTATTGTTTTTTTTTTTCCTGAGAAAAACACGCTGCAATCTCATTTCGCTCACTTTTATCTCATCACACACAACCTAATGAAATAGATTTTCTACTGAGCAATTTCATTTTCAGACATAGAGATATGAATTTGAAACAATAACAAATATATATATATATCAATTCTGCAGGTGTTAAGCAGTGCAGCACCCGTTCCTGTCTAAATAAATCTATAAAAACAACTGATAGAAAAAAAACACTGTGACAGATTGTGTTTTATATTTACCAGTATTAGGTTGTGTTCCCTCCACCATGTTGCACTCTATCACTCGCTCAGTGTGCATATGTTAAGCAGGAAACGATCATGATGGAAGGCTTGGAAGTTATTTTAGGTATTTGTCAGTTTTTTTCCCCCCTCAACGTCAGAGTGAGTGTAGTCAGCATGACGTGAATGAAAAATAGGAATGGAAGATCATTTTCTCCAATCGTCAAAATATGGTGACAATTTGTGAAAAGACGGAAAAGTGGATGTAATGTGTTAAAAAGTCTCACCAGGACCCAGCTTCGCATCAGTTAAAGAGTCAGTTGTGCATATCACACCTCCAGAGTGCACAGTGTGGGAGAGGAAGTTGTCACGCCACTATAAAGCGCATTGTGTCAGCAGGACATGTAAACTGTCATGGAGACGCAGTGTGCGGTGCGAGGCCAGAGAGAGAGAGAGAGAGAGAGAGAGAGGGAGGCTGCGCGTTCACTCTGCAATCTGTTCACTGTCTGTCAGTTCATTTCACACAGATCAATGACACGCAGCAACTTCCTCCTTCTGCTGCAGATTCAATTTTCACTAGTGAACAAAAACTTTTTCTTCTTCCCTCCCCTCTGTAGAAGATACACTTCATTTTTTTCCATTAAGAGCTGCAGTTATTTACTTGGCAGACCAAAAAAACAGCACATTACTTGTTTGTGAAACTCCATCATGGCTGTTCTGACACCTCTTGTATTTTTTTAAGAAAAAAAAAAAAAACATACTGTACTTATCTCCACAGACTGAGCTGGAAAGTTACAAAGGAAAGTCCAAAATGGATTCACAGCATACAATGCATGCAATATCTTTGTGTTTGCTTTGTCTTCATCTGACAAAGACCATGATGCTTCAGTACATGAATAATGGCTACAGATATGCTTGAATATTCCCTTTTATAAAAAGGGAAAAAAAAACAAATCCTCCATGAACTAGGTCATTACACTCGAGGCAATATGAAAAGCAGCAGCTGAACAGAGGAAATTTCTGTATTTTTTTTTTATATGACATTTATTTGTGGTCTGATTTTTGAAGGCGGAACTGATAACAGTATCTCTTATAATTAAAATATGCTCATTTAGCAGATTAATTTCAATTGAGAGCCGCTATCATAAAAGTCTTTGAACTACACTTTGAAATGAGGCAACAGACCTGTCTTAGAGAGCCAGGTTAACACAGCAGGATCCAAAATATCCACTTTACTTTCATCACCCCCCCCCCCCCCCCCCCCCCCCCCCCCCCCGTCTCACCGCTGCACTCAATCCTCTTTCAAAATTCAGCCCAGGGACCGTCCAGGTTTAATGCTGAGAAAGCATATTACATTTATTCAGCACACAAGGAGCGACACATAAAGGTGAGCCTTGTTTATGGACTCATATCAAGTCACTTATTATTTCGTCACTATTGTTTTAGTTTGTGAGTTTAAAAAGTAACACAGTGGGACGTTTCCTAAACTTCCTGCATTACAGCAGACATGCATGTGTTGTACCCATTGACAGTAAAAACTATGGACAGAGAGTCCATGATGTCACCCGTTTGTTTCTGAAGAGCCGCTTTGAGGCTCAGTAGGAGGCTCCGTGACGCTCCGACCGCCACCATGTTGGCGGCTTCACAGTCCGCCAAAACTCCAAATACAGACGCTTGGTTGTAGCACATACAGTCTACAACTACTGCTATAAATGAAGGGAGGAAGTATAAGACCTGGTGGGTTTGACATTTTTCATAAAAATGATGGCATTCACAGTAAAAACTGGCAAAACCATCAGTGGTCCTGGAATTTATTTTTTTTAATTATTTTTTTTACAAATTCACTAAAAATAAAGGATTTGCACTTGCAACAAAATCCTATTAAAACAAAAAAAACAAAAAAACAAAATCTGCACCCCTCAGTGAAACTAGACTGACCTGCTGAAACTCAGTGTTTGGATGGTCAGCAGGCTTTATACACTTAATAAGTCCAATGGAAAAGTGGACTCTGTAGCATGTGGAGTTCTTATTTTTTCTCAAGATTATATTCCTTTTTCTATGATTTACCACATTTTAACTGTTTTGTACTGCATGATTGACTCGTCACCCTCATTGTGCTGTTTCTATAGAGCTGCAGGATACTGCAGTGATAACAAACCCACAGTGCTAGTGCTTATGATTCGGAGGGTTAAATAGTCACAGTGAAAAAATGAATATGATGCTTCTACAGGAAACAGACATGTGAAATTAAATGAAAAATAACAGATTGCTGGTCCTATCTTGTGTTGGCTGCTGCAATAACATGACTTTGATCCATCTTTTTAATTTGCATCTGTCTCTCTCAGTGGCTGCACATGTAATCTCACTTCCCTCCGTCGCAGCGGTCAGTCCGCGATAATATATAAAGCGCTTCATATTTCCATTTTCTTCTAACATAAATTAGAAACCTAAACAAGAACGTCCAACTTTCCATTTAATGCCGCAGGAAGCAGAAAATTTGAACGTGCAGCGGCTCTAAGGTTAACAACACATATCACACTTTTACACTGTGTGAATAATAATATACTGTCTGAATGAACAGGGATTGTATTTCCTTATTTAACAGGCGGTTGAAGGAGGGGGTGACTGCACCTCCAACTAAAAAAAAAATCACATTGCAAAGGATGAGTATCTGAAATAGCTCCCGAAATAAACATGGCTGACATAATCACATTTCTTTTTCATAAGCTTGTCTTGCAGAGTATATGAAAAACCAAAAAAAGTCTTTTTTTTTTTATTGCATCACAGTCACAGAAAAATATCCCAAACTTTGCATATTCTTTTTAAAACACAGCAAACTTTAATTTCACAGGAGGCTGGCTTTGATTTCCTGAATGTTAGGAGAGCCAGGCCGGGAGTGCAGCCAAGTCATCAGGTGTGACGCTATATAGCTCACTTCTGCTGAATATCAAAGCGCTAATGTATTGTGCGTATTATTAGCATAATGCCTAGTTCAGGGATAACAAAGCGCCATGCACGAGGGCGGGCTGAGGAAAATAAACCAGCTCTGCTGTTGAGAAGGTGTGTGATGTGGCTGCGGGCTTTGCAATTTTTTGCTTATTTTCACACAATCGCACACACATGCACACACTACCACATCCGTGTCAACAGAAAGGTCAGCAAGAAATACTTATCAGATGCTCACCTCTCTCTCAGCATTATAATTTTCGGCTGAGTTTGACACCTCTTGCTGAGGGTGAAGAGCTTGTGGACGATGCGTCGCGCTTTGCTCAGAAGCTGCTGCGTGCTGGTCTCCAGCTGTTTGTAGCGTTGGTGGATAGTCGGCTCCATCTTCCAGAAATACTGGATAGCCGATGTGTTCAGGGCGTAGAAGGTGGGGAGCTTTCGAACGAAGTTCTGAAACTCGTCTAGAAGGAAGGAAGGCAGACATGCAAGGGCGGTGAGAGAGGAAGAGTTTTCTTCTTCTATACTTGGCTAAATTAGACAGACCAAAAGAGAGAATAACTTTGCAGAGACCATGAGGGCTGAATAGCTGCAGGGCAAACTGGAAGTGATATTGTTTGACATGTATGCTAATGAGAAGAGGCAGAGCTAAACACAGGGATGTTGTTTTTCCTTCGTTAATGAATAGCCAACAGTTTTCCCTCTTAGCCTGTGAACAAAAGGGGTAATATCTGTCAGAGTTCACTGCATGCACAGCAAACAGATTACACATCCAGGCCATTCAATAACAGTATCATCATAATCATGATTGGTTGTATGGAAAATCGAAGCATGCGCAAGACTGATTGGAAAATGACCGTAGCGCTGTTTGTAATTAGTTAACATTATCTTGATAATGAAATATCTGATTAGAAATGCAATTAAGTGTCAATGGCTTCCCCGGTGATTATGCAAGCTGTATTATATGTTCCTGTGAAATTAATACATTGATTAAACAGGTTATAATAAAATATTAAAGGGTATTAAGGGGGTGCCTTCCGTGGCCTACATTATAAATCTGGAGGAGGAGAGATATTACACGGTGCAGTTCTCTAGGTACCCATTGCCTTTTTGAAATATTCTTTTGTTCATTGTCAAAGGGAAAGTTAGCCACAAATTGAAATGGTTTGGTTGTTGTTTGATGTAATGCGTGGCAGATGTTTGGACTTGCTAATAATTACACAGAAGAAGAGAGAATTCTATTGAAAACCAACAGACTCCATTTAATTGTTTAACGAGGAACCATTTCATCCCTATCTGCACCATTGACATCCATTATACTGGAGCTATCTCTACAGCTCATCACTTCAAAACTCAGCTACTCTCACCAAAACAACATAGAAGCCAGATTGTTGATGAAGATTCTCAGTCATCCAGGTCATAATACGTAGAGAAGATTGAAGCAAGGCTTCTGGACTTAGTAGCGTTTTCTTGAAGACATTTCGCTGCTTATCCAAGCAGCTTCATCAGTTCTGTTTGGTGGGGAAACATGGTTTATATGTGGTAGCAGACCTCAGTGGGTGGGTCTGGGTGAAACACCCAAACAATAGCACTAAATGTTTCCATACTTACCTGTGATGGTCTGGCTGACTGTGTCGGGTGTGTCTAACGACTGGCTAACAACTATGAGACTACCGGAGGGGGACTGGTTGAAAGCCCATTGACAGCCAGATTCAATTCAGAGAACATATATGAGCCTTTGGATACAACTTGTAGCATTCATCCTGCTGTCAGTCTGTGTGTCTGCTCTGTTCTTGTCTGTTCTTGTCTTCTAAAGAAAGACACGGTATCTTTCTAGGTCAGACTACAATTATAAAGTGGGCTTTAGAAAAGACATAAAGTTACATCAAAGGTGATGGAAATTGTTCATATTCAGAACAAAACAGTCAAAAATAATTAAAAAATAATAAGTGAATAGATTTCATGATATAAATTATGTCATATTAGCTAGAAAGTAGCCTAATTATTTTGCCCTCCATTAGAAGCCATAAGATTTTTTCGATGTTTCCTTGCTAATAGGCTAATATACTAATGACCGTGCTGTCGATTATCCCGGGAAAAGGTGGAAACTGCTGCTCAACCAAGGCAGGCCATTATTTTATCACCAAGACAACAACAATAGCTCATCCCTGGAAACCTGCTCTCTAACCACCATTATTATCTTGTCAGCCACTGAACCCAGGAAAGCAACATGCACTTCCCTTTTTGTATGATTTTTTAAAAATAGACGATGCTGTGCAGGTTGTGGCGAAGCATGAGTGCAGGCTGACTCTGTGTGGGCATTATTAAAAACAACGCAGGGAGGCTGGAGGGTAATGATGTGTATCAATAAGGGGATAAGCTCTTAGATCAAAGGGTTACACTTAATAAACTATAAGTCTTACTTCTGTAGAGGGATCAATTTCAAGTACTTTCTCAAATTGAAATGTATTTTTGACTCTTGGTTGTATCTTTAATTCTGTTTTTTCCAAAAATGTTCAATATGCTGGACCAAACAGGCACGTACTGAGACGGTCATGTCTTATTTCACACTCAATGTGAGATCATTCAGAGCTTCCATTATTAATCTCTCTGCCACTTATGTTTGTTAATCTCTATTGGATCCAGTGTGCAATACAGTCCCATCCCAAAGGGTGACAGTTGTTTTTTTCTTTATTTATTGTAGCAGCAGTACCACTGCAGATCTCAGGGCACCTTGCTGCTTAAGTTATTGCCAACTGTGCGCTAATCAAGTTGCCCTCAGCGCAGGAGCATGTAGTCCAGTAATAACACTCTCAAACCAGCAAGGTGCATGGAAAACAGCTCAAAGGCAGAGCAGGGGGAAAAAAAAAATCAAAAAAAATCTGGATTGCCTGAGAGCCTGAGGATGCAGCTCAGTTTCAGTAATGATAGGGTGACACAGAGTTCTGGCAAAAGATAGAGTAAAATATGTCATACACAACACTGAGAGCATGCAACACTTGACATTATAAAGGTTAACTATCAGTGCAAGTCAGCTAAGTTACATCGTGCTGCTAACTGATTACAGTTTCTGGAGCACAGCAGCAGCAGCAGCTCCTGTCTGTACTGACGAGGCATCATTTGATTGACTCACCGCTGACCTGGTCGCATTACAGTAAACACTCACGCAGGCTAAGATGCCACAGAGACAGGTAGTGGTTTGAATGTCAGCTGGGTGTAGGATGTCAGATTTATTGATGCTCCGTGCTCGTTGTACAGACTCAGATCTTCCTTTGATTTTTCTCTGGCTGTATTATGGAAACATTGCAAATCAATAAGCAGCGCAGTTTTATGGGACATTGGATTTTTTCGCATCAGTGTGATGAAGTGCCTTCGTTTTCGAGCATTTAATTCAGCTGATTGTTGATGGATAAAATGCTTCTCCCAGAAATATTTTTAAAGGTGATTTTGCAGACATTTGGATGATAAAATGACGTGAGTTTTGAGGAGTTGATTCATCAGAGCAGCCAGGTCAGCACATTTTGTGATGATACTTTAACAAAGAGCTACTAAAGTAGCAATAATTGAAATCATTCTCATGAAGAGTAGGTTTTTGAGACCGGTTTGATAGACTTTCCAGTGTTGAGCTTAATCTATACTCTGCCTGGAGTTCCATATGTGCACAGTGGATAAGCGTCTTCAGGATTTTGTAGACACACACCTTCCTCTGTTTCTCAAAAGCAGAGGATTAGTCTTATATTGGTAATTGTGAGGCTGTCTTATTCCTGTCAAAATCTGGAATGTCTGAAATGTGTCTGCATGTAAAAGATTCCACTCAAATTAGACATTATTTCACCAAACAGTCTGTGGTTAGTTCTCTGTGAATCTTTCTTATTATTTTTTCAATTTTGTGCCAGATTTTTTCTTCATTTCTCGGCTTCTTGTCTGCTTAGGGCTGCATCTTTTGTGATAATTAATAACAGCAAGAGGCACAAAGGATGAGTATTCTTTCCAAAAATGATTTTTTTCAACCATCACATGAACAATTAAAGAGATGTTGATGTAATGACTATTTTGAAGTCTTTTATAATAATAAACAATATTAATATGAGGAATTTTGAATTAAATACCCTTGGCTTTGCCTTGCTTATCTTGTATGAAGTGATTTTTAATTGAGCATCACAGGTCACTGCGCAAATATGGTTAAATCTGGTCAATTCTGCTGCACATTTACTTCTCTTATATATTTTTTTTAAGAAAAAATCATATATACATTTGGGCTGCAACTGACCTCTCTTCAAAGTGACACAAATCCTCAGGGTCGCCCTTTAAGGATGCATTTTCTTACATGGACACAGAACTTCCTATTAAAGTCACAGACTAATCTAAATAATTCCAATACATGTTCTCAGTTGTTTTAGTTATTATACATGTAACATGGCGAGAAGCTGCTCTGTAAATTGCTCCTCTGTGTAGTGATGAATTCCCATTACATGGATTGGATGTAATTGCCTCTTCTTTTCATGGCCTGTCTGTCTTTGTTTTCTCTGCCCATCAGCTCCTCTAACAATGGGTTGTAATTTGCTGTCAGTGGGAGGGTCACTGCCACGGAATGAGCAGAAGGAAGCGGGGAAAAAAAAAAAAAAAAAAAAGCATACTGACCTGACTCCTCAAAGTCTTGGTTGGCCATGTTCCAGGAATCACGTATTTGCAGCAAACTGGCTTCCATAGCCCTGAGATCCACCTCGGGGCAATTACACTGCGGATAGTCTACAGCACACTGGCACCAGCAGTCATTGTCCCGGCACACAAACTGGCCCTCCTCATTACAGCCGATGTAGCTGAGAGCCGCCTGCACAAACCTGGCCCTCAGATACTCTGGCAGGATAGCCTGGAGGCCTGAGGCAAGGACAAAAACAGGGGCAAAAACATGGAAATGTCACATGGATGAACGAAGAAGGAGCTGTAAGCACTTTCAGTTGTGCAGGAAATGTGTTCAGAGGGCGGCTGTCTGCTAGATCTGTAAATCACTGAAGGCTGGCACTCATTTTCTCTGTTTTTTTTTTTTTTGCCTCGCTTGACATACGGCTTGGCGTCGCAACGCTATATACGCTGATATTCACTTAAAGTTTTATTTTTACTGCACAGTTCTGCTACTTCTGTTCTGAATCATTACTGCCTGGAATTCATTCAGAACTCTGGAAGCATGCATGGCAAAAAAAAAAAAAGGCAGCAAGAGAGTGATTGAAGCTAAATTCGTTCTGACACTCTCGTGCCGCAGTTATAAGCTTGCCAGAGAACAGACACTGTGACAATTCCATCAGAAATTGGGAGAGTTCAATTATGGATGGCCAACCTTGCAAATGAATCTTGTTTTCAGGGCTCTGAACCAAAACGGAGCTGACAGAGTCGAGGTTGTCATAGTTACTGCATCCGAGAGGGCCCGTCCTTGTTTCGGTCACCTAAAGGGAGGAAAAACAAAGGCGCATAACAATAATCCATACTGAGAAAGAAACCCACTAATGGCATTAAATATACAGACACACAACAGAGAGAAACATGGAGGAAAACAAAGAAGAGAGAGAGAGACAGAGAGCACTTCACTAAATGTCATGCAAAATAAGATTAACAGCCATCCCCTTTGCTATCTCCTCTTCTGAGAAACACAAAATAATATTACACATTATTTAGACTTCTCCGATGTGCAAATCATATTTGGGATAATGACTCTGTGAGTTAGCGAGCTGGAAATTGAGTTGTGATAAGGATCCCTGGTGTACAGCGTAATGAGTAAGTTGTGGTGTCATCTGTCAAATCATCTCTACATTGTGTTTACCCATTAAGATGGCAACTGACACTCATAACATGCTAAAACTCCATCGCATGCCAGCGTAAGCATGTCCTCTTCAATTATATATGCACCTTGAGGAATCGTGTTATTGCTCGGTGCAGGACAACACGGGCTGTAATTTCATGAGAGGGTTGAAAACACGCTGTGAACTGTGGAGCCATTCTAATCCACATTTAGACGATACCGTCATCACTTCTTTTATCATTTTAAAACTTTATCACATTTGATTAAGTTGGAGAATGTGTTAAACCTAGATACATTGAAAGATAACACCTGATGCTAACAGTAAGAAAAGGTACAGACTTCCTGGCTGTGTTTGAAATCACTCACACAATACTCCCCATATAGGGAGTTCAATGTAGGGTACCATATAGTGAAGTCATTGTGAAAGCATTTTTGGACATTTCGGACACTACCTCTATCATTTTCTGTCGCCGTTAATGACGTCATTGCTGCCGCAAATTAACCGAGCCGATCTCTGCTGGCTAAACAAACTACGTTGTTAGCAGTTATAATTTGTGCCATTATAGCTCAATAAATGTTTTATGGCAAAACATAAATAAAGCAAACACAACCGGTCATGCTACCTTCTTTAAATGATCATTATATTTATAAGACAGGTGACGTAACTTCCGTTCCAGTTCTTTTCGCCGGTCTGCACACTGCATGACGGTACATATCGCTAAAAGTAGTGACCATCGGATGGACACTACTTTTCCCAATATGGGGTCTCTAATTTGTCACTAAGAATTCGGACAGCACTATAAAGGAGGCACTATATAGATCTATATATAGTGATTAGGGAGTGATTTCGAACACATCAATGTCTTTGAAGCGAGTGGGTCAGAAGATCACTGATGCTAACTGTCCGAATTTATTTGAACCAAAGTTGCATTACCATTCTGTGTTGAGATATTCACACCACATATATTTATCATCACATTTAGACCCTGACAAATGTCTAACAAAGTTTAAAAAAAAAATAATAAAAATCCTTGCAATGCCAACATTTCTGCACGCCACTGGAGCAGATTAATTCGGGACTATTTCACAGGCACCCCTACAGAAATTCAAAGAGTTTGGTCATATAGAAAGTCCCTTGCTGCCTTTACACTATATGGACCTCCAGTTCTCTGATGAAGCATGTTGAAGGATGTTAAAGTCAAGCATTAGGTGGTTTTGCAGGAAGAAGAAGGGAGTTCTTCCATTTTAAACTTCTTTCAGCTTGTTTTTCACACATTTATTATCTAAATCCTCATTATATGCTGTAATGCAGCAACAATTAGTCAATAAATATATCAATTGGTCATTGGTCACCCAAATATATTGGGTGACCAATGACCAGCTGCAGGGCTAGTAGGCTAACAGTATTAAGATTTCTACCTCTTCAGCTAAAAACAGACCATCTAAAGCTGCACATGTCCATTTACTTTTGGTAACTGCACATTGTGGTGTTTTTCTGTTTTTTTTTTTTTTTTACATCAGTGTCACAACACAAAGCTCTCTCAAAGGTGGATACTGTGAGCTTACATGTTGCAACAAAAGTGATGTTTGGCAGCCTTTACTGGCACCTGTAGGGGATCTGAAACAGAGCTACTATGGGATTAGGTGTGATTGCCTTAGTCATTACCAATCAGGCCACCTTTATTTCCATCCTGTTGCAAGGAGTGCAGTTTGTTCAGTGGCAGTGTGGAGACTGAGAAAAGAAAGTGGGGCAAAAAAAAAACTTTACTCAGAGGAAATTGATATGGCTGTGTGGGCGTTAAGTCATCACGAGAGAATAGTAAATTATACCTTGAGTAGATGGTTTGAGAATATTAAATGGCAGCAGCTTGAGGGAAGTAAACACATTTGGTTAGTACAAGTTTTTCTTGTCCCGCGAGAACTCTTGTACAAATCAAGGATACAGTTCAGCGGCATGAAGTGAGGTGCCAAGCAACTTGGCAGAAATTGTTGGTTTGGCACAGACAGAGGGTCATTTAGTCTGCAGAGGATACCGTCGCCGTATTTATCCACCCACCATGATGGTTCCTTTTTATTTTATTTTTCTGTAAATAGCTACGTGGCTACATAATTAGCAATTAACTCTTCCCAGACAAAAAAATAAAAGGATGAGCCGTAGTGTTTGTTTTTTGTGTCCTACTCCTACAGAGCACCGGAAGCACCAGCTGGAGGCAGAGAGTGCGTTTGGTTTTACACACCTGTTCCAAGTCGGGTTAATTGACTCAGAACAAGTTCAAGCATGTAGGAGTGTTGGGAAAAAAAAAAAGAAGATACCTAACACACTTGGAGATAAGACTGCCATGGACACATTTTTCTCTGCTTTTTCCCAGTTCATTTGTGGCTGGCTACACACCAGAGGATTACAACAAATTGCTCCTTTTTTACTGTAATTTTTAATTTTTCCTTCCTATTGTAACAGAAAAAACAGAAATTAAGTACAAAATTGAGTGCACCCAATCTAAGCTAAAAGAAAACAAGGTTTGATGGAGAAGAGGATTCCTTGCACTACAAAGATTCAATTTTAAACCATTTTAAAAGCATAAAAAACAAACACTGGGATTGTTTTAACATATTATTTTGACAATATAATCCTCTCAACGCACACACTAGATGATTTGGCCAGACCGTCAGACCACACAGGTGTACAGGACGATGGACGTCGTCAGTTTAAAGCCACTTTTGGGTTTTCACTGTTTACATGTGATGTCAAGTCAAAGCTCACGATGTATGTGCTCACACTGTACGGTGCGATGGTCGGCTGCGACATCACTGCTCAGGTGATTACACCGAACTTGAAACTAAACATGTCTAACCTGGAACTGTTGCTGTTTTAAAGAAAAGGTCAGTCAGAGTCTGTGCTGCATGTTGCTGCCTCAGCTCATCAAATATAGCCTCCATCACTTCTGTCCGACACCGTGTGGGGGTGCCGCCATGTTTGTTATCATCTGAAACAATTTAGTGTAGGCGCAGTGGCGTCGAGCGTGTTCAGCAAACGCATGTGCAGTGGGGGAAAAACACAGACTTCAGGCCGCATCTGCTTAAACTGTGCGATACTCCCACGAGGGGCGACAAAAATATCAAACATGCCATCATCTGATCGCCGTTAGCCCCAGTACACTGCGTGATTAAAGGCAAAGCTGAAATTTGGCCCGAGCCAAAATCGGACCAAAAAACCCACAGTGTATGACCGGCTTTAGGCATTAGAAACTATGAGTTAAGGTTAAGGGTTAAAAAAACACAGGGTAAGGTATGTTGGTCTAAAACCTCACAGATTTAGAACATTTAAAACACAAACTGTCCATCACACATTAACACACAGATACATAGAGCTGGAAAATAAGCATCTTTTAAGGACTGAAGTGTCAACTTGATGTTACATTTTTTTGGTGAGGACAGGCTGTAAAATCCTCCTCTGTGCAGCCAACCGATAATAATAACCGGAGATAATTCTGTCATTGACACAATTTTCTTACTTTTTTTCCCCACTTCATTTTAGGGAAGTGAGAGTTTGTTTGAGGAAAGATGTGTACATCCAAACAGAGGCCTGTGGACAGTTAAGCAGCGAGCTGTGTGTGCAGGGATTGTCCAGATTTTCAGAAAGCCACTGTTTGTCTGAATAAACAGGCTGTGTATAATCACCAGCGTCCCTTTGTCTGGAGAGACAAAGTTTGCTCGGTAAACGACAGAGCTTTTCACCTCGGCTGCAACAGAAGCCCAAATCACTCTTAACCACAGCATGAAAAAATAAAAGCAGTTTTTTTGTAGCAGCTGTGGAATCTGTGTCCAATGCTAATGTAACATTTTGGAAACAAGAACTAAATGACAGCGAATTCAACAGAGTGTAGAAGATGAGATAATGTTTCTCGTGCAGCATCTGTTGCTACACCAACCTGTTTTTTTTTTTATTATTAATCCCCTCCTGTATGCCAGGAGGAAATGATTCTCGGGGACAAATGAAGCTTTTGAAGCTGTTCAGGCAGATAACTGATCCACGGCTCCACTCAAAGCTAGACACGTTTATTTCTATTAAGACTCACTCCTGGCTTAAAACGAATTCTATACTTACATTTAAACTAAATTAAAATGTTGTGATTCGACGTGTGGGCTGACTGAATACCATAACACAAAGAGAGCAGGGCTGTTTTACAGGGACTGATTTAATTTTCTAAGCCATTCTCTGCTGTCAAAAATTAATCACAGACTGATGCATTAAGGTATCCTGTAGACAAATGGTTTTAAAGCACCGTGCAAGCAGTGATTTGTTTTGCACAGTGAATAAAGTGACCATTTAGCTAAACGCAGCCTGTGTGGTCTCTTGAAATACAGTTTATTTAAAGGGGCTTGGGGTTTTGAAAACTTAGTTAAAATGGGTGTCTTGTAACCACATGATGTGTGTGTGTTTTTTTTTTGCCAAAATTTGTGAGGAAGCTCTGCTACAATTTGTAATAAGGTAACAAAAAAGACCAAAATAAACCTGAAAAGAGCGACAATTCTTCACAAGTGAGTCAAATACAGACACTTATAATTGACCTAAGTATGGACAGCTAACTATAGCCGACAAGAGACTGTGAAATGGAACCTTAAAGGTCAGAGTGGGTTTTTTTTTTTTTACACATTACACCTTGTGGTTCTCAGCAATAAGGTCAGGTCGTATAAAGGTGTGAATTACCTAAAAATGATTTGAGAAGCAAAAAAATCACATAGAGTAGAACTATGGTCTGTGACATCACCCGTAGGTTTGCTCCAATGTCACCATGGTGGCAGCATCTAAGTCCACCTAAAATCCAAATACAGGCAAAGATGTGGTGCAAGAGACAGGAGGGCAGGAAGCTCATGCTGTGGTCACCCCAATTATTATGCAAAATTTAATAAATAAATATAATTGAGGTTTATGAAAAGTCACCCCCAGCAGAGTTGTCTAAAAACAGTTTCTGTACCCGGCTGTAAACATGTTTATTTGTTCTGTAACAAAGGTTTTAACATGGAGATGTATTGGGATCGACTTGCTTTTGGAGCCAGTCCCCAGAGGCTGCAGGGGGGACTGCAGATTTCAACACTTCTGCATAGATTTAATCTTTCAGCTGGATTTCTGAGGCATCAACGCTATTTGGTTAGGTTTTTGAAAGGGTCGTATGGGGTTAAAATAGAAACAGGCTTGGCAAACAAGCTTTATCTGTACATTAGGATTTTGCATGCAGTTCCAATGCTAACACAGTTTCACTTCCATCTTGCCTTTGCGTCATATTATGACACCGCAGGTGCCCCTTTTTGCAGCAGTTGACATATGCATTGTAGCATCTTGGCCATTACGAGATTGCACAATGACCCTAGTAAAAGCCTATCCAGACCTAGCCAGTGTATACCTACTGTATGTTTTTTCTGACCCAGTATACAGTCTTTAAGTCTGTTTACAAGAAAAACTGGCAATAAAGTCACACACAGATTCAGACTGCCTTAGTTTGTCACAGAACCACAGGAGCACACAAAGCTGGAGAAATAACCAGTTGCCCTCAATTTCTGGTGAGGATAAACTTGTTAGTAACAACAACAGGGGAGTACTGAATCCCCTGATAAAGTCCAACAAAAACACAACTTTCGAGCCAAGCATTAAAACAAACAATGGAAACTCACACCTTTTGCCTCAGAAGATGCAAGAATATCCAACTCTCGGACACAACACTGGATCTGACATGCTGTAAAAAAACAGTGTAGAATCTGTTCTGCTTTGAGCTCATAGTTTGATTGTTCACAGTCTGAGCTCAATCATCCTTGACAAAGGCTTGATTTAGAGCATGCGTGTATCTGAGCTCCGCAGGCAGCGAAGACAAACTGCCAACCTAGAGGGGAATCCATCTCCCACGCTGTCACTTGCGAATTATTGCCAAACACCATGACGGTGTCTTCTTTTAATATTTTCCCAAAGGTCCAATAAAAGTAAGCACAACTCCTCACTAGATTAATGGCAGCAGCTGCAGTGTCCAGCCAGGAGGAAACAGAAGACTTTTGCTGCTCTGGGCTGAAAAGTTGTCTTTCTTTTGACATTTAGCTCTGACAACTACAAGGTCGATGAAGAACAGAGAGTCCTGAGGAGTAGAAGCTGGAAGCTCTGTATCTATGGGAACATCCAGTGTCTCCATCACTCTCCCTCTGAAGCTGGGGACACACTACATGGTTTTTCTGCCTGATTTTACCCAGGATTCCCTGTCGGACAAAGTCTGCACTAGTCTGCACCAGTCTGCACTAGTTGGGCACAGTTGTCATGTGTCGTCGGCACCAAAATCTGTTACTTTGTGAGGGGGTGAAAAGACGAATCTGCAAGTGTGTGAGGGGAACAGACCCGACCCGACCTCAGTCGTAGTCATTCAAACAAGTTGTTTTGGACAAATCTGGACACCAGCAGGTTGTGTGAACTGATCCCTGACCTAACTGCAAATTGTCAACAGCCAATGAAAAGACAGGGTGGGACATGTGGGATGTAGTGGCAGAAGATGACAGGAAGTAGCGGTCATATCAAAACAATGATTGACTCCTTTTCTTCTTTGTGTTTTTTTTTTCTGAGCAGACAGCAGCAGCAGCTAGCTGATTGTCATCAGTGTTTGTTTACTTCTTCTTGTTGGAGTTTTTTGAAGGTTAGCAAACAAACAAATTGCTGCATTACTGCCACCAGCTGGTATGTTTGTTTGTAATCTGTCGCTGTCGCCAGAATTTGCTGCATTCAGTTGGCTTTAGTTGGTTTGACAGATCATGTAGTCCGTGATCCCTCATCAGGTTCACTTGTTAAGTGTGTGCCCCCCCATCATCATAAAAAACCTGCTGAAGCCAGTCTGTTAGTGTGTATCCCTAGTCTTTTCAAAATCTGTTAAGACTGGGAAAGTTGTGTAGTGTGTCCCCCAGCCCAAGAGGGAAAAAGTGTGCAGCAGTTTTTCAATTTACAGTTACTGAAATATGGCTTTTTGAATACAAAGACATCATCAATTTACACCAGACAGGCAGAGAGAACTCAAAATGAGAGCAGCGGGAGGAAGAAGAACGGACTTTCATTCTTCTTTTTTTTTATTATTGATGCGTTAACACAATTAATTAAAATCCGAGCAGCCTCCGTAGGGACCCGCAGATTAATTTCTAACACAGACAGATGTCCAACTTAAAGGAGAAAATTGACCAAATGCAAATCTAAAGATGGCTTTTCTATGCATAGCAATGAGACCATCTGCAAAAAGAACCCAGTGGAGCAGAGCATGTGTGCACAGTCAGCCTTCTCCATTAGTAAGCGACCCCCAAAAAGAAAAAAGAATGAAAAATCTTTCTCTTCTTTTCTAAACTATGTTCACTATCCTTGTTTTGCTCTGCATTATATTTTTTTATTTTTATTTTTTTTGTTGCCGAAAGGGAGAAAACAGAAGTTATTCTAAAAATATGTAAATGACACAGATCAGCTGGTGGGGGAATTATTAATGTGCCATAATTGAGTACAAGATAATTGTGCTGACTGTGTTGGAATAACTAACAGCTGCATTTAATGGAACATTTAATTGCACTTAAAGGCTTTCCTAGGATAAGCAGTTTGCGATGCTTGCGCGCGCTGCGGACGTGACTTGTTTATCCTATCGTGATGAATTTCACTTTGCCCTCCAGGCCCGTCTTTTGATGTGTTCTCACTGTCTAAACACTCCTTTCGAATTTATTAGGCCTGAAAACATTCCTTGAATAAATATTTTTAAGAGTCTATAGGGATGACTAATGTGGTAAAAAAAAAATAACCCTGCAGTAAGAGGTGTTTTTCTTTTTTTTCCTTATCACAATATCTAAACTTGCGCTGTCAGAATTAGTAGTTAATTCCAGTCTTCTTAACTATTCTGGTTTAAGGTGAACACTATATCACTAAATGGCACTTTTTTCAAGAGGCATGTGAGGGTGGCTCCAAAAATGAATCAATCCCAGTAGGTAAAATGTCCAATTTATAGCCTGGTCTCTGTTGATAATTACCCCTTTCCTGACAACTGAATAGGGTTTTTATATGACTTAATGTTGGTAATTATACGCAATAACTATTGTTTGTCTTATTCCTTGAAATGGTCTTTTACTTAGGCCCCATTCACACTGGAGAAATTCAATCCAGCTAGAGCTGAATCCGAGATTGAATCCGGATAGCCTTCAAGCTGGATACCTTCAGACCTATTTTCAAATCTGGCTATCACACACTCGTGTCCATGCTCAATCCAGCTTAATCCGGCTTGTTTGATGTCCTCCAAACCGCTAGGTGGCGCCTCGTAATATACAAAGGCTGTGTGCGTGCATGTGTCGTGTGTTTTTTTGTCCTGTGTCACTCGTTCTTTCGTTTTTTCAGATTTTTTCTTTGTAGCCCTGCCGAAAATAAACTCGGGGCAAAGCTGTCGTAGTTCGGCGACTGTTTACATACGGCTTTTGTACGCGTCCCGGACACTGTCCCCGTGAACCGGAAGTATCACGTCCTGAGCCAGATGTAAGCCAATTCGGCTAGATCCACCTTCAAGAGGTGGATTGAAATCAATCTGGATATATATATTCGGATTCGCGTTGTTCAGAGATACGGCCCGAATCCCGCTCTAGCCGGATTGATTTCCCCAGTTTGAACAGGGTCTTAAAGAATACCAAAAAAAATGTTGTCCTGTAAAACTGTCACCAATCACTCCTGAGCAGACCACTCAAAAATGACTGGTTGGCGTCCACAACCTTATGCACCAATACCACGCTGCTTCCCTCCCAGCATGTATGCTGGTACACTTGAAGTGCACCAGCCTGACCTCAATCACTGTATTGCTATTGCTATAATCTTGTTGATATTTTTAGCATGTCCTTGGAGATCTCTGGGTAATGATATCACGCTGCGGTTAATATGTACAGTACAGAGATGTTTACTTGCTGCTGATTGAGACATGAAGACTCGGTGAATCTCTGAGTATCTTCTCAGTCCTCAGTGCTGAGTGCTGAGAAGATGTGGCTTATTTGATGTCAAACTTGTTATTTACACCACTTTACACACTTGTGTGAAGCTGATGACACAGAGGATGAACATGCTTCAACAAGCCAAACACGTCACACAGATTGCATTCTCAGAGATTAATTTTCAGATCTCTCTGTAACATCTATTAAATACATTAAAAATGATGCTGTTGTTAGTGATGGTGTTTGAATTTAAATGTTGGTGTAGATTTTTTTACAAGCCTGAGTCTTGAGAAAAATAACACAATTAATCACAGCAGTTTGTGCGATTAATTAATATCTTGACAGCCCTAATCAAGATCTTTCATTACAGTCCCACCAGACTTCATGTTAATATTTCATGATTGTATGATTGCAGCAGCGATTCAGAAAAGAAAATAATAATTACAACCTGTCAAAAAATAAAACAAGTCATGTTTTCTTGTAGGTATTGTGGCCAACACAGACATTTATCTACTGTAAAGTCGATTTTCCCGTTAAAATCAGGGCACTCATCAGTGCCAAGGTTTCACCGTTCATATGATATTTGCAAGAAAGGAAGGTGTTCAATAGGAAATAAATTGCAGTAGATTCTTCAGATCTAGTAGAAGGAACCCCCCCCCCCTCCAACATATTGTCTTACTCAGGGAATCTGAAATGTCCCTTAGGTTTTATCTGAGCTGAGACCTGCAGCAGATGATTTGTATCACTTTCATCATTCAGTGTAACCTTTGTGGAACTATTAACATTTGCTATGTTTCTCCTCATTTATTCATGTTTTCCCTTTTTATTCTTCTGTACAGCCAACACTAAGCAAACATTCCCTAGTGAGCCCTGAAGGCATCCTCCTCTGCCACATTCACTGGTTAAAAAAATAAATAAATAAAAAAAAAACACAGCAATGTCTGCTGCCACACACATTAGTTCAGGGACAACACTGCTGTTTGTGAAGTTGACATCCGCAGCTCCCCCTCTGAGACAGCACAGCGGCCCAGCACACACTGCGGGGGGGTTCTGAAGGAGTCACTTTAACTTTTTTAGAGCGCATGAAAGCCAGAGCCAGCACCCCGGTGTCAGAACTGGCTTAAACGCAGCTGCTGGTTTTTACTCTGTGTCTATTGAGTTTATGCCACACACAGAGAGAAAGTATCAATGTCTCTGTTAAGATCAAACTCAAGTAAAGTTGATGCAAGGCATAGCAATGTCATTAAATCATTTGCTAAAATACATAAAAACAAACAAGAGAGGGACGGAGGTATTTAGAATGAGCTAACGTGGAGTTTCATTGGGGAGATGAAAGACAGTAGCTCATTTAAAATGGAAGGCCAGGGTGCCAGAACACAGAGTTTCTTCCTGCATGCAGTGGAAATGTCACCCAGCACTCCTGCACATCCACTTTTAATATTACTTCCAACCAAAGAGCAAACGGGTAATTTGAAAATAAATAAATAACATTTCAAACCCGCTTCCATGAAATGTCGCACAGTAGTCCTACTTTAAGAATCCAGAGCTGAGGTTGATTCTTAATGTACTGAAGTAGGCTACATCATTGTATAGTTCTCTATTGATTTACAAAAGTCTGTTTTTTACATCTTTTTATATATACATATTCCCATTCCACCACAATACAGCTTTTGCAATATATTACCATGCATGCATCGATCTGCTCCTTGTTGGTTTTCCTGTGACGAACAGAAGACGACTGCCGTCTGTGATTCAGAATTAATGGGATAAAATACAAGTTTCTCTCACTTTCCAGATAAAAAAACTGCTATTTTATCTGATTTAATTGAGAACTGAACGTTTGCAGCTAACAAATTGAATAAAGTTAACTTGATAAAAGGAAATTAAGTTACAACTTGGTTATTAAAACACCTCCTTTATCTAAATCAGATTATGCCCTATGTCTCGCACAGCAGTAGTGTATGTAGATAGATGTTATCCCGCCCGTGTGTTATTGGTGTGGAGGCATGGCAGCATTTAGCCTGTTAACATGGTCCGTCGACACAGTTGGCTCTGAGGCACATCCATTATTTAAAAATGCAAAGGCCTTAATATTATTATAAAAAACCAGTTAGGCGAGAGCATTTCACTGATGAAGATCCATCACCGCTGCCTCGTATGAATAATTCCACAAAATGGCATAAAATGTCACTTAGCGAGCGCGTGCTGTCACATGTTTGAGCAACAATGGACTTTAAATGGTTGCACTTTCTTGCTTGCTGAAAGAAAGAAAGAAAAAGAAGTACAAGACAGCATTAATGTTTCATGAAAATCATTGCTCATCTCAAAATTGCCTCATTTTGCCGCACCTTCAAAAAAAAAGAAAGAAAAAAAAAAGAAGAAGAAGAAGAAGTCATTGGCTTAATCACCACGGCGTAGTGGATGTGCAAATCCCCATTTGCATCTGAGATACATTTCCGCCTGTTTATTCAGTCTTTGAGGATTTCAGTGCATGTTTTAAGACCACTTTGTTGCACTGGCTTACACTCTAATGTCAACCAGAGAGGGATAAGCTTATAAAGTATAAGCAAGGAAGGGAAAAAAAAGGAAAGCGGAAGAAAATAGCATCAGAATGAGATTATTGTGTGCCTTCAGAGAAAAAAAAAAGTCAGTGAAAGCCACAGGGGAGCAGACGTGGGACCTTCTAGAAGAAAGTGCAATTTAATACTGTGTGTGTTTGTGTGTGTGCTGTTATGTTCACTGAGGGAGAATAAGCTTGGCTGTTTTACAGGAAGTACCAGTCACTCAAGGAGTGGGGGGGCAAGGGAACAAATTTGATTCTATTCTATGTATTTTGTGTTTTTGCTTTCCAGGCTTTGCTTCTTTAAAAGCAGTGAAATTCTTAAAAAAAAAAAATCTTGACATGGAAAGTCAGATATCAGACCAAAGCCAGGAGCTGTCACCCAGCAGTTTTATACCACTGCATCTGTAGCATATCAGGGAAAGGGGAGTTATCTTGTTAAGAGCGGTTTGAAAGGCATCGTGGAAAGACAAAAAGTAGAACATTTATCTTCCTTTCTGAATAATGAAGACCTCATGATGAATTATTCATGCATGTTTGTGATAAAAACACACAAAGCGCTCTCTATCCCTCTGTTATTTGCTTTTTGTTTATCTGCCATCAAAACTGCCCTAAACTTTTTTAAAAAGCTCTGCAACAGTTGCGTCGCCGTTATCTGATTAATTGTGTTGTCTAATGAAGCAAAACGCAAATTGGGTCAAACATTCCTCATCTCTCTCCCTGTCGATGATAATTCTAAATCACTGGTCGATAATCACCAACCCAAGAAGCAACGCTATCCTGATAGGCCCATGTTAGGAGGTTGAAGGGAGGGAGGGGTGATGGAGGATATGTTGTTGGTGCTGTTTTTCTTGAACGCCACTTCTGTTGTGCCCTCAACACCTCATTAAGGTTTCCTAATGTTAGACTCATTTTTTACGAGGCAAAACTTTCTGCACTATTTAAGAGAAACGTAGGCAGGTTCTCCTGATGATGATGATGGAGTGGTTAAATAATCCTCCATTAAACACAACAATCAGCAGCTTTTCACCTGGATCCTGCGCTAAATACGGCCTCGTCTTTGTTCAGGCGACACTTTAACTCCAAGTGTTTGACACATGACAGACGCTCTCAAAGGAAATTACTAATATAGAAGGACTGATTCATCACACTATATGTAAGAAGCAGCGCCATATTTTTTCTCCTCTTATCTCATTTTTCCCGTCTTTGATTATTTTCCAGCGCTGCTGCTGCTGCTGCTGCTGCTGCTGCTGCGTTCAGTCCTACAGGCCTCCAGGCCAGGCATTTCTACCATTTAAATATGTTATCTCTTAAAACCAGGGGACCGGTGCTCTTCTTTAAGGCAGCTTTGTTTTGGCATCCATCTTCATCGGGGTAAAGTAAAAAGAAAAAAAAAATTAAAGGCTGCTGACGCTGTGAATATTTTAACATCAGTCACCTGAAAATGCCTCACAAACAAATGTACCCTGGAGGGCTTTTTCTCTATTCATCTCAATCAGAGGGGTTTTTAGCAGCACTTTGGTTCAGCCGCGGCTGCCAAATCAGCTCCATGTCCTCTTGCCAATTCACTTTAGAGAATGTACAGTTTTATCTCTGATGGACTGTATAGCAGGGCATCACTAAAGACTAGTCGCTGAAAAATGGGCCGCATCACAGAAACAGGAAAAGCAATTTAGTCTTTTTTTTTTTTTTTTTAATGCTGCAGCTTCAGAGTCAGAATCAGAGGGAAATAGGCAGCCAGTGTTTCTGCGCCTGTTGGCTCCATGCTGCGCTGTGACAACTGCTTAATGTTTGTTTACGACCGGGCGGGCTATATGAAGTGACGTGCCCTTCACAACACACCATTCCAGCAACGTACAGAGCGGGCATGCAGATTAAAAGATAAAATGTTGACCAGGCTTTACAGAGGATCAGTAGAAAGATTTCTGCGTGCTAGTAAAGGCTCCAAATACATCTGAGATTTTATGACTTATGAAGAAAATGTGAAAACATAAATAGCCATTTGGAAACCTGGCTATTAAAGCAGAACAGCAGCTGTTCAAAACTTGAATTTTCAGTATAGGTGTACCTTCATAGGGAGCAGTCTATAGCTATAATATGTGGCCACATTTGGACGAAGGGCTCTTGTATTGCACTGCATATGTATAACACCCAATAATGACTGTCCCTTTTACTCATCTAGATTCTGCAATAGTTACCAATGGTTATAAAAGCTTTCAAAATATACTACAACGACTAATACACTTTCAAAATAAGAAGATGAATAAGTGAATAAGTTTTTGATATAGTCATTTTAAACATAGGACCCTGTTTTTTCCATTTCTAAAAGCAGTTTATTCCTTTGTAGCCCTGTCGAAAATAAACTTGGGGAAAAGCTGTCGTAGTTTGACGGTTGTTTACATTCGGCTTTTGTACGTGACCTGGATACTGTCCCTGTGAACCGGAAGTATCAAGTTGCTAGCCGGATTTGCGTTCAGACCTAGATCCGAGAGGTGGATTGAGACCCATCTGGATTCGTGTTGTTCAGACTCTCGAATCCCGCTCTAGCTGGATTGATTTCCCCAGTGTGAACGGGGTCATAATAGATGCCTCTAATCCAATTGCATAGCGTTTTACTCAAAGACCGTCACAGCAGCGTTACACTGTGTCACATTCACACATTGGCATTCACAGGGTGCAACCACTGGGGCAACTTCCAGCTAAGTCTTGCCTGAGGATACATCAGAACGTAGCCTGGTTAGGGGATCAAACCGCCAACCTTTCTACCACCTGAGCCACATCAATAAAGGGTAATGTCTTCGTCATTATATAGAAAGAATTTACCCATAGTCTGCTGATGCTAAATCTATCGGATGCCTTTTATTGAGCTGAGTGTGTGTTATTGACCAATCAGAATGAAATATTCTATTCAGTTCTATTCTATTCAAAGCTGCAGTTGGTGAGTGTCATAACTCTCTAGCTCGTGCTGGGAGTTATGCACTGCCAAGATGGTGACGCCTACAGCCATCACACTGAGCTTTAGGAAATCTATAGGCGCCATCATAGAGAGTTAGTCCATCTATGTAGCAATCCATAATCCCTTTACTGTGGGATGATTGCTTATCTCTTACGGATAACACAAGTCTTCTGCTTTTACTTAGTGACACATTTCAGGAAAACACATCCCACTGCGGTTTGTATTAAGCCATACAGGTGGATCTGTTCATCGGGTCAGAGGTGTGAGTCTGCTTCTGCCTCATCCAGTCTCAGAACTATCACTGCAGAAACAGGTGCAGTCTCAGCCTGAAGACAGTGTCTCAGATTTGCGCTCTTACAGGCTGCGGTTATTACCTGTATTCTGTAACGTTAATCTGTTGTTTGCCATAAGCGGATGTAAACACATTAAAGCTACACAAGGGAAAAGATTCCTCGAGAAAAAAAAGAAAAATCTGTGTGAAGGGCAAACTCAACCGATTCAATTCAGTTGGCATGATAACAACTGACAGGGTGATGAATGAACACACCCCGAAGGTATTAAGCAGTAAAAGATGCAGGATGATATTTACATCATAAGCATATCTTGAAAAGCATAGCATGCTGTTCAAGCTTGTGAATACACACATGAAAGAGCAAGCAAACAATACCGCTCGCTTCATATCTCCTTTTAGTGCGACTCATATGTGCGCGTGTTTACTCAAACATCCCGTCACTGCAACAGAAATACCATACAAGGTAACGAAACAGCTCAATAATACCAAGTACGACTGTAGACCTTTTAATGTAAGTATCTGATATGAGGCTTCTTCAAACGCTCCTTCACATCACTGAAGTTGAAGCGTGCTAATTGACGAACAAGGACATATGCAATTATGTAATTTGCACCACAAGATAGGATAGTGAGTCTATCTCGCGCTGTCCTTAGCACATCCTGTCAGTCATGTTGATTGACATGTGTTTTATTCTTTTTTTAGCCTAGCATGACCCCCTCTTGCGTAAACTGGTCCAGTTGTGTCATGTTGTCAGTTGTTGGATGATTTCTATGCTATTAGATACACACATGTCCAGGTGCTGTGGACACGAGCTGATCAACAAAACTACACAAAATCCAGACAGGAGCACAAAGTGTCGGGAAAAAGTGGTGCAACAATTTTTGGGCAGTCAACCAAAAGAATTAGCATTCTGACGCACAAAGAAACACACATGGATAGGTTACTGACTGGTGATGCTACTACGTCAATTTAGTGTTAATGGTGATCCGGAAAGTTGATCTATCCATAAATTTACTCCGTCATGATGTTTTGTCCTGTGTGTGCAAAGGTATTAAGTAATAAAAAGGTTCCCTCATCATAGCTGTATCTCTCTATTTTATTTTAAAGTATTGTTGTAATATCAAAGTGTCTGGCATTGGATCTTGGCTTGGACATTTCATGAGATCCTTAAGTGCAGTTACTGTTAATGGTTCATTAATTTTAAAAAAATGCAAGAAAAGTAGACATTTATTAGCCTGAGCTATCCACATTTTGTGAACCAATGACTTTAAAATCAGTTTTAATAATGATATTCTGCATTCAGAGCAGGTCAGAGTTGCCTGTTACGGACCTTATCATAGGTTGTAAGCTGCAGAAAGTAATAGGCGCTTGGCTAGTGCCGACTATTCATTGCCTATTCTTAGAGTTAGAGAACATAACATAAACATAAACTATAGAGAAAAATTCAGATTCAGAGTGGCTCATTTACACCACAAACTGGGTTTAGGCAAGGTGAGGTGTGCAGGAGGTGGATATGACACCCATTAGTTCTTCATTTAGGACTCTATGTATCCCATGGTGCTTTGCGCACATCATATTTAGTTTTATCCACACATGTAGGTCAGTAAATCATGGTGTAATTTGCAGCTTGAATCTACAAAGATGGAGAAACTACTGCCCTGTGATTGATTTAAAACACCAGCTTCAGTCATCAGAATGAGTTTAATCCACTGATTGTAGGGTTTCCGTTGAAATGCCTCATACTGGCCATGATTTCATTAATTTTTTAGGTGAGTGAGCTAATCAAGACCACTCGCCATGTTTTCAAAAAATATAATCATTATCCACTAAAAAATGACTTTGTGAAAAGACTGCAATCATAGGCAGGGGGAGAAAACCAATCCACACACACCCTGAAACCCCAGAGAGAGAGAGAGAGAGAGAGAGAGATGGGGAGAGAAGCCTGGTTCTTACCTTGATGGCGGTGGAGGCGATCTGGATGTGGTGCAGCTTGTGCAGGGTGCTCTCCCTGTCGATGAAGTAGGAGGCGGCCAGCTGGTGCAGAGCTTCCAGGGTCACAGCTGTGCTATTGGGTTCGCTCACTTCAGTCGGCCGACTCAACTTCCGTTTGTCCACGAAGATCATTAGCGACTCTTCCCCTATGAAGACACACACACACACACACACACACACACACACACATCATTATTAATGACTCATCCCCCTGTGAACAGCGGTAAATATTAACCCGTGAACACCTGCCAGCGCTCATTATATCATCAAATAAGCTGTGAATTTGATGATAAATCTGCAGCTCCACAGATCGAAACACTTTATAGAACAAGTTTTTCAATAAAAGTAAAAGGGCCCAAGCTATCAGAGGAGGCTTTATTGACAGGTGGTGGAAGGAGTGAGAGATCGATCGAAAAATCCTTTCTAACAGGATCAGCTTTTATGGGCAATGTGGTTTTAATTTGGAGAGACACTAGAACTAACACACACACTACCGGCACCACTGAGGATAGATAAAGGTTAACACTTTTCTCCATCACACTGGAAAAAAAGTTGATTTAAACAACTATGTTCATGTATAATTTAGAGCTGAAATACTGAGGTTTGTTTGGCCAGGTCCAAGGTTTCCAATACATATCAATTCTCAGAGAAAATGTTTGTTTTTATTTGGAAACCAAGCATTATATCATCATTTGCAAAGTATACACCAGTTTCACAATAAAAGCCTTTAAAAGTATGAGAGGCCTGTTTTGGCCTGATCTTTTCTATTAGCCTGCATATCAGGGCAACAAATCCATATTTTGTACACTTTGTAAGGTTTACAAGAAGATAATAGCCTGGGTTGAAATCCATTTTTTCATAACATGTCCAGGAGTTTAAATCAAGGCAACTAGGCTCAGGGATTCCTCTGAACTGAAATCCAGATTTAAACTCCTGCACATAACATTACCTGGATGAATGAAAGCATCCACAGACATCTTTTCACAACATTAACCACTAAAAGCACAGTTTTCGTTTTTGATTCCATGTTTTCTGACACATTCTAGTACACACAAGGCACAGTAGGCTGGTTTCTACCAACTCTACGTCATGTTGTTGGGTCATTTAGCAGTTTTGTATGTCCATGACCATGTGACCATGTGACTGACACACACATACAGTATATTTAAAAAATGCATCTACCCGGGCTTCATGTTGTGTGTCTTGTGAGGTATTTTGTCAGTTTGGAGATGATGACAGTAGCAGCTGTTTGACTTTTGTAAAGATGCTAAGTGCTATTTGCTAGTTTTTAAGAACCTCTCATGGTTGTTGTGTTTCCTCTCAGATTTATTGACACCTTTAAAACATTTTGCATTTTTTTAGGTGCAAGCTAGCATAGTTTTTAATGCCACCTAGTTGAGTTCCCCTGTATCACCATGGTGCCCTATAATTTCATCCTGATTTCACAACACTGCACTGATCTACAGGTGGAGGTAACGCACCGGGAGACAGTGCAACGGCAATTAAAAAATAAATTAGGCCAATAATTACAGATGTAAACAATGCAGACATTTTATAGGCTTCATCTTTTTACATGATAAAACTACACAGCATGCCGATGACACAAGCTAACGATAACACTGTAGGGTATATTGTTTATTGTGTTTCAGAAGCTGTGTTTCCTTTGACTTATTCACAGCAGATAAAATGGCAGATCGACTTTCAAAATCTATTTAAATACTGTTGGTATTCATCGTGGCTTTGAGATTTTAGGAGCACAAGAGACAAAAGATGAAAAGAGTCAGCTGAGCAGCTGGGAGGAGATTGTGCATCAGATAGCCATGGGAGCTTGGCTGTGCATTACAGTACTCAGGCTAACTTAGATCTATTGTTATGGAAACAGAGGATCCACTGACATTTGTGTCAAACAACTACAAAGACAGATTTTTACATGTGGAGTCAGACAATATGAGCTTAAACAAGCGCAAACTTTTCCCAGCTTCAGTCAATATTTAGTCAAATATTTATTTGAGCATAAGGCAAAAAAAACATCAAATATGTTCAGCTGACAGGCTGAATGCTGCAACAGCGTTACTCCTGTTTTAAGATTACAGGCAGATAAAGTGGGAGTGACAACATCTCAGCTCAGGACACTGCGCTCGTCTCTTTTCAACAAAACAGTTACAGGAACAGGATCAGAAGAAAATTCCTTTTAAAGCCCTTTATAATTTGTTTTTTTGGAAAGCATCACTGTTTTGATCTTTGCAATTTATAGTGGCATGACTGTTGAATGGATCTGGAACAAAAGAGATTCAGAGGTTGAAAGAGGACAAGAAGCACAATATATATATTATTAAATATATATATATATATGTATGAAGACCGATACCACATATTTATGACCTTTTTGTTAGGATATAGAGACTTAAATCTCAGAATTCTATTTTTTTTGATATTCTCAAAATTCTGCCTTTTTTATTGTTTTATAGTTTTATATATTGTTGTTTAGAATTTCCACAGAATCCTGACTGTATCCTCTGAATTCTTAGGATCAAGTCAGAACCCTAAATGTATATATATATATATATATATATATATATAAAAGAGCTCCCCTGTATCATATATATACCGTTCAAAAGTTTGGGGACACTTGGAAATTTCTTTATTAAAAAAAAATTAAATTTCAATGAAGATAAAGTTAATCAGACATACAGTCTAGACATTGTTAATGTGGTAAATGACTCTACTAGTTAGAAAAGGCTGATTTTGAATAGAATATATACAAAGGTATACAGAGGCCCTTGGCCTGAACTGTTCTGATCAGAGAAGCTGTAGAACTGGCCTGGTGACCCCAAACTTTTCAACGGTAGTGTATATATATATATATATATATATATATATATATATATATATATATATATATATATATATATATATATATATATTATAATATGTGTCAGTGATATGTGTGGAGATATATGGCTGTGTGCCACTTTGGAAAGGTCAGGTCATGCACACAAAGCTGTGATGGACCCTTCCAGAGGAAGTTCTTCTTTGCTTGGATGCACTGTGCTTCTGCTTTTAGGAGTTAAATCTACTCTGAATCTTTAAGATGAATGGTAAAGTTTCTAAAGCCGTTTTGTAGTGAGTCTAAACCACCTGGACTCCAGAAAACTTCACCTCTTAACACCGTGTTCCTCCCTGCGTGTTAGAGGCAGGTCAGTAAAATCAAACAGAACCACAGCCCGAGTGCTTTATTTACCTCCCAGAGTAGCAGAGAGCAGGAAGTGGGTTCCGTATTTCCTGATAATGTTGTCTGTGATGGCGCTAAGACTGGGCCTCCTGCCCAGCTGCCTAATGGTCTGCAGGAACTCGGGGTCCAGCGGCAGGGAAAAGCCATTGTTCTCCTGTCTCTCCAGGGCCAAGCTGTTCACCTTCCAACGACCAAACTCCCTGCAATGTCACACAAACACATACTCAGGGTAAGCAAAGGTTGCACAGCACATGAATGCAGCATGCAGAACAGAATATGATACTGTGTACAAGTGGCATCCACTGTTTTTATGATATTTCCGTTACAGACGCAGTGCTACTATTGAACCCTTCTTTATTGATCTGCACAGTGTTCTTGAAAAAGACAGAAAATAGGGCCTGTTGTTGTAAGTTTAGAGCAGACAGGACACAGCTTGTCCCTCACAATGAGGCTCATATTCAAAGCCGCCTCTTGCCGGGGCGTAAATTATGATGTATGCATGACCTCTAAGTGAATTTTGTGTGTGCCGCTCCTTAAAGGATGAATGGTCTCGTGCTGCGTCTACCTCCGGCTCGGAGAATTGCTTCGCACCATAGCGGAAAAACGTGTTTCTCCACCGATTTTAAATAATTGTGCAATCTTTTCTCATCTCAAGTCACTTTCGGAGGCTGCTGATGGTTTTGGGCGGCCTGTAATCACGGACGGCGTCTTGCTGCTTTCAGGGGCCTCTTCTGGAGAGAGAACAGGGTTTCATCTGTAGCCGTTTGATATTCAAGCCTGGCCTTGGTGTATGCCAGCTGCCTTTATCTACCAAGTGCAGAGTGAGTGTTGCTGCTTGATGCGTAGATTAGCGCTATTCAAATACAGCTGGTAATAACGGGGTGGCTCCTCGAAAACCTTGCAGGGGACAAAATCCAAAACCTTTTGGGTTGTGTGTTTCTTTTTATAAGGCTGTAAAAATGCTCTAGGTAGGATTTAATTGTAAACACATACACACTTATAACAATATAACTGAGTAAAATGGTACACAATAGGTTATAAATAAAACATCTCTGGGTGTATTTTCATAATATCTGTCAGTGGTGATTATAATTCACAGTAGCTACCTTTACACCTAGATGCTAAATCAACAGAGAGAGAGAGAGAATATGAGCATGTGGGATGTAAACAATCAGCAGTCATCACTCAGACAATCCACACCTGAGACACCCTGATAACCAGAAACAGTGTGTTTCTGATTGCTGCTGTTTCAGAGAGAATACGCACAAACAATATTCTGTCTCCTCGACCACTTCATCCGCTTTCATTGTCTTCTATTGATCACGTAAAAAAACCAAAATGTAGGCTGTGATGAGGCAGACTTTTGTAATCACACCAGAGCCATTACTACCTTTATTTTATAGCAAGAATAAAAGCATCATGAGCGCTAACCATTGTTATCAATGTGCAATCAGGGAATTGATATTGTATTTAAGCCACGCCTCCCACAAAATATCCTTTTTAGACTGCAGTAGAGTGCAGTGGAATATAGACGGTTAGAAAGGGAGACGCTGGTGTTTTAACCAGCAGCAGCCATCTTAGCTCTTATTTCCATCCACTCCTTCCCTGTCATCTGTAAACTCCATAAAATGCCATAAGACTGGCATCTGCTCAGTTAGCTAAGATGTTGATTTACTGCATTATTTATGCTAAACTAGCAATCCTAGAGACACTCATCAATAACACATACACTAGCTTAGCGCTAACATCCTCAGGCTGAGAAGACTCCATTGATCCCCTTACAGTTAGAGCAGCAAACAATAAGCAAGACATATATATATGATGTGACTGTATGAAAAAGGATGAAATAAAAGCCTCTTAAAGGTCAGACTAACACACTGCAGTATGGATCATAAAGCCCACCTCCTCCAAGTCAGTGGAACACAGGCTCAACTAAAAACTAAAAGAGCTCTTAACATAAATGTTTCCCAGATTTGGTTTATGGCTGCTTAGCTAGTTTTTTTTTTAACTAGAATTTGTGTAGAAATTGAATTGAAACTCGTCTCAAGTTGCTGGACTGTAAATATGACCAGAACACATTATGTGCAATATAATATATAATATATGGTATTGATATGTGGACATAGCTTCAGAGTTGTCTTTATACTGTCTTTAGCTCTGCTTTGATCTCCTTTGATTCTCAGCCATGTATAAGGCTCTTTAAGTCATGCTTAAGGTCGTCTGCCTGGTGCATGAAGTATTTATAAAATCTGGATTCACGCTGCAGCCTAACAAGGTTGATGAGGGCACAAAGACACAAGTACACAATACTCAAAAGCTCTATTCATGTGGTCTGTTACATGAGTCTCATACCTCCGTTTGTCTGGTATGTTGTCTGGTATTTCATTCACACAAGTAATGCTGTAGTTTCTACGCTAGGTCACAGAATGATACTAACAGACTTTCCCACAGACTTTCCAACATGTAAACATGCCTTCTCGTAACTCGCTTCATAAATCACCAAATGGAAACCGAGGCTGTTTTGATGTGTCTGTCTCTGACATGCTCTCTACAGACACACACACACACATGCATTCAAACAGCCCGCAGCTGGAAACTTCTAAAACCGAGCTGCCCTTGCTGCAACAACTTTTGCTATCACCCAGAATATCACACCCCCCCCCCCTCCTCCACCCCTCATGGGTGCTGGACAGGCTGTCAATCAATTTCCCACCAATAACAGTGACCCCCTAGAGAAAAATACAAAACAGAAAACAGCTCATTAAGGCCTGTTTCATGTCGGCGTTTCTCGATAACGAGCGGCCATTAGTGTTTCTTTGCATCCATTGGGGCCGGTGGAAGAAGAAGAGAGCGGTGCGGAGAGATAGAGAGAGAGATTAACTGTGATCGACACGCTGCACCGCCTCCCTGTGCTGTCCGCTGATGGACATTTATGAATGGTGTCACAGCACTGCACACACTCACACACACATCTGGTATAGGTCTTGGATTTAGCCTTACCTCTGGCTCACCACACGCAAAAAGATCTGTTTCATGGTCGTTTGCAGGTTTATTTCAGCCTCTCGGTGCAATGATGGAATAGCCTAACACAAACAAAACACACAGCGGTGGCAGGTTTATTTCACCTGCAGCTCTTCGCAGCAGGGAGCTCCCTGCACGTCTATCTGTCAGGCCTCCCTCTGAGCGAGCCGGAGCGCGCACCCATGCGCCAATAGTTGAGAGGCGACTGGAGCCACAGGGGCCGGAGCGAGCTGTATCCTGCTACCTGTCCATCACGGTGCAGGTGTCTCAGATCCATCACAAGCTGCCGCGGGGTGCTTCTCAGTGCTCAATATAACAAATCAAGGAATCAATGCGAGTAACCTGCTGATGCCGTTAACATGCTACTGAGCATAGCAATGCTGACTTCAGTCAGTGCAGGTCATCTCTGAGCATCCTGAGGGAGTGTCTGCTTCTTCTGATCTTGTCCTGATCTTTTCCTGCAATCTGCTAAAGGGCCAATTACAGTGTGAAAGTGGGATGGTTCAAATGTTCATACCAACAAACCACCCCTGTGGAATGCTAAACATCCACATATGAAGTGATAGAAATGTAAATGGGGGGGGTTACTTCTGCTCCTCCATCAACATAGAGAGGTGTGGTCATGACCTTGACTAGCCAGTGTTAATCTACCTCACCTAAATATGGTGCCACAACATATTGCCATTAAGCAAATTTAGATCATATGAAAGATGGCATGGAAAAGAGGTTGTTAAACCTTTCCACCCCAAGCCTCTTTTTTTTAAAGGCCTCAGCTTGAAAATGGCATGCCCAAAATGAATAGAGTACATCTCAGCAATCACAAGGTGTATTTAAACACTTCCATTGTCGTAATAAAGAGAACACCTGGGAGATTTGTTCAGATGTGTAAGTATTCGTTTTTATGCCTCTGGCTCTTTGTAAATTAAGATGGCACAAAGCAAAAAAAAAAAAAAATGTTCTCATCTGTTGAAAATGTACACCTTTACAATGAATATCTCCTTAAAAATGATGCAGATGAAGCACCCAAGTTATTTCAATCTGTAGCTTGTGGACCTTATCTCTGCCAAGTTTCATTTCATTCTAATTAAGGGGAACAAAATTACAGAGGCTTTAGTCCAACCTATGTAGACATAATTTTCGGGCTCCGGGACGTGCTGACCGACGCCATGTTGGCAGCATCACGTCTGCCAAAACTCCAAAAATGGACAAAGAGAGGGAGCATGAGCGGAGTTTAGGGGGTGGGCGATCGTGAAAGCAGGAAACTCGCGCTGTGATACGGCAGCCGTCTGTCGACCAAGCGGCAACGCCCATAATTATCCGTAATTTTAAGTCCCAATACAATTAAACCGAGTTAATAACCCTAACCCATACTTACGTACAATTGACACTAGAAGAGAATCTATCATTTGAGACCAGAATGTTTTTTTGTACCAGGCTGTAAACATGTTTATTTCTGCTGTGAAGTCGGCCATTTTAACATGGGAGTCTATGTGAATGACTCGCTTTTGGAGCCAGCCCCCAGCAGTTGCGGCATGAATTACAAGTTTTGACACTTCTGCGTGGGCTTTAAGTTTGAGCCCCGAAGGTTGCTGCTTGGTCAACAGTAGCTTTAGGATTTATGAGCCCATCAGCCCATGACATCACCTATAGGTTCTGGTACCAGTTGACCTAAACTCCGAATACAGGCAAAGAAAAACTGTCATTCTTTGTGAAAAACAAAGATATCTTGATGCCTGTTTCATAAAAAGCTTTTAAAACTTGGACAGAATGATGTATTTAACCAAAATACAGTCACTTTGACCAGCAACATGTAATAAAAAAAAAATACATTCTATTAAATTATACACAGAATTTAAAAAAGCAAATGTTTTTTTGTAAATATAATTTAATTTAACCTAGTGTACTTTCTGCAATTAGCTCAGCAGGAATACGTCTAATAGCTCGCTGTTCTTTTGGTTTCTCTTTCGAGCAAATAGCGTTGATGCATTTCCAGCACATCAGAAGAACATTTCAATGTCACAGAGAATAAAAAAAAAGCCTGAAAAAATAGCTCTTCTGGTCTTTGCAGGTGTTCTGACTGTAAGCTGCCACGCACAGCTTCTGACTGTGAGCTGATTACCACTAAAGACACTTTCCTTCCATCTTTGATACCGCTCGCATACTGTGTAATGATTTTTACAGCAGTTAGGTCCAGATCGCTGCTTTACACATCAAAACTCTTCATTCAACTCATGATTCATGATGCAAATGACTCATGTTTACTAACTTATCTTCCTTCTATTAAAAAGTAATAAAGATATAAATGGGAGGACATTCATTAAACGCCTCCCTTTATTTGATTGCCACAGAAAAGGCTAATTTCACCTCTGACTCCGTGCAGTATTGAGCCCATATTTAAATTATAAATTTACTTTTTATTGCAGATAAGAGTTATGTTACATACTGGGTGCTATAAAAACTCATTTCCCTCTGGAGATTAGTTTACAGCGTTGTTGTACAACTAATTTATTTTTCCTTTGTTTTTGTTTTACTGGGAAAATCAAATTTCTGGTTTGATCCTGCTCGCCGGCAAAGACACGAAACAATACATTAGAATTACAGTCCTGGGTGCACAGCCTGGTTGTGTTTAGATTGTAGAAGCTTTTTGTGGTAGTCAGTTTGTCCTTTTTTGTGCTTCAGGTCACTCGCAGCTTAGTATGGAAACACAACCATGAAAAACTGTTTAATAAGGCTTAGTTGCTGTAGCAAATCCTTCAGACATGGCAGATATGGATTGGGATTGCAATGTGTGGGAAAATGAGTGAAATACTGTCTGTTGTTGTCACCCTCTCCACTCTCACCAGGAAAATTACATCGGTAGCCGCTGTCTCCACCCTGTGTGACAGCCCGTCCTCACCGGAAAAATGTCACATGATGGTGATATTTCTGTGCACGTCTGCGGAAGACACACCATGATCTTTACACATTAATTATTACATTAACCAGGAGTTTTTATTGCCTTATCCTAACAAGTGCAAAGGTTGCGGTGTTTAGTGTAGCAGTGTCAGAGTGACGTGACCCTTGGACTCATGGGTAAAGGCTCCTTTCACCACCAGCATCACCAGCTTGCCTCCAAATGCTGGGTTTTGTCATCAGTCACATGATCAGGTGATGTTTACCAGTACTGTCATCTAATCTGTTATGGATATGGATATTTGGTCCAGTGTACCATGTGTTGGATCTTCTTCTAATATCCCATCCCGTAGTTTTTGTGTCTAAACCTGAGAAAACTGTAACAGAAAAAGCGAACAGGTCCTCAAGACCAACAAATGGCTCTTCGGTCTGATGTTTTCCAGCCATGCAGCAAATTTATTAGGCTGCTAAATGATTGTAAATGTAGTAGAGAAGTTGAGATAACATTGTTCCGCAAATCATGAAGTACTTTTTTTTTCATTTATGGTTAGATTTAGGCATCCAGGGTTAAATACATTTACCCTACATTTTACAAGGCTAAATTACCTGACAACCCCTGATATTCTTATGGCTACAAGAGGGTGCCAAAATTTCAAATGCTGGTGAGGACTGGCTGGAAAAGGCAAAAATCTTTAATCGTAAATGTTTATATTTCCATTTGCTA
Organism: Parambassis ranga; assembly: GCF_900634625.1. Lineage (NCBI taxonomy): Eukaryota > Metazoa > Chordata > Actinopteri > Ambassidae > Parambassis > Parambassis ranga. The sequence goes on along the minus strand of NC_041025.1, from coordinate 20,240,055 downwards.
GTTTTTGTACATGCAGGTTGATAATGATTCTCAGCACTGATGGACAGCACATTGGCTATATAGCATAAATGGAAATTAGGAACAGAAGCTGATAAAGTTAGCGTTAACTGTGCACTGTACAACATGTACCAAAGATGTCCAAAATATTGAAATCCTGTTTGGGCTAAATATTATTAGCATTATTATCCCATCATACCCAATGTTTACTTTTACTTTACTTTACACACACACACACACACACATAGATAAATATAAAACAATATTTTTCAGGGGAAAAGCAAAACCACCACCATCATTTGCATTTCTGTGTTGGTATCCAAAAATACTGCAAAAACAAATTCAAACAACATTTACCTCACCACAACAGACAAACATTGGCTCATCATCAGTGAGGCCTAAGTGGGAACACATTATTGTGTTTTGTAGCTGGGTTACCCCAGATACCAAAATAACCCACTGTGTGCAAAACAGTTGGTCGATCCAGACTCAAAGTTATTTCAAGGACCTCCCTGAAGAGAATAGTGCAAAAATGAGAGAAAAGTCCTTCATGCTTCATTCAGTGAGATAAACCAAATTACGTTTATTTGGAAGACCTTGCAAGCAAACCACAAACTGGTTTTTAGAGCTGCAGCCCCCCCCCCCTCCTTCCCTTCCTCTTCAGTTAATCTGATGCGACATTGATCCTTCTCAATATGCATTAGCAACAGGAGAAAGATTTTAGAAATTAAGAATTACAAACAAAGAGGCTTTTCTTTTTAAGTGGCATCAAAAGAAGTTCTACTACACGGCGAGCGCTTTTTCCTGAAAGGCACCTTCATAGCAGCTCACATCAACTTTGTTAATTGAGCTACTGATGATCCTGTCTTAACCACAGAGCTGGAGAGAGGAATGAGAGGAGAGAAGACGCTACACTCTCTCTCTCTCTCTCTCTCAAGATCTTTTAGTCATTGACCCACCACAGAGACAAACTAGGAGAAGAAAGCAGGATCAAGATGGAGCGTAATGATGTAGTTAATAGCGGCTGGTTGTGAACGCTTCACAGAATTGCCACCAACGGTTTATCCAACAACATCAAACAAACATCAGACCATTAATTTGTGGAAATCCTATTAAACCTGCTGAGAGGTCCCATAAACAAGACGACACACTGTTCCCTACTTATTTTGATTCCTTTCGTGCCTTTGATACTGGTAAGTGTTTCAAATGCTCAGTTACCACTTAAAAATGCAGACATTCAGTAGAGGGGAATTAGGTTGGAGGTGCTAAAAGGAAAGCAGCGTGGGGATCAAATCTTTTCATTGTAACGTGTGTTTTTTTAAAAATGAAGGAAAGGGCCCACGTGCCGTGCAAAGGCTGAAAATACAGGCAGGCCAGCGAGGTTACCAACAGCAAGAGGATAATAAACGAGACTGACACAGAGATATGACAACAACAACTACTGAAAGAGTGGAGGCTGAGAGTCTATCCACCTCCTATTCATGCCGGCGCAATTCAACTAAAGGGCACTCGCAATGTAGTCCCCTATGAGCGGCAGTGAATGGAGCTGAATGGCGGAAATATTTATACGCACCTGATTCCAAAACAGAGACAAAACAAAGAGGTCGTACATCCAACTGATCTCATCCCATAATGTGGAATGTAGACTGACACTGAGAGCGCTGAGAATCTGGTTAATTTTCAACATAAAATGCACCTCAACCAAACAAGGAGAGGCAAAGAAGCCTGTGATTTGTTGATAGAGCTTGTGTGTGTGTGTGTGTTGAGAGGAGTCATAGTTCAGATTCACTTTAAAAGAGCTTTTCTTTCTGTGTTCAGATCCTTGATGTGGATGTTGTTTGGCTAATTGGATTATTTGCTTTTATTTCCCAACTAAACCATGTTTACAGCTTTACACCTCTTTAGCAGTTACCTTTTTTTTCCATTTTTCCTTTTACCAAAGCATTTCATATATTTTTCCTCAGAAGAAAAGAAAAACATGCATTTTTTATACTATTTTAGCCAATTGAAGGGATTCAAATACCCATTTTATAAAACTGTGTGCACTGTGTGAAAAACAAGTGATGCTGTATGAGGGGGAGTTTTTGTTTTTTGAAAAAAAAATGCAATTACAGTATTGATTTGTAGCTTCTATGAATATCACATATTACACCTCCTGATGAAACAAAGCAGCCACAGCAGCAGAGAGTGAGAGTGAGAGAGATCATGATGTGCAGGAGGGCTTGGAGCTGACGTGCTTACCCAACGTTTTGTAGCGCAATTTGTCACAACACTGTTGACAAGAGACCGCTTTTCACACACAAAACAAGGAACTCCTGAAAACGCATTGTCTACATAATGAGGTGCCGCTAACACACACACACACACACTGTTTGTTTGTGTGCACGCGTACAGTAGATTACAGTACAAACCACTATTTATCCCATTAGAGACAGTTTGTTTGGAGCCCATTATTGCGACTTGCTATTGTACAAACAAAGCTGAATGTGGAGTCTGTGAATCAGTTTGATAAAAAAAAAAAAAATCAATACAAAATGTATGAATACAAATTTTAGAGTGTTTAATAGCAGCGGCATTCCTCTTTTCAAGGACATGTCCATCAGGAGGAATTCAGACCTCTCTGGGATGTCAGGACGGATTTTAATGCTCTTTGTTGTTTTTGTCTTAAAACAAGCAGATGACACAATCAAGGATTAATGGCAGCCACAGAGGATGACAAGATTTATTCTAATTTAGTCTGCAGAGAAAGTGAATTCTTTGTTGTTGCCTTACATTTAAGCTACTTATGTAAATATGTGTAACCACTTTCATTACGTGTGATGCATTCTTTAGCAGTATATGTAGAAATGTGTAAAATCTGTGACCACACAAAGGTCAGCAGCCGTGTCATCGGAGTCTTTGAGCATAAAAAGTAAAGGTGAGAAGATGAGGACGGAGTGCAGCAGAGTGAGAGATGCCTGTTTTTTCTTTTACCCTTTAACCCCCCTCTGTTCTTCTTAGAATATGAGCTGATGAAGCAATTTGAAAACAAACTGCATGATGTGGCTCTGCACTGATTTGGAGCGGATTAGAGGTCCACAAACAGAAACAGGTCATAGAAGAACCACCACCTACTGTTGTGTTTTCTCTTAACAACAAAGTCTGCTTTACCTTCCTCTGTCCACACAGAAGCCGCACTTCAATATATTCAAATCAATATGGACATAAGTACGTGGACAGCCAGCCCCCATATGTGCTGCCTGACCTCCAGTTTTTCCGTCTTTTCCCTGTCGAGCCTATTAAGTTTTTGTGAAGTCTGATGAAGGGTGATAAAAAAAATGGTCTCCAATGGGTCTCTATTATACACTGTGGGTTTCTTCTGTACAATATCTGTATAATATTAATATAGATCACTTTATTTTTTTCATAATTAGGGATTTTTTTTAAGGAGGGTTAATGCCAACTCATATTGCGAGCTACCTCATTCTGCAAATACTGGCCCATGTCAGCTCCACTCACACTTCACCTCTTTCCCTACTGATTTGGATTAACCCGGAGATTAGGTGGACCATAATGCTGCCAGCATGGTGACTGTCGGAACCCCATGCTCACACTCAAAACAATTCCTAAGAAACCTATGGGTGACATCATAGACCGTTCATCCATCTGTATATTTATGCACGACTATAGTCCAAATCTTTTGGACGATCCTTTACAAACACAAGAAACTAACCAATCAGACAACACCTCTTCACTACTGAGGCTGAACCTGGTATACAAGCAAACAATGTCACTGAGGATATTTGAACGTTAGCGTACAGTTTTCTGGTCCCTGATTGCCTGGAGTTACTGCTTCATGGTTGTATAGCTCCACCAAAAGTCGTGTTCCAGTTTCATATCTGAGACAAGAGAAATTGTAGTGATGGGATTTTCATCATTTGTGTTTTTGACTATTTTCGTTGTCAACATTTATGGGAAGTTTTGCAGTTGGTGCATCACTCCTTGACTTGTAGCAAAATGTGACCTTTGACTACTGTGTTCACTTAAACTTCAGGGTCTGATCAACATGTTTGTGCTAAATTCCCTCAAGCTTTTCATGAGATTTGAAAGATTGGACCTTTAAGATTAAGTCGATGTTTGTGCCAAGTTTGAAGATATCCCCCTCCAGATGTTCCTGAGTTGAGTAATAAGCAAAAACATGTTTTATAAGGTCACAACGATGTTTGACCTTTGACCCCTAGATTCAGATTCATCTATTCTGAGTTCCAGTTAGCAGAACATAGAGTGTTGGTCAGAATGATAACAGCTGATCCTTCCATTTACCAGTTAGATATCGAATCACACAGAATGATCATTTAGCCAAAGTGTTTTGATATTAAAACACTCAAAACAACAGAGCACTCTCGAACTGGTTTACCCTCACTAAAGCCATCCAAACCAAACTCACTGAAACACTCGTGCGGAGTCTCTGTTTCATAAAAGCTGCTTCCATGGACCTCTGGGCCTGATAACTCCCCCATCACACACTTGTCAGAAGCCATAAGCTCTGCGCTGGGTGACGTCCTCGTCACTGCCATTGCTGCTGGTGATGAAGAGGAGAAGGAGGAGGAATGCTGCCCTGCCTCTGTCCTGAAGTCACATTCAACCTTTGACGCCATGATTCCCAAACAAGCTGCACAAGCATGAGAGAAACATGAAGAATCTCTGGGTGATTTGTGCACTAATATGTTTGAAAAAAGACACTAATACCGCATATTGATTAGGAACAAAGGAAGCCAATTGCAGTGAGGATCCGCTGGACTGCGAATGCTTTCCACAAGGTCGGCTCTGATATGGTTACATATAGTGTATGAGGAAAGTGGAGAGGCAGGAGTGTGTTCGGAATTTAAAGAAACACCGAAGCAACAATAAATGAAGCGTGAAATGAAGCAACTATATCCAATCATCTTGTTTTTTTTATTTCCTGAAATGAGAAGAATCCTCTCACTGAGCTGGATGAGCTGCAATAATGTGATGCTGGACCCCACCCCCTACCCCCCACCCCCTCCACCCACCACACACACACAATAATGTGATGCTGGATGTATGGAAGTTGTCTACATCCTATTGTGAGTTTGTAAACTTGTGGTGTTTTAACCTTTTACGGTTTCATTTCTTGTGTCTGACTAAACTCCTGGTAAATCCAAATGCAGTCAAGTAGGTGGAGCATGAGATAAACACTAACATAGGTTTTATGCCAGAGTCTGAACATGTTTATTTATACGCATGTTTGGAAGATCTATAGGGTTTGACCTCATTTTTTGGAGCCAGCCCTCCAGTGGCCATAGAAGGAACTGCAGTTTGTGACACTTTTATATGGGCTTCATTTCTTAGGGAAGGTTTTAAAATACATCCTGCAATCAAACAAACAAAGTGTAATTCAGTAGCATGTGCAATAATATAAGTATCATTTTTATATTGTATTAAACTAATCACCAGCATCAAATATTTAAATTATTGAATTCAGAGTGCATGATTTGCATTTCTTTGATACATCGCACCATGTCACATTACATCACAGAGTATACTATGTTACAGCATAGCCCCACCAGCTGCCACTGGTACCAACAAACATGCTGTCATTTGTTTCATTTGTGTACACCTGATGCATATGTAAATGACTCTCCAGCTCAACGGTGCAGCAAATCTAAATGTTAATTTACTTGTACTAAATATACAGTGATGCTCATCATTCAGAAAGCCTTCGTCTTTGAGGTCACCGCGCATTATGTTTGGCCTTCAGAGTTTATTCTTAATGTTGAATAGAGTCTGGAGTGGGGTATAGTTTGCTCTGCTGTATTATTATGTTGTGTTTTCTCCTCTTCCCTTCATAGCTTTTTCATTGTATACCCGTTTATTCCGCCCCATTTCATAATCTCTTTTAAATGTGCTTTTCCATCTAAAGCGTTCAAAACACAATAGCAGAGTCATAAACGTACGGCGGATCAGACACAACAGGCTAAGCAAAAATGACATCCTGAGTCTCCACAAACATGTCATGGTGTATAATGGAAACACTAATCACTCCATAATTACAAGAGATGACTCCTCACACGAAGACAAGTCAATGTAATAGCCGGTGAGGGTGGGGGGTGGGGTGGTGGGAAAGGCAGGAGAGAAGAGAGGAGAAAACAGGGCAGATGAGGCGTGATATAAAAGTTATGGCCCATGAAGAAGAAGAAGGGAGGAGGTGACATTTTGACTAATATGCTACTGTCTGAGGATCCGGCTCGACTACATGAGAAAAACCGCGGAGCACAGAGCTTCTTCTCACGTTCACAGAAAAACCCACAAGCCTTCGAATTATTAAATGAAACACACTCCTGTTCATTTTATACCCATTTTCACCTCTGAAGAAGCACCATCTATCTATATATGTATGTATATATATATAACTATATAAATTCAAAGCCTTCTTTGTGAGGAAGAGCACTAGTGTGAGGTCATAAAAAGCTGGTGGAATAAAAGTCATTCTGCTGTTGGGTTAAAATTAAATATATAAAACAAACAACCAGAAAATGTGCTTTCAAAAATAATAAAACAAACAAAACCGCGAGTGACTCACATGTGAGCAGCGATCATGTGACAATAATTTATTATTTGAGTGACCTGCAGACCTTGCACTGGCTTGTAGATAGTGTAGACCTTTAAAATCAATCAATCAATCAATCGATCAATCAAATATCCCATTTGATATTCTTTTGGTAAAACCTTCAGGCTTTATTTCAGGATCAATAGTTGTACATACTGATTATAGTTTACTTACTAAGAAATTCCTCTTCAGTCTCTTCCTTCCATGACCTGTGTCATTCTTTATGTCACACTACGTGAACGTCGTGTTTGAACCACTGCTCGTGCTGGGTTTCCATTAGTGGTGCAGGGCTTTGTGTTGCAGTGGAATAGAGCCCACTGTGACTGACAAAAATGTGGCAGGAGTTAAAAAACGCCTACATTCTGCTCGGGGTTTGGAGGGTTAAAGCTTCACAGCTGTTGTAAGATTCGTCGCCAGGAGAGAAGAGAAAGAACGAGTGAATGAATGAAAGGTGTTTCATAAGTGCCGGCGCTCCTGACATAGCAGTTGCATTTTACAAGCGATCACGGTGAAAGTAATACTGTTAAGTGCCTTCACGCCTGTTTTTTTTTTTTTTCCGCCTGCACTTATGAATTCACTGAATCCATTAATTCATCCCTCCCATTAGCACGCTCGATCAGACCTTGAAAAGAAATCTCGGAGCTTTTTTTTTTTGCACAGACAGAGCAGGGAAAAGTTTTTAAGTGTAAAACATTTAATGATGATGTTGGAAGCTGTTCCGGTTGCAGCGGACCAACCAGCAGGGGGCGACAAAGCTGTGGTGGTCTCCCTCCTCCTCCTCCTCCTCCCCCCCCTCTGTCTCGTTCTTGTACACCCACTTGGACTCCCGCTCCCCTGCCTCCCCCCCCTGACGGGAAAGGCCAACTGAGCTCTGGAGAATATTTATGTGCGAGGGAGAGCAATTGCTTTGAGATCATTCAGCACGCGGGAGAGAGGGGGGAGGAGAGAGAGAGAGAAAATGTGAGATAAGACACGGAGATAAAAGCAGATACAGAGGTTAGGCTTTTGATTTAACCTTCTGCATTTAACCTGGAGGATGATTAAAACTCATTTCTCCCACTGTTGTGGTCACACCGTGTTTGGACGTAGATCACGACACATATCGGAGGCGATAACAGCACTTTTTTGTTTTAACTGAACCATAAAGCGTCTGTGTTGTTGATCGATAGGAATGACTGAGAGATTACTAAGTGAGGATTTTTTTTTTAAAGGCTTTCAAACAGAAAGCCAGTTTGAAGCCACTGCTCAGTGATGGGTGACGGTGCTGGATGTGCCAGATATTTAAAGACTTGTTTTCGAGGAAAGGAAGTAACAATGCTTGAGTTTTATTTCACATGATGGTATTTCACCTTTTCTCATGAGGTTTATTAGATTTTTTTTTGCCCTAATTATCAGGGACATTTTTCTGAGCGAACTGAAAAGGCCACTGTAACCCAAGGGGGGAAAGGATGGATACGTAGACTCATCCAGTGTGCAGATATTTGCTGATAGAGGTCACTAAAATTCAGCCTTGTAGGTTACATTTTTGGAAATACATAAAAGCAGCATGAGGACCAAAAAAAAAGAAAGAAAAGAAAGAAAAGAAAACCCAAGAAACAAGGTATGAAGACATCCAACAGATAAGCAGCCAAGGCAAGAAATGATGGATGGTGAGGGAAGCCAGCAGCGCTACAGCCTCTATCTTTGCCTGGCATTGTCACCCCTGTCAGCAGCTAAATGCCAGTGTCAGTCAACCCCTCTGTTCAGCTGGCAACAGCCCCTCCACGGGCACTCCAACATATCTTTTCAAAACACTTACCTGGCACACACACACAGACACACAAGCAACAAAACACTCAAATCAGAAAACTAGCATCTGATTCTATGCAAACATCAACCTCCACTAAAAGAATTTTAACAGTCTCAGGTTCAGTGAGCTCAAAGGCTTCAGTGACATTTCAATCCTGACAGGAGTCAAAACACACAAACACACTCCCACACTTAGAATAACAAATGAACCAGGCTAGATGACGCTGAGGTTAATGGCTGCTGCTTTGGCATATACAGTGAAACCTAAAATCTTGAAAAAAATCATAACATTTCTGCATCAAATTTCTTTAATTCTCACAAAAAAAAATGAAAAAAAAATGACTTCACACATCGCAAAAAAGAGAAGCTTTCAAACAATACCCCACTGCTTCCCACAGCACACACCCACCACACTTCACACCACACACTTCAGAAGCCATCCTGTCTACCCACTGTCACACATCAACTGGCTCAGTCAGATATCTGTTATGTCCCACTGCTTCGCCCAAACCCTCCTGCGGTATCACCACTTTGAGTTTCTACTGATATGCAGTTTGTATCGTGCTCTAACCAGATGTCCCTGCTGCCCACAAAAAAAGCAGAGAAGCTCACATCTGCACTGAATTCACGCTGAGCTCTTATTATTTCTATGCAAAACTCCACTAATCTTCTCAACGTTTCATCCCACTGTTTTGCCTCCTACTGAATCTGCATCTTTTATACTGTAAAGAAAAGTATGGCTGTGATCTGGTGCCTTTATCCTTCCTCCAAGCAGGGCCACATGCAGGAGTCTCTTTTGGACTGTCTCTCACCTGTATATCTTGTACTTGGTGGTGAATCCTTGCTGGTAGCGCTCTGTGAAATCAGCAAACTCCTGCGAGTTGTGAAAGGGACCCTTGTCCGACAGCAGCCAGCCCAGGGGCCCGGCCGAGCCGCTGAAGCCGCCGGCCCCGGATAGGTCCGAAGCACTGTTGGCCCCTGCTGACAACCAGCTCTGGAGCAGGATTAGTGTCAAGCACTTCCATAGAAACATGAGGGCCGTCAGTCTAATGGAGATGCACGGGCCACTCATGCTGCTTCCCCCGGCCCCTCTGACTCCTCATTCTCCCTGCACTCCTGAAGAGTCCTGCTGGGAAGGAAGGAAGGAAGGAGAGGGAAGGTGAACACAATGAGCTTTTATTTATACAGAGGAATAAGGGTTAATTTTATTAGTCCAGTTTTTCAGGTCAGAAATCACAAGGCTCTTTTTTTATAGATAATCAAATTAATACTAATGAAATTTCTTCTTTGAAATTCTTGGGTTTTATACTATATTTTAAATTTTGAGTTGTAATGCGTTGCAGCTTACCTTATCCTGTAAGTACCGCGGTCCGTGACTGGTAGGAATTAGTCTCCGCAAAATCCCCTGATAGGACCGTGAAGTTGGGTTCGGCTGGACGCAGAGACAGGGCGGCATTGGAAAGCGACTTTTTTCGCTCCCCTCCAAAAAAAAAAAAAAAAACGCAAACAGACGCACAATCAAGGGCAAGTGCGCAACTTGAACCAAATAGAGGACGACATCCAAACCTTCCTTAGAGCGTGCTCCTCTCTTTCATAGCGGTATATTTCCAGCGTCGATGATGCGCAGCGAGGCACGGTACTGTAGCTCCACTCCAGCAAGGGTCAAATCTTCCAGGATTATTTAAACGGGTGTAATTTGGAACACGCAGGACACCACCCCGCGCGGCGTGGGATAGAGAGAGGGGAGCGTCGTGAGTTGCTGCTGCTGCTGCTCCTCTCTTAACTCATTTCTGCTCCTGATTTGGAGAGACGCGCTCGGGGCGCATGCAGGGCGCACGGAGAGCTGCTGCTGCTGGTGAGGATGCTGACGGTGCTTGGACTCCCAGCGCTCGGAATGTGTGAATGGCATTCGGGTCTCTCTCTCTCTCTTTCTCTCTCTCTCTCTCACACACACACACACTCCCCCCTCCTGTACCATACCACCGCAATTTAATTTATTCCAGCAGCGAGCACACTCCCGGTTGGCTGGGACGTAACTGGAGGAAGTGAGAGTAGGTGGTGTTCAGGGGTGGGTGGGAGGATGAGGAGGGGGTGGTCAGAGGATGCTGGATTCCTTATTTTTAATACAAATTAAAGGCGGATGATAGAGAGAGAGAAAAGAAACCTGAAGGTGAAATATGACCTTTAATAAGTCTGCTGCCGCCGTGTGCGTCATATTTTTTCTCCTGTAATTCTGCTAATGAACGGCAAAGGAAAGATTCAAATAAAAATGAGAGTTCTTATCCAAGGTGGGATTTGATTTAATTAAGTTAAAATGGATGCTGTGTCAGCGTTAATGAATCCCCGCAAAAAAAAAAGTTTTTGAGTTTAATGATGCGTTTGGTTTGCGATGATCATCATCACGAGGAGAAAGAGGAGGAAGAAGAGGAAGAGGGCGTTTTCAGCCACCCTGCAGTTATTCTCCTTATCTCCTCTGCCCTCTTCCTCCATCCCCACCCCCTTTTTTTCTCCTACAGAATAATCATCACTTTCACCATCAGCAAACTTAATTAGATCTGCTCTATCCTCCCCGCTCCTCTATCCGTGCGCGCCTCTGTGCGTCGGACACTGAGCGTGGATCAGAGAGGCAGGCGAACGAAAGGGAGGGATATTTCAGCTTCTTTTTTTTTCCTGTTCAAAGGAAGGTTTTATACAGGGATTGGATTAGAGAAATGAACACCATTGAGTCGCAAGATTCACTGGCTTCCAAACTGAAAAAGAAGCTGAAATCCCGTGGCACCGCGACTTGTAGAATCCAGGGAGTGAAAGAATGAGTTTGATTTGTCACGGTTTCATCATCGGTGTCTTGGGATTGGGTGCCTTTTTCTTCTGACCCCTGCCTCGCAGCCACTAGACTTGTGAAGGACAACTAACTAATAGGAACAGGCAGTCTTTGGTCTCGTGGTGTTGTTTCTTGATGGAGTGGAGGTTTCTGCGTGCCTGCCAATTGTAACTGGCTATTTAAAGTTTGTCTGCAAGCACTTTTTTTTTTTTTTTTTTTTTTTTTTTTTTTTTTTTGCTTGAAAGTTTTGAATAAAAGATGCTTTTTAGTGGAGAGAGAGCGTCATGGCTTATTACATCCACCGGTTCATGTAGCATATTTCAGGAAGTTTTTAGAACAGGGTTCACAGCCCCAGAACTCATTTAAGGTAGAGAGAGTACGGAGATCCCCACAGCTCACGTTTACATTCATTTCCAATCAATCATTCATCGGCTCCATTGTACAACATTACATGTAACACAAGCAGCTGTGCCTGTTTGTGTCTTTTTAGTAGCAATATGCCGGGCTGCAGAATTGATCGCCAACTGATGGAGAACTAGACAAAACCTATGAAAGGAAAAAAATCAAAGACAATGTCACAGCAAAGGGCTCATTAAAGCCTCAGAGAGGCTGCAGCCAATGTGCAGGTCGGAGCGGCTCAGCAGTGACCTGTAACAAGGGGTCACCCTCCTGCTCTCTGGGGCCACAGCAACCAAAGACTGCAGGAGTGGAACCTTAGCGACGCTGCATTCAGCCAGGCGTCCTCCTGCAGAGGTTTCACATGTGTGAGGAAATGTGTGTTCCAGTGCAATGCAAGTGAAATGCATAAAACACACACTAAAAGTTAACTGTGTTAAACTGCAACCTATATAAACATTCCAGTGGTGGAAAGTAACACTGATCAATATTTTTCTGTGAACAATAGCTCGTCTATTTTAAAAGAGGTCACTCATAGTAACAAACCCACAAGGAGTTATCTCACAGCTCAGCTCCACTGAGCATGTTGATATATTACAGGTCATTGTTTTGCTTTTACTGCCTGAAGCTTCACTGAGATTTGTATGTGAAAAACAAAAATGGATGCCGGATTTATGTTGTTTAACTGGTCGGAAACAAAAATCTAATCATATATAAAGATGGAAAAAAAACCTTTGTCATGTGACACGTCTGTGTAGCTAATTGAAAAATAAGGAAGTGAATGGTAGCTAAAGCTAACAACGCAAGCTTCTGCCATAAGTGAGTGTGATTTAAATATCTGAGTGAATCGTATTGTTTGTACCAGGCTGTAAGCGTGTTAAGTTGGGCATTTTAACATGAAGGTGTAAGGGGACTGGCCGAACTCAGATGCATAGTGAGTAAGATGCAGTTCCTAAAATGACCAGTAGAGGTAGGTCTGCTAGGAGGATGATTGGAGCTACAAGACCGCAAACCCATGAGTGACATCATGAAGTTATTTACAGTCTTTGAGGACTGACTCATTTTGGGGCCCCCTTCAGTGGCCATTTGAGGAAGTGCAGTTTTTAGTACTTCCATGTTAACTTAATTTGTCAGCTATGGAGAAAGCTGGTTGATCATGATATATGTTTACACCTGTTCTGCCCCCCAGTGGTCAACAAGAGAACTATCTTAAACAAAAATCCTAGCTTCAGTATCTTGTTGCACTGTTATACTTTCTTATAAAGTTACTTTGTTATATAACATATTTGTATACCCTGCTAGATTCAGCATCTGTAGTATTTCCCAGCATGCAATGCAAAAATAAAATAAATAAAATATAAAATAACAAGTCGTCATTCCATCACTGGGGCAAACACAGATAAAGAGAAACCTGCTCTCACATTCTCACATGCTGGCCCTTCAGATCAAACTGACATGCAGACAGAGCAGAGGTGCAGACCCCCAGCCAGCAGCACTCCTCTTTGTGTTAGACATCACCGTTACACCGCCGAGCCGCCACGCTGTCCAGAAATCATCGCAAGCAGCAAAAACAATAACCTGCAAATGGCCTGACATCGTCAAACAGCTGGTGCGCAGACCTCTCGTCCCTGCATGAGCCTGTGTAACACCGACGAGCGTCGGAGAGCACGGAGCACAGCCACGTTTACTCAGCAGCGAGACAGATAGTCATTAGGGGAGGTAAACATTCACTTAAGCCTGAGCGTACTCATTGATGCCACTCAAGGGTCTTTGTGAGGAGTGATCAGGGAACGGAGTGAAGCTAAGGTTTTAATTAGCCTGGATACCTGACAGCCTTTGTCAGTGCTCTGTCACAGCACTGATACAGACCAGGAGAACAGACAGACCCTGAGGTTCCAAAGATCCTCCGCTGTAGCACTAAACTCTATGAAATACACATTGTATCACTGGTTGTCCACAGAACAATAACTCAGTGGGGTCTGAGGACAAACACATAATGTGGTGATTAAAGAAGCCAATAGCCTGACAAAGCCTTAATCAGAATCTGGATTACTTATTGCTCATTTGGGTCACCAAACACGCCATTAATCAACTAGAGAAAACCTCCTGTCTGGTCCTCTGGCTGCATCATCATCATCATGCTTCTCTGTTGTTTTTTTTTTTTTTTGCACAAGTTTTTTGTTTGAGTGCAATAAACAGCTTGCTTCTAATTAAGTGCCTGGTTCACTGAGAGGTCTTGAGTTGTTCTCTGCACACAGAGGAGAATCAATAGCAGATAGTGGCAGTAGATAGTCACCATGGCTTCAGTGCCGCTCACTCACACTGAGATAGTTAGAAACTGACCTTAAACCACATCGCTATGTTTTAAAATGTGCTCTTGTGTTGTGTTTCTATCTAAGCAGCATGCGCTAGTCAGATGTATCTATGTTCTATGAATTACCTCGAAGGCTGAAGGACGTGAGCAGTGTCAGCGCTCAGACCCAACCTGCCACAAAGGGTCACGTTAAGTGTGAGATTTACAAAGCCTAGCCACCTTTGAAAACATTAAAGAACACGGACATTAGGACAGTTTAACATCCTCTGAACGCAGACATTACACAGTTCAACCAGACCTTGAGACACCTTTTGTCTGCAGTGACAGTTTAACTGTGGTAAGTCCACAACATGACTGGTATTGCTTTTGTTTTTCCATGATCCATTTGGTCTTAGTTGTGTTCGCTTCCGCTCGTTCTCATGTGCAACAGCTGCACTCTGATCAGGAGGAGACATATATATGGCTGATTATTTGGACCAATAATTTGTTGTGAGGAAGTTAATGAGTCATGATGAGGATGAGGGGGTAGACTGGGCCTAAATCTGATTGGTTGAGGCACCCTAATGTTGGACTTTCAACTAGGTTTGACTGATGTTACGTGACAGGAAGTTTACAGGAAGTTTATGTTGTTCTGCTGTTTGAGGTAACATGCACTGCTTAGGTTTACAGATGCACTTTATTTGATTTAGTAAAAAGCACCACAGTGACAGTGGCATTCATTCCTATGAATGCTGTTTGAGTGGGACCCAGTGCCAGTATTGAAAAGTGAGGGCAACCAAAAGTTGCAGTTCCTCATATGGCCACAAGAGGCTGGTTCCAACAAAATGAATTAATCCCCATTGACCTCCATATTTAGAACCTCCAAATTTACAACAACAACAATAAATATATTTCCCTTTTTATGACAACTGTACAAGTGGTGATTTTGTGTGTGGTGATAAGTGGAGAAGGTTGTTTGGACTATATTAAGATTTCTGCTAATTTTGAGTGACAGATGGATGCCCACCCATCTCTGTTCCACTCACGCTCCACCTCTTTACCTGTATTTGGATTTACTGGACATTTCTGGCAGGTCTGACGCAGTTGCAGGATTATGATGATGTCAATATGACGAAATCCAGAGCCTCAAACCCTGGTGATGTCACATTTGCACAACTTTATTTACTGTTGACGGTCGCCATATTGCTAGTATGCACTTTGTAAGCAAGTCTACTATAGATCATGGGAGACAGCTTGACTGCCATGAATTTGTACTGTGTTTTTAATGTCAAGCATATTAACTATAATTGTTCCATTTATGCATGAAGCCATTTCTGTTCTGCTGTTAAAGTTTCACGTGTTGCTTGTCGTCATTTTTTCATGTTACCTTCTGTATCGCCTTATGATTTCTTTACCACTGACATGATACATTCATGCAAATGGAGCATTTGTAGTCAGAGAAATGAAAGAGAGAAAGAAATAATAAAGTGTCAGTGTGTCCGCTGCACCTGTCCCCAGATGCTCAGCCTCTCCCTGCTGTTGATTCTCTCATTGAACAATTCTGACATTCACATATTTGGTGATAAACGCAGTGACAGCCAGTGTGTGTGTGTGCGTGTGTGTGTGATATGATAACGAGCCTGAGTGAAATCATTCCCCACTGTCAAGGCTGGTAGACTTTTTCACCTCATCAGGGAGTTGAGTTCATTTGCAGGAGCAAAATTGTTGTTTGCAAATGTGACCACTTCACTTGGAAAACCATTAACTTCAGAGATTGAAATATATACCGTGTTGCATAGTAAATAGTAAACATTATTGCATTTTTTTATTGAGTGGGAAAACACGGGCTTAACAAACAGATGGCGAACTGCAACTACGACAGGCTTTCAAGATGTTTGCGCCTACAGCAGCACGTTGGTAGCTTCTTGTCATTGTTACTGGCTGTAAGTGAGACACAGGTATTCACACAGTCAGCTGAAGTCTTGTATACATTGAGAAGCTGGGAGTACAGATGTATTTCTCATCCTGCTATGTGTCAGCCCCGGGCCTGTCGTAGTAATGCTGTATAGAAACACATACAGAATGGTCAGAACGTGCATACATATTGCATGAAGCCTCGCTGCAGGCTGGGAGCTGATGCTGCTCTGCAGGAATGTGGAGAAGTCCTCAGTCATGGTTCAGCCTCAGTCTGCAGCATCAGTCAACTTCAATGGGTGACTCATGAAGCTCTCTTATGTAATCTGTTGCTTGATAATTCCTCTTTGATTGAGTTGTGTGAGACGCAGCCTTGCCTTTTAAAACGCTCTTTATAGAGAGCTGAAAAGGTTAAAAGATGTAATTTTCATCATTAAAATTGAAAGCGCTGGGAAATGACAATGATTTATCAGTTTTTAACATAAAATGCAGAGATAGCTATTGAAGTTAGCATGCTATCATGCTAGCAAGCCAAACCGCTTGAAACTTCTAGACTTGTGAGATACCACTAAACAAATATATAGGCTAGTGAGCCAAAGTAGCATCAGATAAATGTAATCATAGACCTAGACCAGACCTGGGCAAAGCACGTTCCTCCTTCCGTGACCACAATATTAAACAAAGTCAGCTGTTGAGCACGGCGTTACCGGTGATGTCTTTCCAACCCTCCTTGTCTCTTCCAGCTGCTGTACTGCGTAATCTGATCTACTCTCTGGAGAGACATGGCCACGCTGTGTACACTTTAAAAATGCTGCGTGTCTATGCTGAAATGTACGGTAAAGCACACAGAAACTCCACGGTGCATTCAGATCTTACCGCGGTGCTGCAGCCGACATATTTCATCGTCATCTGCTCTTAAAAAGCACAGATCTTGCCCGACTTTCAGAACTCTGGGATTTGCTACTTTAACTTTGACTTTAACTCTAATGGTTTTCTTCTGTAAAAATATCTTTACATCATCTGTGCTGCTCTGCACTGTGTGTGTGTTTCAACATACAACCAGCACACACTCAGAGTAGACATGGTGACACACACAGAGAGGACAGAGGAGTAGTTCATCATATCACAATGATGAAAATGTAACAGGAGCATATTTATAAAGGTAGATACTGTGCTAGTCTCCGATTTATATTATTATTTATGAAAAAATGTGGAAGTCTATGTGGCCCTCGCAAAAAAATAATTGCCCACCCCTGACCTAGACTAAAGAGAAGTCAACATCAGACATTCAAAAACCAACCTGTGTGATGATCTGCTAGATAAACTATGATCTCTACAGGGCTCCCTTACTCTGATACAACTTCTTCCTCTTTAGTTGACTTAAAATGACAGAATCAGAAGCCCAGGCAGAGGCTAACTCATGCCCACCTTCCACTTGGACTATCCAGATCACAGTGTGGAAGTATATAAAGTCACCGAGTCATGTCTCTAGGTCTTTCGGATGGCACCGTCTGCATTTATTAGATGAGCCTGCTATGTGCTGTGCTGTCATGCTCGGCGGGGTGGCGGCTCTGTTGCATCAATTATGTGCTGGTTTCTAGCATAGACTGTATAGAACAATAGACATAGACATGTACAATTATGGGGCCAAGGTATATGTTTGATAAAGATATACATCACTTTTGAGCACTGCTGTTTGGATTCTGTGCAGTAGACATCGACAGGTGATGTATCTTTGCTGTTCTACCATACACCCACCCACTAAAAGACAGGAGCACACCCTTCCCTTCAACTTTCTACATAACTTGGTTGCTCCATTATCTGCTAAGCACAGCATTACTTACTCTTTTTAGCCAAGAACAACTAATTAAATACAAATCACATGTGATGTGACGATAACAAGCCAACAAGCTATTAACCATCTCTGAGTTTTTAGTTTTTGGTTGGGATCCACAATGTGGGGATGTGTATGGCAAAGTAGGGTGATGCAGCTATACGACCAGCCCTCCTTTGAATCCGGCTGTCGTATATGGAGTCCAGCTGTGGGAGAGGACTCCCCACAATCCCCTGTGCTGTCTTCATCACCCAGGCCAAGTCCTTCCTGTCCTGTGCAGTGCAGCTCTCGTACCACACTGTTGCACTCAGACAGAGGATGCTTTCTATTGTGGCCCTGTAGAAGTTTGTCAGAAGCTGAGGGGAGAGACCAGTCCTCTTGAGATTGCTGAGAAGAGCCTTTGTTGGACCTTCTTCACCATGTGGGACATGTGCAGGGACCAAGACAGGTCAGATGTGTTGTGGATGCCCAGGAACTTGATGTTGTCCACCCGCTCCACCTCCTCCCCATGAATGAGGAGAGGGGTGTGTTCCATCCTCCTGGATCTCCTAAAGTCCACAATGACCTTGGTCTTGCTAGTGTTCAGGACAAGGTTGTTGTCTGAACACAATCCTGTCAGGTGCTGGATCTCCTCTCTGTAGTGAGTCTCATCATTGTCTGATATGAGACATACATGATATGAGATCTACATTCTATGGTTGGTATGATGACTAGTTTTTTTTTTCTTTACTGTGCACTCTGTGTACTTTTTGGATGAAACCAGCTTCTGGAGCTCAAAACAGTGACATCATTCTACAACTGGACAACAACTTGGTCTCAGACAGATACAAATGATTACTTATCTCCCTAACTAGCAATAGAGCTGACTTTTTTAGCTTAGCAATCAGTTTCGGTTTTGTCCACCTGGGCCGATGTTGTTTAGAGTCTCATAAAACAATGTTAAGAATGCTTATCTGACCGAGCACATTGCTTTGTTGGCGCGGCCCATTGTATAAGCCTTGTTATGTTTTCCTCCTCCTTCTTCTGTTTTTACCTCCTTGAGGCTGGTCTAAATTTTGCAGACCGAAGGAGCAAGGACGATTCATTCCCTCCGGAGAAAGAAAAGCAAACAATTCACCGGTGATAGACCTTTTTTTTTCCAGAATAAAACCCAGTGTTAGTAGGACATGGTCTGGGTTTATAGAGAACATAGGTCAGGGATAGAAAGCACCCACAGCCGCTGCCTGTGGTGGCTGGCTGCTGATAAATGACCTCGGCCGGCAGTTCTCTGGCTGCAGTTGTCCGAACCGAAACACCCGAGCGATCCGCTATAATCATCAACATGCAGTGCAGACATTATACTGGAGCCTGATTCCTTACCCACTGTGAGAGTAACTGTCATCAGAGGAGATGCAAATCTCCCAAACGGCTTCGTCGTTTAATTGTCGTGACTTATGACAAATGACACTGAAAGGAAGACATATGTTTTCCCTTTTTTTCCAATTAAAGGAACAGCAATGGTCTCTCTGTCAGAAGCACTTTAACAGTGCAGGAAGCTGCAAGGCCAGCCTGAGTCTTTATACGCATGTGGAACTGATGACCAGAGGCCTCAGTCAACACAGCAGGAGCTCACTTGAAACAACACCTGAATGAACATGTTGGCTATCTACAAGCCACTTATTTAGCTGTGATCTGTTTCTAAAGAGGGTAGGCATTGTGAACCAGGGCGCTGTTTTATGTTTCTTGCATGACTCGTTACTTTTTCCCCCCCCCTGAATCGTGCAGGCCTATTGGGAAGTCTTGCTAGCAGCCCTTAAGAAGGAAGTAAAATTTCATTTCTCAACCATTTTCATATATTTTGTGTGATTTGGGGCAAAAATTCGTAGACTATGTTTTTGATTGAGTGCCACCAACAGACTTCAGGTCAGACATGCTAAGTATGCTAACAGGCTATCTGCAGTCAGTTAGCATTTCAGCTAATTTAAGGTAGTAACTGGGCCAGATCATGCGTAGCGAAGCCTCTTGTTTAGACTTCTGATAAAAAAACAGCTGTTAGCTGATTAGCTAACAAACTACATAAATATATGCATACATGTATTATGGATTCTGAAACATGACCCGTAGCAGCAGGCGGCGGAATGTTCAGTCTTTGACGTGAATGTGGGCCACTTGGATTATGCTGATCACATTGTGAGTAGTGTGTGTGTGTGTGTGTGTGTGTGTGTGTGTGTGTGTGTGTGTGACACATTCCTTCACATTCACCCGGCCGTTTGTCATTTGTAATGGCAGTGTTTTGGACTGCAGTGTTTGCGTTGGACTCTTAGACTCTCTGAACTAATGATGTTCTCATCTTCTCTCTGTTGCTATAATGAAAAAAAAATAATATTGAAAACATGCACAATTAAGATTTATTGATATTCTCTCCATATACCTCTCGCCCATTTCTTATGTGCACAGAAAGGCCTAACTCCATTTTCCTCGAGTATAAAACACATTATTATGCAATATCTTTTCCTATTTATGAAATAAATAAAATATGTAATGTGGCAATTATTTTGGTGTTATAGTAACAAACAGTGTGTGTGTGGAGAAATAAAAATGATGAACATTTGAATCTGTGAGCCTAATTAACTTGCCCAAATTCTCCCTATTCTAAAATTCATTAACTTTATTTATTTTTAAATATTTTAAACTTTCAAAATAAAAAAAGACATGAAAGTGAAAAACTACTGAAATCTCTGCACACATTGCAAACGTTACTGTATTTTCCAGACTATAAGTCGCATCAGCCAAAAAATGCATAATGAAGAAGAAAAAAACATATAGCAGTCATTTATTTGACCAAATCTGAGACCAAGAACAGAGCAATAGAATAAAGAACAACGGGCTGAAGAGGTGTACTGTATGCTAACTTAACCCATTGATGGCTATTTAGCTACATGAAGCATAAACAACGTATTCAATATGTTAATGTAACATATTAACAGTTAACTATAGCATAAAGAACATAACTAAACAAATTTATCAAATTCTCGCTCTCACTCCAAATCACTAAATCCATTGAATTCTTCATCCTCTGTTGCACTTCTTAACCAACTTCGGAGATAGACAACCCTAGAGTGCCCTCTAGTGGCTGTCAGTGTGAAAATAAAAAATGTGTTAAACTATATATCTATAACTATAACTATATATGTAATAGTCACACCTGAGTATAAGTCCCAAACCCAGCCAAAGGATGAAAAAAAGTGTGACTTGTAGTCCAGAATATACGGTAAATATCAGAGTGAATAAAGCAGAAGTAGCTTCTTTTACTCAGTCCATTGGTTTTACACACCTTTGGTGTAATCAGAATACAATCCACCTCTAATTGTATCGAACACAAGAGGCTACATTCACTCTGCTTCCACTCAACTCTGATTGCAAAGGATGGCAGCAGGACCTGCAGACATGGGGGGGTGAAGGAAGTTTAATAAAATAGACTAATAAAAGAGACATTCTGGCACTTTTTATTTAAAGAAAGAAAAAGAACGATACCCTGATGCTACAATCAGAGTATAATTTTAAATGCATTTTTTAACACTACTAATCACCCAGTGCACGGGTGTGATTGTGTTCACTCTGTGAGTAATGATGCAACATGGAATAAAAGTGTGTGCAAAATATGACCTTCAACCAGCAAATATCCCCCCAAGTAAAGAACCAGCTGTAGGACAAAAAAAACAAACAACAAAAAAAAACCTCAGTTCTGCTTTAAAACAGCCTCTCCTCTTAAAACAGCCTCCACATGATACCACTTAACATGATGAATACTTTAAATTAACCTCAAATTAGAGCCTTCAGGTGCTCTCACAGTACAGGAAAAACATTTGTCTGACCTTATTTTACACCTCTTGTAATTTTTCTTTTTTTTTCTCATACTTATCGAAAGCTCAGGTCCCTGCAGCCCCCCCCCTTCCATACTCTACCCGTGTCAGTCATTTTTCCAGCATCACCCTCACATCAACAACACTCCATTTATTCGCTAAGTGTTTGTGATCACATGTAATTTGCTTTTCTGTGCACTGTCCCTGCGCTGTGATGGCAGCTGATGAGGTCTTAGAGAGCCAAGCCTTTTATTCTCCTGAGATCATGTCCCAAAACAGCATCTGGCCGTGCCTCACAGCCAAACACACACACACTGAACATACTATATTTAACCAGTTCAGTCCGTCTCATTGCTGCTTTTTGCTCTAACTATCCATCCATGCGCAATCATTCCATTCAATCCTCACTGCAGTCTGTTGGAAATCTTACTGCTGTGTATAGACATACGGTCTTTGATATAATGATACTATCTCATGCCATATGAGAGGCAGAATCCAAATCGATTCATAAATAATTATCCCTCAGTGAGGATTTTTTGTCAAAACATGAAAACAGTAGAACACATGAGAGGTGAACATCAAGCTGGCGCAGAAGAGACGTGATCACAAAGTCATCTAATACATTCACATGATCTGAAACATAGCCTGCAGCACAGTGCTGAGCAGTACCCACAATGTGTTAAGGTAATAAGCTTTTAAAATTAGTGTTTTATTTATCAGAACAGAAGAGAGAGAGAACAGATCGGATTATTAGTTCCATAATAAAACCTTCCACACAGATGAAGTTTGCATGTCATTACAGCGTAATGAGCTTCTTCCTCAAAACAGTGCTGACCCTCAACGAGGTCATATGAGATGTAATATGTGCAAACAGTGACCACGAAATGACTGCAAACATCTTGTGCGGTACAATCCAACTATTCAAAAAGTCCAATATTTACCTCATTATATCCCAGAGTTTCTGCACTCGTGGTGGCCCTGCAGCGCTCAGAAAAGTGCTGCTGCTGCCTCTCTGCCCTCTTTGTGTAAGCATGCAGTTTCTCCATTTTAAAGCTATAAATACACTTATTAGTGAAGAATCATTAAAAACCAAAAGTAGCTCCTTTGTTTTTTACTGCAGTGAAGCAGAGATGCTCTGTGCTATTGTTGATTACAAACAACAACATGTCAATGGTGTCCATTCATTAGAGTGCTAGAAATGTATTTAAGACCGTTATTTTACGTGTCCTTCTAACCAACTGGAGCCATCTTTGTTCTTACTGTATTTATGGCTAAGCCTGTGGGCAGCCAAAAATGAGTCAAAGTCATCTATTTTGACTTCAAATGTACCAAATTCTCTTAATACATACAATTTGTAGAAACACAAAAATTGTTTCAAAGTGCACTTTGAACACAGACACACAAGCATGAGGGAGGAAGAACCTTCATGGTATTGCTGATACTGGGACGACCCACTAAAACAAACAAACCACAGTCAAGGAGGGAATGGCTCTTCATCCGTTCTCCCTGTAATCTGCAGTGAAACATGTTTTTAAAAGTATCCTCCAACACTGTCAATAATAATAAAACCAGCATTCTGGCAGACTTCAGTGTTCAGGACGAAAGATGTTTTGCCAAAAAATAAATAAATATAAACTGATAAGCTAGAGAAACAGTACATAACCTAACACTACATAGAGCCTGTTTTATTTTATTTTTTTATATATTTTTTGTCATTCGTGGAGAATCTGTGCAGTGTGACCGGCAGATATTCTGACACCTCTCCAGCTCCATATTCTCTCAAGGGTCCTCTCTTGGTTTTATTTTTAACCGTCATGAATAAATTAATTACTAGAGAAGGAGCAACAAATGGAGCTCTTCTGCAAAAATAATAGCATGACACACACACACACACACACACACCATACTACTTTGCCCCGATGCAGCAATTTCAAGATCACACACACACACTTGGACTCATAAATCTCTCTCCCAGAGGGACTTACTGTTTCTAATTGCGGTCATGTAACGTGTGTGTAGCTATGTTGTTTAGCCTGAAAACCATCATGCGTAACTTGCTACAATGTCACCGATTCCACATTTTTGTCCAAAGGCATCCACTATTTTAAAATGCACAAATCAGTCTGAGGGCCAAGGAGTTTGATACATCTGCTGCCTTCATACCCATCAGCCATTAGACAAAAAGGGAGTTTAACATCACCAGATATTGATTAAAAGTTATTAGATGGTAAGATATGAATTGCAATAACGAAATGTGACATCAAGTTATTAAAAAAATGGTTTTAAGCATGGTTCCTTTCAAAGCTAATTAGTTTCTTTGCTGATGACACTGTTTTCTATTTTTCTCATCTTTTACCAACACAATCCTTTTAAGTCCTGGAATGATTATTTTTCTGCTGTTCAGCTAATTCTGACCCAATCTAGTTGCTTCAAATTATTATGAAATCATAATAATAAAGGTTGCCTCCCACACTGTGCTGACCAGCAGTTCAGCAACAGATTCCGACTCCCTTTATGCACCACTGAGAGACACAGGAAGCCATTCCTGCCTGTCGCAGTCAAACGAACTCTGAACTGTAACAGTCACTCAGACACTGTACATTCATACTGGTATTAGGGCTGCAACTATTGACTATTTCAATAGTCGACTAGTCATCGACTACCTGAATGACTAATCGACTAGTAGTTGACTACTTTAGATTGCTAATTTGCTTTGATGTATAAAGGATAAAGGACCTCTTGCACCCCAAGCGCCAATCATCCCGCTTCACCACGAGCCACAAATGCGTTACACTTACATGCCATGCGATGACATCACTAACAATCCGTCGACTACTAAATAGTTGTTGAGGAATTTTGCCGTCGACTAGTCATTGCAGCACTAACTGGTGTATTCTTGTCATGCTCTTTACTATGTAAAGGTTTATACAGCAGTTAATATGTTCTTCTTTGCATACAACTCAGGGATTTAAATGCTACCTAGTTATTTAGATATTTATTATATATTTCATGCCATTTTTATTCTTGTCTGTAACGAATTTCCCCTTGGGGATAAATAAAGGAATTCTAATTCTGAATGAACACCCTAAACTGACTTCACTGAAGAACTTTTCAGTGTTTTAATATCACATTTTCAGATTGCTTGGAAGACTCTGACTAAGATTTTCTCCTGGGCTAAACAATCATTCAGCAGCAGCCTGGTGAGCTTTGAATCACTGTCCTGTTGAAGGATCCACTTCTGTTCCATGCATAATTTTTTGGCTGATTTCTTTCTCCATTATTTCTACCAATAAATGCAGCTCCTCTTAGACCATTGTATGACAAAAACGAGGCCCAGACTTTCACACCTGCAGTCTGGTTGAAATACTCCCCCTGGCTCTCCTCACACTACCCTCCATGTAGGTGGAATTTGGACTCATCCAAAAATACCACACGCCTCCTTTGTGTTTGTGTGCGTGTTCTTTTGAGAATGTAATCCTTGCTGTTTTTATCCTTATCCTGAGCATATAAATGCTGTCTGCCATATCGCTCTCCCCTCTGTATCTGTACTTGTTATTTCAAATGGTTTGTGATGCTCGTTGATCCTCGGGGCTGCTTCGAGTCTGTTTTTGTCTTACAATTATGCAGTCCAAGCAGCTGTGGAGGCCTCCTTTGTTGCCATTTTAAATAGGAATGCATACTTTCTCGACATCACAAATATGTTGTAGAAAACAATATTAATTAATAGTTTAACTCTAACTGCATCAGCCTTGTCTCGCAGTCTGTTTGCACACATAGCTTAAAACATAGTTTGCTCCAAGTTGCTGCAGCTTTTATATTGAATGTGTAGGTGGCTGTGCAGACAGTGACTCTTGTAAGAAATGCATTTGTTCATGGCATCGTGTTAGCCTTCGTGACTCTACTGTACACAAAGTCGATGTAGCGAGGTGTAAAGTCAAGCTCTGGATAGCACTGGAGCCCGGAGTTGTAGCTCTACCCGGCTTTACCCTCTGGAGTGCTGCAGGTTGTTCATCCTAGTTTATGAGCTAGGAGCTCACAGTCTAGATACACATATG
Organism: Parambassis ranga; assembly: GCF_900634625.1. Lineage (NCBI taxonomy): Eukaryota > Metazoa > Chordata > Actinopteri > Ambassidae > Parambassis > Parambassis ranga. The sequence continues at coordinate 20,214,505 of NC_041025.1, read as the reverse complement.
GATGGGTGGATGGATAGGGATCAGGACCAGCCACCCAGAAGACACTGCAGGTTTCGACACCTTGTTTAGGCCTAGGCTAGGCTAACAATGTAGGATCTAGCACCATGTGACCTTAACCTTAAAGAGAAGCAAACAACAATTAGAATCTAGCAGCTGAAATGTGACGCCAGCACACCTGACACCACTTTGGTTAAATACTGTATTGATGATTGATGTCACTTAATTTTTGACAGTCATAATAGCGAGCTGTTTGTTCCTTATAAAAAAGGTCCATGTGCCATCCTTATTTAGTTTCAAGGCTTTTGAAACCCACCAGGCTTTGCTTGCTGTCATTTCACGGCATTGCTAACAGGTACATATATTGAAACGTGATTCTTGGTTCATGGACAACTGCTGCTCTGGTCTTGAGGATGACTGTTGAGTCTAACAGCCTTAAATTTAAGCAGATAATCGCCTTGTTTACTTCAGTTTTCACAGTTTGTGGTTGCTGTATTGTTCCTGAGAACATTTGCTCGTCCATGGGTGGAGACACCATCCTCTTTAACATCTCTCTAATATGTGCTGCAGTAAAGTTAGAAACACTAACAGCACTGAACACTTTTTTTTTTGCTCTAACTTGTTTGCCTACAGACATTTCAGTGAATAGGTGGCTTGTTTGACTTCACTAAACGGATGCTTTTTGAAAGGGTCAGCTGAAGCCAGACAGTTGTTTAGAGCCAGTGTCGGATCAAACTGTTATCCTAACTGAAAGAGTGCATCTGCTGCTGTGAGTCTTTAAACTGTAACAACGTCCTTGGCCTGGTCTGTCTTGAAAAAAGCAGACTTTAAAAGATGAAAAGAAAATGTAGTGTTGAAGGATTGTGTCACTTTGAGCCATCATATCAGGAAGTTTGAATATGATGAAGTACGTACTGAGTCTGTCAAAGCGAGGCGTTGGTCCCTCAGAGTTACTGCTCAGGCTCAGACCAGAGATAAGATACGCCTCCGTCAGCAGCGACTCTGCCGTCTTTCTACACTGCATAAACACATTTAAAGCGGATTTGATTGAATCTGTGTTTCATTACTAAGGAGTGCATTATGAATTCATCCTCCACCACTCGCAGGCACTTAGTCACCCTTGACATAAAAATCTTCTAAGACACAGTTCATCCACTGAAGGATTGTTCAGTAAATTAACCAAATCCCCCACTTGCAGAAGTGTCAGGTAATGATTTCCCTAATTACACTTTAATTCAATTTTGTACTATATTGACACCCTTCAGTGCATCTCTGACTCTCAGCCTGTCTCCTGGCATCACTCTCTCCTCCCTAAAGAGGCAGGAGCAGCTCAGCACTGATGTCTTCCCTTCATGGTCGGCTTGTGGCTGCTGCAGCAGCGAGCTTCTTTCTCCGAGGTTTTTTTTTTTATTATTTTATTTTATTTGTTTGGTTGAATAAATGCTTTGAGCTTTGAGCGTCAGCCACGTCCCAGTGTGATTTGTGTCTTTAGTACGGCACCGTAATGTTATAAAAACTTTACTGCTGCGCTCGGTACCTTTGGGTCATGCCGGCGGCTTGTGTGTTTCTTTAATAGCTTGTAAACGCTTTTTTATTTGCAGTCACCAAACAGAGCATCCATTGCTCATTTTTATGGTTAGTATTTACACCTTAAAAACAATGAGTTGGCTAGTTTTTGCCCTCATTTTTTGCTCAATATCTACTGTAGCATAACTGTCCTATATTAGCAGGCATGGGGCCAAAAATAGTTGTGCCTGTGTTGGCTTTGCCACAGGTACCGGTGGAAGTTGAAATATGATCCAGGAATTCCAGTTTAATTAATAGCAGCAGTGTAATTACAGGCTAATGAGATGTGGTCACACACACCACACTGTACAGGATGAAAGTGGATGGAAACATTGTTAGCCTTGTATTTTCCAACTAGCATGTATCGTGTTTGAGATAACTTATCTAACTGTCAATGAATTTACAGATAAACTCATTTTACACAGACATTAACTGATCTTTTTGTACGTAATCTCCCATCATCTTTGGGAAATTTGGGGTTATGTGCTCACAAAAGTGTGTGGACTCCACAAGCCCACAGACACATTGTAAATGAACAGAAGAAATTAAAGACTATTGATTGGTCCTTATTCAGAGTGGTCGATCAACAAAGATCAATGTGGAAATGGTTAACCTCTAAGCAGCTAAATGCCTCTGTCACAGTGACTAATGTTAATGTTGGTAAAGCCAACATCAGAACACTGAGCAAGCATGGTGTGCATGGCGAAGCTGCAAGGGGAAAAGGTCAGTGGGACATGGGTCATGGACCAAGACGATGACCCCAAACACGCAAGTGGTTCTAGTAAAGAATGGTTAAAGAAGAACATCATTTTCATCATCTAAACATGCTGTCACTCTTATTGCTGCACAAGGACTCAGAGCAGATACTAAAAGCAAAGTTTCACACACTTACCTGTACTACTGACCTTTTTCCTTGAGAAATAAATGACACATTTCTGTGTCACTTATTCAGGTTCTCTTCAGGACTTGTGTAAAAAAAAAAAACTGCTGAGGCTTTGCATCATATTTATGTAGAAATATAGAAACTTTACAAATCTTCAAGCACCACTGTGAATCTTATCTTTAACAGCCTTTTTTTGTTGATGCAACAAAACCATCCCCTTTAATTTAAACCCCATTATAAATTTTTACCAGGCTTTTTACAGAAGACATTTGCTTTTATAGAATTTAAGATCTCACATTTTAGCGGACACATTCTTCAGTCTTGGTATGTTTTATTAACTGGATTGCCTCCCTTCCTGTCAGCCACCTCACCCTCTGCGGTACATCTCGGAGTCTTTATTCTAACAAATCTCAGATAAAGGTCTGCAGAGAGCACAGTGTGTCTGGCACCCTCCGAACATTTCACTCGCCCTGTAATTCTGCATCAGATGAGCCCTAATAAAACCTCGCTGATCCTGGAGTAGAATGCATTTACATACAGAATGGAAACACATCCTAACATATGCAAACCCACACAAGCATATGCATGGTGCTGTGTGAACACACACACATTTTCTCTATAACAGGCAATGTGTTTTCCTCACCCACACTATTGTCGGGGAGAATTAGCATAGCTCTCACAGTAAGTTTCCAGTGGATTTTCCTGAGAGGAGGAGAAAGGGGAAAAACAAAGAAGAAGAAAAAAACAAAAACGCAGCACACGCTGGGCGGAGATTGACCAGGTGCAAATATTGCACACAAAGAGGCCAAACAGAGGAGCCAGTGTTGAGCACATGGAGGCGTTTGTGCGAGAGTAGAAATATTTAGAGGGCTAAAAAACAGTGGTGGCACTTAGACTCCACATCCATCACAGAGGAGACTGCTGTGTTTGTCCAAAAGAGAGAGAGCTGTGCGGGTGTGAGCAGACTGCAAAGATAGCTGGCTAGGTGGCTGGCCAGGAGACGAAAATCTTGTGGATTACACACAGACATGCACACACACAGACACAGCAGTTCTGTGTATGAGGACTTTCAATATGGTGGATAAAAGCTGTCAGGCAGCCAGAAATGATGCAAACTACTGACAGTTTGAGGCATTTTAAACAAGTTAAAACAGAATGCTGAATCCATTCAGGTCTAATTCAGCATGTTTCCAGGGTTTTATCAATGACTGTATGTTTGAAGATGGAGGACATGGTTACGCTTTTGTCCATTATACAAGAATGAGGCCAAAATGTATTCTATGTTGAGTCTATGCTGTAGAAGTTGAGAGGTGAAACCACATCATCGTCGTACCGACCACACAGTAGCACAATCTGCTCAGGTCCCAGTTTGTTTGTTGTCCTCCAAACTGCTAGGTGGCGCCTCATGATATACAGAATCCATTCAGGCCGCAGTAGGACCGTGTGTGTGCATGCATCATGCATTTTTTTTTTTTCCTGGTTCTAAAAGCAGTTTATTCCTTTGTTGCCCTGTCGAAAATAAACTCGGGGCAAAGCTGTCATAGTTCCGACGGTTGTTTACATACAGCCTTTGTACGCAACCCGGACACTGTCCCTGTGAACCCAGAAGTAAGACGTCTCTAGCTGGATTCGCTAGCCGCATTTGCATTCAGACCTGAGCCAGATGTAAACCAATCTGGCTAGATCCACCTCCGAGAGGTGGATTGAAATCAATCCGGATAAATCCAGATATGGGCCAAATTCCGCTCCATCCACTAACATGGAGGAGGTGGGGTTTATGACCTACACTACAGCCAGCCACCAGGGGGCAGTCCAGATGTTTTTAGGGAGCTGTCATGTCATCTATCTTCGTATACAGTCCATTCGTTTGATATTCTGTGTCTTTAGTACCTTCCTGTTCTAAACAGAGTAATACTTGACATGATAATGGACCATTATCTGAACACCTAACACTACGTTGTTTAGTGGCTGAACAATACATTCTGCTGTACATCCAGGCTCAAGCTGTTGCCTCATTTTCCTAAAGGTCTCTGAAATGTCACTGCATTCTGTGCTGAATGTCTGAACTCTGACTGCAGCAATTATAAGATCATTTGTTAAGGCACAATAGTGCTGTTCCTGTAAAGGTTTCTGCTAACATACAAAGACGAGTGTTCACCAGGTGATTTTTTTTTGGCTTTTATCCACTAGTTTCATCTGGATGAGGTTTCTGTTACACCTTTATCTACATGTGAAAGTTCAGACTTTAAGAAGGACTACAGACTGAAGACTTTTGTTGCCCTCAAATGCAACCGTTTGGCTGTTTTTGTGTGTTTTTTTTCCACAACAATGGTAAGTTCAGGAGGGTGTTAGTGAGAGGTTTGTATTTGTGCCACTTGAGAGGAGTTCTAGCTCAGGCACCATTGTATTATGTTGAAATGTCCAACATTACAGCAGAAAGGAACATGTTTACAGCCTGGTACAAAAACAAAACAAAACATAACAAAAAGAAAAAAGATAATTTCCCAGATCTGAATGTCTAGGGGTGGATTTTGATGAATTGTGAATTTAACATGTATTTAGGAAGGAGTCATTATAAGTGGTTAGGTTTGGTGAAGATGGCAGTTTAGGTTCAAACTAACCCTTTTACTACACTGAACACATTTATGAGGCAAAATTCCCCATTCCTTTAACAAATGACCCCACGGAAACATCTCCCAAAGAATGTCTACCAGCTGATCATACCTTAGCGACCATATCTAGGTGCGGGAGCCTGGCAAGCATTCAAGCAAGGTAACAATGCCGAAGCGGTGTGTATACAGATTGTGTAAATTGACCCCAACCCAACATGCAGCTGGGCAGATGTCAGGTTTGGATTAAGCAGTGTGGGAGGCCTCATGTGAACTGAACATGGAGGGAATCAGTAAGAAGAGCTACGTTTGTTCCAAACTATGGCTAGCCAGCCAAATTGGCTTAGTACTGCTGCAAAGTCTGTTGTATAAATAAATATTCAATCAATGGTGACTTGGAGGCCCATTCTAATACTCTAAAATCTATTTAGGCGTTTTGTTTGTTAAAATAAAAGCAGGATAACAGTTCATTCTGAACTACTACTATATACTGAACTACTGTTGTTATTGCTATTGTTGCATGCATCATGCAGCTCTTACTGGTAAGAATTATTAAGGCTACATGGTACATTTCACCCTGCGGTGCATGAACCGATTATCGATTTAGGATCACAGCCTCTTTCTGGAGTGTATAAACAGGATGTGTGGTGTCTGACCAGGTGCTTTCACATCAGTTTTGAGGATGTCTGATTGGATGAACCCCTTATAAGCATACTGCAGCTCCCTCTGCCTGGCCTCTCTGATACTCTCTTTTCAGATACCTTTCAAATTTTTCAATAAATGGTCGACAATTCCCTTTAGGATAAAGTCGCTAGCTTTGTTGACATATTGGCCTATGCTGAATGTGCAAAAGCTTGGCATAGCAACAGTAACTAGGGAGGGCGGGGTTTCCGTAAGAACAAGTACATAGATAGGACCACAAGGGGGCCACAAATACCGGACATTTTAAAAGGCGAGATATCAACTCCTTTTTTAAAAATATTACCAAACAACTTGAACAACAGTGTTTACTGTGATGAAAAAAGGAGGCTAATAAGAATATTAGTGAGATATTTATTTTTTCTTAAACGGGTGATTTAGAATATTGTGTTTTTAAGAATAATATCAAAATAATCAACTGTTTTGTGCAAATATCTACACAATTAGCTTTTCTACCAAGAATATAAACATGACAAAATTTTTTGAAAGTAGAGGCAGGTCTAACTTTCTACCTTTACCGTAGGTTTTTGGAGACAGATCCAAAGAAACTCTGTACTAGCCAGGGAATAATGTAATTTGCTTTGAGGCAGAAGCCTGGGATTATCCCGGTTATATTTAGACCATTTCTCACTGGTTTGATATAACCTAATGTTGTAAGATAATGTTTTATGTATCAGGTCTACAATGTTGAAATGAAACATTTCTTTTAAATCCCTCTCATCACCTTCTGTCTGCTCCTCTAATTCATTTTTAATCCAGCTTTGCCTGCATAGAGACATTTGCATCTGACTGTAATGTCATTACCTTTAAGTGTTATTTTGCTAAAAATCCACGGGAGGGAGAATGAGTGCTTGTCGCTGAGCTTCCCGGATCACCTTAAGAAAGGGAGACACGACAATATCCCTTCTTGACATTCGGTGAATAATCTGCTCTTCCCGTAAAGGGCCGTCCTTTTGCTAGATAACAAAATGCCAGGCATGTCAAATTGGTGAGAAAATGACTGTCCAGCAGAGCACAACAGGCGTACAGCCAACACCACCACAAGGTTTCCATCAGCATTCCCATCAAAAGACAACTCCCCGCCTGGCTGAAGAGCCGTCTGCCAACACTTCTGTCGCCTCCAAAGGGCTCTCGGAGAGTTAGGGAAGTAAGGCAGGAAGACTGTGCTCCTCTCATAATGATGGGCCGAGTAAAGCCCTGCATACTGTTAGAGTCACTTTCACAGCATATGTCAGAGAAAATCACAGCTGCCTGATGTGAGGACTGGAACTGCAGATCTTATACGAGATGTGACGGACGGCTCAGTCAGGGTTTTTTTTTTTTTTTTTTTTTTCAATTTACGCACCTGAGAGCTACATGTGGCTACAAGCTGCCTCATATAGTTTTGGAATCAGTGACTGCTTGATGTTGAGCTCCATCTGCCACTTCCGACTCCACACCAATGTCTCAGCGTAGTTACATTTATAAGTGAAAATACCTCAGAGACGCAAAAAGAGAAACAAGAGCTTTCTAGTGACAGTAAATAAATAGCTTCTTGTTCCTTCTGTTCCTCGTCACCTTGATACGTTTTGTCCAGGTATTTTTACCATTACTTTTGACAGTGCATTGGAGAAACAAGCATTGGGGGGAAGGAGCTTAATGAGCTCTTTGTCTTACTCAATTCTCTAGTCTTATAAAAAGCCCTTTCCTCCCCCCCCCCTCCTCTCCAACTTTCTTATTTGGTAAAGTGGTTCTGCTTTTTGACTCACCATTCCTACAAAGAATGAAATAAATTCCACACAGTACCCTCAGGAGAATGTGCTGCGTTTCCTTTCTCATTATTTATTCTATTATTTATTAGTTGTATGCTGTTATCGCTTCATACTGGGGGTGTAGTTATAAATAATAATGGCTAAATTATGACCATCACAGAGCAAAATAAAAAGTAAGCAAGGATTTATCTGTTTTTTCCCCAGAAAACTTTTTTTTTCCCTTTTCTTTATGGAACTTTAACATCAAATTCTAAACAGCAAAGGTCCATGTTGTGCCGTGCATGCAGAACCATCCATCTATCGTGGCCTCATCCCTTTAATAAACCTTTAAAACCCAGAGGTGATTGAGTTAAAGTGAGTTTGCTAATAACAAATGACTACAGAGCCGTGTTGAGAGAATGAGGTCCATATTGGAATATGAATCTGTGAATGTTTATTTTTGTCATGATCCTCAGTTCAGCTGGTTTTGTTTTCATCTAAATCCTTAGTTTTCCGGGCTATTTTTAGTATATTTGTATTTTTCCCGTTTTATTTTGAAAGGCTGGATCTGTGTGTTTTACCTTCTCTTGTGTTTCCTGCCTTTGTGATTGCTTGCTTTGCCCTAATGTTTTCCAACTGTGTCTTGTTGCCCCTCATGTATTTGAGTCTTGTGTTCCTCTCGGTCAGTTTGTACTGTGTTGTCCCCTTGTCTCATTCTTGAGTCCGTGTTCCTGGTTGGTTTCTGTTTTTCTGAGTTTTTCTGAGTTTCTTCAGCTTTAAGTTCATTAAAGCTTGCTTGCATTAACTTGGTTGTCTGTGTTTGGGTCCTTTAAACTGTACTTTAAACATAACAGTTTCTTTTATATATATATATATATAGAAATCATCTAACAACCAGCCAGCCAGCAGGGTGATGCACATGGAGAGGCAGCTCTGCAACTTTCAGTAGCCTGATGCCTGCGGTGGGTGAAAGGACACATTTCTACAGTAAGCTCAAAAAAACAGTTTATGTCTGGTGTGACAGATGTGATTGAAATGTTCAGGCACTTTTCCAGGTTTTCGTTTGTCCCTTTATTTTGGTAGCATTCATGGAGGAGAAGACTCGCATGTGTATATGAAGGGGAACATTGACGGCACATACATAGCCAGTCCTTTTACTGTCCGCTACTCATCTGAACATGTGACCCAAAAGTCTGTCATGGACCCTGCGTTGTTTGGAAAACTATGAGCTACATCTCAAATTTGGCCTCATCCACAGAGGGCAACACTGCCTTTGCCAGGGAGGTTTTAGTTTATTGTTTGTTTGTTTGTTTTTTTTGGTGGTGTTGCCAGCATACAATGTGTTATATATTATATTTCCTCAGGTGATTGGCTGTGAATGGGGATGATGTTTAAAGGTTGATGGTCAGTGATGGAGCATTGACTTTTATGGCTGAAAGTTCTTTATAGGTTTCCACACTAAGTTACCATGGAGATGAAAATCATCTTCATGATCCCGCTAACTCTGACTTCAGGCTCAATGGATCTTGCTAACCTGCTGTTCTTGGTCAGTAGTACACCCCTGAGAAATTCAGACTTAGTCCTTGATGAGATGGTTTTAACTGTTATTTTAGAACAAGTGAATGTTGACCTCTGCTGCCTGTGTGCCTTCTAAGAAACATTTTCAAAGGGTAAACATTTGATGCACTGCGGCGCAGATTTGTAGATAAATCCTTCAACACATCAACAAATGCTTTTTTTCTGACCTTGTGCTTCCACCCCATGGGCAACCTTTCCCGCCTAATGCACACTGCCTCTGACACCCTATCCCCCAGCAGTTCGACATCTTCCACACTAGACCTATATAAAACTGGCAGAAATAGACTCGGTCGGCAAAAAAATTCTCCGTCCTCTGTTACGCACCACCTTACAGTCCTGTATGGTATCTTTGTTTTTTTTTATGAAATATAGATAGCATTTTCCATTATATACACCCCATGAAGTGCACTTTGATGAAACAGTAATCTTCTTTACTGAACATTCAATGGGATTATGCAGTTGCAGATGGAGCGGGGACATTTTCCCCTGCCTTTTTTATTGCATTGTTCTCTATTGTCTAACTTTGCTTTTTATTTGGCTTCCCTGAGTTCTTCCCTTCGCTGCACTCCCTCTTCACATTAAATTAAATCAAAATTTCATGTCTTTTGCCGCAGTCATTACTTTGTAAACTTTTCAAAGTACTACTGTGTATTGTCCTGAATGTAGGATGATCTCTTTTCAAGATGTACCTTTTTTGGGGGGGGGGGAAACCAAAACCATTTTACTTTTATTTTGAAATGATTATCATGATGGGTCACTTGTTTGCGATGTTAAATGAGGTAGAGTTCGCTGACGGTGTTTCTGTCTCTCTGGTTTCTGGTGCCTGACTTCCTGCCTACTCGATCTTGTTGGTGCAAATTGATGGGTCTTGGGCGTGACACAGGAGTTGGCATTATGGGTCGTCTGTGGGCATGTAGCCTGGTTTACATCGTGTTGTTATGGTTACCATTGTTGTTCTTGTTTTGCATCTTTTTTACACGGAGTGGTGTGCAGCCCCGCAGTGTGGTTGCTGTTCATTGTTCTGGAATCTAGCTAGTTTTGGAATCTAGCTAGTTTAAACTAGCTAGATTCCCTTTCATGTTACTCCCTTTTACGTTTCAGTACTTGGCACACAAGACCCCGCCCACATGGAGATGAAAACGGCCGTATCCGCTAAAGTTTTGTATCGTTTAGGCGTTTCGTCCACACAGAGCGTTTCAGAGGTGCGAAAACGACAACAGGTCCTAACGGGTCCTAGATCCATATCGCTCTAGTTTTATGTGTGTGTGTGCACTCTGTCTTCTTCTTCTCTGTTTTTGGAGTGCTTCTGTGGTAGCGGTATGGCACCACTCACAGGCCTGACATATGTACTACAGCGTTTTCAGTGGTTTGCGTGGATTCGTGTGGACACATTTACTGAAACAACGCCATCTTTACAGAAAATGTTTTGGAAACGAAAATGACTTAGTCCCTTTGTGGACAAGGCCGAAGATAAATAAATATGAATCACTGCTAAAGGTCTACATTAACATGTAAATGTAGAGTCTCTGAATCAAAGAGGATCCCATTTTTTTAGATGTCTTTCTAGAGAGAAAAAAAAACACCCTCTTGTTTGTGCAACAATGCCGTATGTCTCATTTATACACCCTGCTTCTTGCTGCCTTTTTCTATGTGGCACTTTCAACATTTGAAGGTATAAGAATTCACCGAGGAGTGACTTACTTAAAGTGAGAAGAATCTTTTGAAGTAGGAATTCAAATCACAGGATGCATAGACGACACTGAAAGGAGAATTTTATGCTCGGGCACGTCTGAAATCTGTGAAAAGGGACAGATGGAGAGAAAGCCCCGACACGGATACAGGAGGTCGTCTCACATTTTCCTTTGCAGGCTATGTTTTCTTATAAGAACATAAAATACAAAATAAATTTGTCTCTTGTGTCTTCATTTGATGATTGCTTTGGACACCTGTTACCGTGCTCCACCGAGATGTTTGAATAGTTCCTCGGCCCCGCCCCACCTCTTTCCAGCCAAATCCATTTCATCCTTCCTGCAAGCTCAGTTACAGACACATAGATCCTTTCATCCCCCCAAAAGAGGTGCCCTGCGCTTCAGTCTAACAGCGTGACAGACAAAAGCTTGGGGAGGAATGCTCGTGGCCTGCCCACAGTCTCATCTCCTATCCATAATCTCGCCTGCCTCTGCCACTGCAGATTACCTCCATGGAAATGGGCAGTGATTGGCTGTGCTGCATGGTGAGCTGCTGGCAGACTGACTGACTGACTGTCCATCTCGGGCTGACAGAACACGTGCATGACATACATGACAGTGGTTTATACACAGAGGTGTGTGCAAAGAGCGAAAGGTTATCAGGCTTCTGTGTGGATGAAAAGTAGAGTCCAGCATGCTCGCGTGTAAGCCGCACTTTCAAAGAGAGAGGGATTACCAGAGATGAAAGGATTGAGAACAAGAGATTTTTAAAAAGGGCTATTAATGCCAACATATGCACACATACTCACACTGTAACATAAGTACATTTACAATATAAGGATTGATGTTGGATTTAGTGAAAACAGAAGCAGCAGCCACTTGTTCTTCGTCTTCTTTTTTATGTTATTTTTTTCTCCTTGTCCTTCTCCTGCTTCTCCTTGGCTTGTTTCCCTCTTTGTCCTTTCCTGGTAATCGTTTCCAATCACTCATCCATGTAATTTTTCCTTTTTCAGTTTTGTCTCTTTATCTGCTTTGTTGTTGTGTCTTCGTCCTTCTCTTGTCTTCTCCTATTTGTCTGCATCTTTTCCTCTTTTTTCATTCTCTCTTCTTTTTCCCCCCTTTTCAGTTGTGTGTGTGTGTCTGTGTGTTGTTTTTTATGTATGCTTTATATATTTTGTATTATAATTAAATAATTTATTTATGAATAATCTGAATTTTCTATATTAAATAAATGCATTTTATATATTTAAAAAAAATAAGCTAAACATTGGTCAGTGATTACACCTTCTAGAAACAACATACACATACAGGGTTTTAACCTTGAGCTGGATGGCTGGAACAGAACATATGGATGTCCTCTGATATCAGCATCACCTGATATAGGGACACATATAGCTGCAGAGTCCATGTAAGGAGGCTGGAGGAGAGGTTAATGGCTCTAACCCTCCCAAACACTGTTGCTATATTTCAGTTAGTGTATGGGTAACACCCCCTAACACCACTAATGTTATGTTTTCACTTGCAGTTAAATTACAAACCTCACTAAAGGTTTAGCATGCCGGGCAGCTTCTCACCTTCCACTCTGAAAACACTTGCTGCTTTTCTCCCTGCCTTTTCCTTGTTTATGTTGTCCATATAAAAAGCATGTTTCATATCATATAACATGCTGTTTCAATACTTGAAAAATGAATCTCTCCTCATACATGGCTGTGTTTCTCTGCCGGTTGTTGTTGTTCGATCAGCAGGTGTTCAGTCTCACAGCGTTTATACCGGAAACTCTCTGGTGTTCTGGTGCCTGTCTTCCTGTCTGTTCGATCTGGTTGGTGCACATTGACACCTCTTACATGTGACAAAGCTCCAAAATAGAACCGATGCGTATCTACTGTGAAGCAGCATGCTCTGATTCTGGTGTAAAGTCTCTCATTGGCTAAAATGGAAGCAGCTTTATCGCTAATTGTGTGACACTTCTGGTGTAAATCGAGGCTTAGGTTAAAACACACACATTCAAAATGTTTTTTTTTTTTAGCTACCATGGCAACAAGTTCCCCAAACACACAGCAAGAATGTTCCCAGTTCGATTCAGATGGGGCCTTACTGTGTGGAGTTTGCACGTTCTCCCAGTGCCTGTGTGGGTTTTCTCCGGGTACCCCGGCTTCCTCCCACATTCTAAAGACGTGCTTGTTGGGTTAATTAGTCATTCTAAATTGCCTGTAGATGTGAGTGTGAATGGATGTTTGTCTGTGTGTTGCCCTGCGATGGACTGGTGACCTGTCCAGGGTGTACCCCGCCTCTCACCTGTAGTTAGCTGCGATAGGCTCCAGCCCCCCGTGACCCTGCACTGCAGGTCAAAGCAGGTTAATGGATGATGGATGGATGGTGGTTGGGTGTGATAGAAGACTGTGGTTCAACTAGTTAGCCAAAAAAAAAAATAACAAGCAAATTGTGATGAGTTATTCCCATTGATTGACAGTTACTTGTTATAATGTTGTGGGGAAAGCACTATTGTCATCACTGGGTGTCATGTTTTTGGAAAAACAATGCTTTATTTTGTCTCTTATTATTTTTTTGGCAGCATAACCTAAAACACAACATCAGACTGAAAGTTGGCAGAGAATCAGGTATCTGCAGCTTCCTTTGATGTCTCCACCCCGCTGTACTAACAATTAGGTGTGACACATCATAAATGCCAGCAGCCATCAAGTGTGTGTGTGTTTACTTGAAATGACGTTAAAGTGCCAATCAGGTTTATGTAGCAATAACAGACACACTAACGCAGAAACCTATAGGATCATAGAATGCTGATTAAATAAGCGCCCGACGACACTTCCTGCAGTCTGCTCCCTCATTTATTTTTAGAGGTCCCTGCAGTGTTGAACACACTGAAGCAATAATCCTGGCAGAGCCTGTGCTTTATAAATCAGAGGCTCTGAGAAAGCCATAACAGATATTGCAGTTTTTCATATGTGCGGTTGCGTGTGTGTTCTTCAGAATTAATATTTCACAGAATTAATATGTTGTGGCGGCGTCGGCTCACGGTATACCCCTCTGCGAGAGGATAAATCCTGACGATGTGTTAATATGATTCATGCGCTCGCAGTGTTTTCCACACCAGGTTGATTTAGTCAGGAGTTATGGGTCATTGAGGAGGCCGCGTACTGTACTAAGGTTTGGAATGATGGCATATGAAAAAAGACCAGGCCGCATAGTGCTGACAAACTACCTCCCAACCTCCGTTTGTTATTAATGAATAGCTAACAAGACAAATGCACAGACAGGGCTAAAACACCTCGCACCTCACTAGCCGGGGCTTCCTCTCTATATCACCCTCTCTAGCATCCCCAGTTCACACACAAGTTTATTGAGAGGAGGAAATATTTATTCTGTTAGCAGCAGCTACGGTGATCTAGCATGCCTTATTGTGAATAAAACACCCTTCAGTGAGAATGATCTCTGAAATGAAAAAGAAACCTCACTGTAAAGTTGTAAATATAACAACAATGTGTGCGATTGTCATACAGTATGCACATCATTCTCTTTCCTTTCACAGCCTCCTGAAGGCCAACTGCTTCGATATGACATGTTACATCCTCTCGGGGTTGGAACAGCAGTCATGCAGGCTGATTTAAACACGGTGAAAGTTCAAACATTGCCTGTTTAACGTCTCATATCTTAATGCAAGTTAATAGTAGATCATAAAAAGTCAGTAAAAAGATGACAGGGTCACACTTTAATGATATTTAGGTGGCAGAAAAATTACCTGAGGGGCTGCTGCTGGGAGGACAGTGAATTGTCCCTCCTCCATAACCTGAGCACATGCAGCAGCTCTATGTAACACAGTGTTTCAGATCAAAACACACAGGGAGCTCTATGTTGGTTGTTATTCTCCGAGTGGACGTTATGGCAGAGCGAAAAAGCTGAGCAGGAGGGAATATTGTATAGCCTTGCGCTCATTAGTGAGAACTGAAAGATGAAAAGAAAGCAAGACTGATGCCCTGTTGTTGGACTGGTAACTGATCAATTGTTTGCTTAGCTTCTATATTGATATTGGGGAGGTGTTCCGGGCATGTCCCACTGGGGACCCAGGACACGGTGGAGAGACTATGTCTCTCGGCTGGCCTGGAAACGCCTTGGGATTCCCCCGGAAGAGCTGGAGGAAGTGTCCGGTGAGAAGGAAATCTGAATGTCCCTGCTTAGACTGCTGCCCCTGCGACCCGGCCCCAGATAAGCGCTTGAAGATCCTGTGAGCTTATTTGTGGTAGTACATTTTATGCTCGCATTACAAGTTATTCAAGTTATGCAGCAGCATAGCTGATATAAAATCATATAACATACTTCACCTGTGAACACTGTTATTTCTGAGATATGAGACTCCTGCCACAAAAAGCCCTAGAGCAATTTTCTCATTAAACTCTCTTCATTGATTATAAATTGGGACTCTGTGTCTGAAATGAAAATGTCTCATTCGCCATTAGATTGTACCTGGCCCTGTGTCCATAATGACTACATAATAAATGAAGTTACTGCTGATGTGCTTCTGTCTGATGCTAACATAACTTTAAAATGAGACACATTTCAACGCCACTGTATACAGTAGCGAAGTGTAATATGCCAACAGCTGTAGTGAAGCTCAAGATTAAATTTATAGTCCAGCAAATCAATAAACATATCATTATGTGTGAAAGCTCACCTGTTTGAAGTAAATTCTCTGACACGTCAAACGCTGTGAGAGTCTAATCAATTCTGTCTCCCTGTCTTTAATTATAAATAGATTAATTAATGAAGTCACTGCTGCTGAGCCATATGTGCACAAATGCGTGCAAACTTTCACTTTGAAGTTGTACGGATTGCAACATTTTGTTCACAGTTATTGGTAAGGATGATTCAGAGGTCGCTGGATATTTGATCTGTCTGCATTAACCCAATAATGACTATTTTAGGTTTGTGCAAAGTTGGCATCATGGTGTTCGTCTTTAAAATTGTCATGATGCAGGTGTTGGTTAGCGTTTTAGCATCAGGCGAATCACTTTGTAGATGGGACTGGAGAATTGTTACCATGGTAACTGACTACCAAATTGATACAAAACAGTAGGACAAAGAGGCAGACTATGTGGCAGACTTTGCAAAAAATGACAGTAAAAATATGCGAGTGAGCGGAGTGTGTGTGTCCTCTAAAGTACAAGAATCCAAGCATTGTGATACCAGAAGTTCAACAATGGACTTTTACATAGATTGTACAAGTCAAACATCTCGTTGTATTCATATATAAGCCATTTAGTCACTTGTAATTTTAACTGGGTTAAAGTTCAGAGCTGTAAAATCAAAAGTGTATTCAACACTCAAGGTAGCTCTGCAGCAGGAATTATCAGTCTCTATGCAGGAAAGCAGCACTTCAAGGCACTGCAAAGTGATTCTGCTGGTGATGGTGTGCAGACAGCCCGAGGCCGTTTCAGTGTGTTTGTGACCGAGGTTGTAGAGAAAGGAGAATGAACAGGGTCACCGTGACATCGAGTTCATATCACATTTTTTATAGCAGAAGTCAGGCAGTAAAGTGTGGGCGATTACAGAAATATGGTTAAATTAATCAATATAAAAGTTGAACACACAGCAGATAAGGACATACGATGGTTTGGTCCAGGTTTTATCACCTTCCACTCCACTTTTTTTTTTTTTAATTTGAATGAAATAAAGAATCTTTAGATGTGTGTTCAAGTGCCAAAAAACTGCAGTTCTTCAAATAGCCTCTTGAGAGTGTCTCTAAAACCGATCCCCATACACATCCATGTTAAACTACTAATAAACGATTTTTGCCATATATATATATATATATATATATATATATATATATATATATATATAGACTGGCCTGAGAATTTCATCATGGAAATGCAGTTCCTAAAGTGGCCAGCAAAGGCTGTCTCTATAGTTAATTCCCATAGACCTGTGTGTGTAGCCTCGTTTGATCTCTTTACATAAAATCCCCATTCATGACAACTGTACAGGGGATAATTAGTATAAGATGTTAAGACTTAAATTCAGCAGATTCTCACATACTTATAGGGCTTTAAGTAAGAAGCAGGTGACCCCTGCATAATATAGCAAAACAAATGTAACAGTGTCAATTGGAAAAGTCTCAGCTTTCATATGACACCTTGTTTGTTTGTGTGGCTTGAAGTATCAGAGAGCTAGCATTAACCATGTGGCAAGTGGGTCGATTTTGATATGAGAGTTTTATTTTGATGGTTGATAATTAATTTGCATTGTGTTGGAGTTATGTTTGATGTTTGTAAATATGGCTTATATGTGTTTCTCCTGTTTAATTTGATATGCAATATGATTATGTTTTATGGCTTTTATTCTTGGGTGCATGCAAAAGCCCCCGAAAATGGGGGTTGAAAGGGTTAAAATAACAGGAAGTTCAAGTGGGGCCAGGTGCAACCAACATGGCAACACCTGAAGCCTCATACATGTACTCAAAATTACTCTACAGACCCTATGGGTGGTGTCAGGGAAGGTTCATCCATATGGGTTTACACTCTTTTTACTCACAGTCCACCGCGTTGCCCACATTTGAATTTAAAGGGGAGCTTACATGGAATCAGGCGATGTCCTACGGGCGGCATCACAGCCATCTTCATACTGTAAGCTGTGTAAGCTGAGGAGAGGCTGCATAATTTGAAAAAATGGCAGTCAACAAATGTTCTTTTTCCTGTAATGGTAATAAAGGATGCATGTAAGCATATACATATACATATAAGCATAGATGCATATACAGAGTAAATATACAATAACATTGTTATTCCACTATGTAAATACATTACAGTACATTAATATAGTTAGTATGCAACAGTGACATTTTGTATGTCTTGCAGCTGCTTGGAGCCGATGGGACCCCGCCACAGGCAAAAACAAGATTATGCTTTAATAACACGACTTACTCCCATTTGACTCCAAAGCTTCACGAATGAACTGGTTTCATTCACCCAACACACACGCAGCACCCGACTCACACACCCAAGGCTAGAATCCACCTACAAATTTCATTCACACCTGGCTATTATCTTGAGTCCTGGAGGGATAAAGACCTAATTAGAAAGAGTACAGGGGTCCTTACGAAGTCCAGAAAGGTTGCAGCAGTTTGCTTTGTAATCACCCGGATTCGGGGTGTACATACTCTCAGGGATATGCCTTAATATCAAACCAATTTTGAAAAGATTTACCTACAAGGGAAGTAAACAATTTAGCTGCAGCTTTTATTGACTGGGCAAAAATTGCTTATCGTGCACAAGAAGAAATGTAACCAGAGTAAACTCCATTAAAAAGAATGTGCAGGAGGCATGTCGCCCCGCTTCCCCTCCCCCCCATCTATTGTTATCATTGTTCCTCATTCTCCAGATCCTCTGTGCCTGATATTGCCTATAATAATTCAACCAACAGAATCCATATGGCTGTGCTGCTATTATTAAAAAGTTGAAGAACGCTGTAGCCTCCCAGTGTAATAAAATCAATTGTCAATAATCACAGAAAGGAGACAGACGTTGTCTTTCTGACTCTACCTCTGTCTGAAACGCCTTCAGACAAACATGCTGGACTCTCTGAGGTGGTACTGCAGTGGGAGAAATTGACCTTTTAATCTGTGTGGTGTGAAACAGGCTTGGAGCAACAAACCACTTTCTAAGAGAAAATGTAGCGTCTGTCTGGAAGAACAGGTTCAGGTGCACTGACCCAATACAGGAAGAGTCAATTTCTTATTGCTCTGAATGGAGTAAAAGGTGGAGGCATGATTGTATGATGATGGATAAGGAATTCAAACTCGCTTAACATTTAAGACACATTTTACTTGGAGGTCTCTGGTAAGGTATTGAAGTTCAAGCTGATAATCTATCAAAGAGACAGTGGTCACTATTCCAATCACACTGGTGCTGGTTTCCCTTTGACGAATGTAGAAAACAAAATGCTTTGGGGTGTAAACTTCATCAAAGTATCCTATGTAGGGCGAGAAGTAACACATTTGGAGTTTTCCACGTTTACTAAGTAATCAGTAACTGCAGAAATTATACTTAAATCCATCTCTTAAATCCATTACCTTCACATACCATAGTGTGAATACACAATATGACCCAATATCAAAGGTAGTGCCTGTGACTTTTTTTTTTTACAATTTCTGAATGAAAATATAAAAGTAAACGTGCAAAAATATTGTTGCAAGTCACTGTAGAGTCAGAGTGGTCCCACTATGAACTCCTCACCTGGGGATGCTTGGTCATGGTCACAAAGTACCAGTGTAAGAGTGAAGGTAGCATCTGTTTTTTTTAATAGTGTAGATGGGTCGTGAGTTGTTACTATGGCAACCAGGGTCCTTCTAAATCTAACCAAAGTGTGATTAAAAAAAAAAAAGTAGCGCTGTAGTGTTTGTCAAAAACCAGGACTAATGTATATATATATATATATATATATATATATGTGTGTGTGTGTGTGTGTGTGTGTGTGTGTGTGTGCGTGACACATATACACATACCCAAATAAAATAAAAAAAATAACCACAAAAAACATAAAAAGGTTACATTTAAAAATAGAAAAGCTACAGTACACAGCAAGGATTAAAAAAATATATATATATAAAAAATATATAGTTAAATTAATTGGTAGATGTGAAAAAAAACGCACAAATAATGGGTTAACTGGATTAATCAATTTATTGAAACCTCTGCAACTAGATTTGGACTGATTAGTATGGATTATGTGTTTGGAATTGTACTGGTTGAATCCATTTCGAATAGACAAACAGAAAACATGTTGATGGCCTCCAGAGACATAA
The DNA here is from genome assembly GCF_900634625.1 of Parambassis ranga. Taxonomy (NCBI): domain Eukaryota; kingdom Metazoa; phylum Chordata; class Actinopteri; family Ambassidae; genus Parambassis; species Parambassis ranga. The sequence continues at coordinate 20,194,940 of NC_041025.1, read as the reverse complement.
ATTTGTATCTGTGTGTGTTCCCTTTTGTTCACTTTGTGCCAACCTGAACCCCTGTTGTTGTTACCTGCCGGGTGATATCCATCCACACAGTGCAAAACTGTTTTCTCACCTCACTTACATTGATTGTTTGTACCCAGAGCTGAAGCTAATAGGCCAATTGATTTTCAAAAAAAAAAAGTGAAATCAAACTTTGGTCGTTAGTGTCCCTGCAAGCCAATCAGACATACACTGTTTGATCAAAAATAAATGGAATGGACACCTTGTGCAGATTCTTGGTGCTGTTTTCTGTCTTTAGGGTGGAAAATGTTAATGCTACATGCTACTAGATGATTGTTTGTATCGTTCATTCATTCATTCATTTATTTATTTTATGGACAAACCAGAGAAAAGATGTCCTGAAAGTCAAAAATCTTCTATTCATTGATTAATTTTTGCAGCTTCAGAATATGATATCTTTGTCTGTGTGCGCGCCACCAAACGTTTCATGTGGAAGAACTCGCCCATCCTGTCTTCGTCACCCTTCATCAGACTTTTGTCAGGAGAAGTCTGAGAATAGATTTAAATGCAGTACGCAGCTAGGTAGCTAGTCGGGTAAGTAATCTCTCTAACAAGGTTGGTACACAAAGAATAAGTCCACAGAGCCAACAGTAATAAAGGGTGGTGTTGTAGTCCGGGCCGGGTTCAGTAACGGGAGGACAGTCCTCCAGGGAAAAGGCAAACTCACAAGTCCATAATTCAGTCCAGGTCCAGTAACAGTTAAGCAGTCCACTCAGGCAACAGTACAGACAGGGAGTAGACAAGAGATGAAATCCAACATTAGGCGGTCAATAACACAAAGGCAAGAGAGGGAGTACAACAAGACCAAAAACTGAGGCCAGCAGGCACATGTGGTCGCTGGGTGTCCACATACTGTTCTTCATACAGTGCAGTCCCACTGCTGCATTAGTGTGGTTTGTCTTTAACAGAAAACAATGGAACCAGAGTACTTCTGTGCATCCAACAATATGCAAATATTATTCCCATTTACATTCATGCGTGTTTTACGACTCACCGGAACACACACACACACACACACACACACACTGAATATGACTATTACTCCTGATCATAATTCATTGCTGCACCATGAAATCCATGTGATGATGACATGGCTTTCCTGTGGTCGTACTGAGCATGTGTGAACGCAGTGACCCGTGTGCGGGTCAGAGCCGCAGCGTTACTACAGTTCCTCCTGAATTAGTTCCTAACCGCACAGATAAAGCTCTGTAGGTAGAGCTCGCACTTAAGACTTGTCAGGCGGGGTTACACTATCTCTGTGTGCATAATGATGTGCGAGCATCTGAGTCTCTCTGTCAGGTCTTTATGCTGCCGAATGGAGATCGGAGAAGGAAAGCAATAAATTACTCTGGCAAGATTTTTAGTTCTGCATAAGTCAGGAGGAGTCACCACAGGGGGAAACAGATTGTAGATTGTTTTGTGTGCAGAGAGGGAATGGGGGGGGGGAGCTTGGTTGTGGCATTTAGATTAATGCATCTGCCCGCTTTACAAAATGCCTTTGAATCTGCAAGTGCAATGTAAGCTAGAACGTAAATGTGAGATGCATTATATTCAATGCTGCATGTATGGCTTTGGGATTAAGCAGTGATTTGCCTATTTTGTCAGTAGGTGGGAAAATTTACGATCCGCGTGATATTAATGGAGGTGAGCTCCTTGACGCTCATTCAGATGTGCAGGCAGCTGTTTATGATTAATGCCATTACTCCGCATGCTGCTGGAGAGAAAGCAAACACAACTGCCATTGCTTTATAAATATTAAAGAAACTACATGTACATAATCAGCACATAATATGCTGATTGACACGGCTGTAGCCCAGGTTGGGATGAGCCAATTTCAAACATAGAGTAGCTCCCTTCTACAGTTAGACTGATAGTCCAGTGATCGCAGTCACTGTCAAAATGGCAACCACTAAGCACCTTCTTCATCTTGAGGTAGTAGTCTGAGAGATGAACAGGGTAGCTGTTGTTTAATGGTGGACTTGCAGCCTGCAGAGTTCCTACTCTTGCTGAATCTTGTTGATTTCCTCCCATAGCTGTCTGAGTGATCAACAGAGTCGGCCCCTGTAATAGTGAGACTCTTCTCCAGCAAACAGCAGACCTCGCTGATTTACAGATTACTTTGACTGTTTGGATTGTTCTTTGTGGTCTCTTGTTGGAAGTGGTGGAAACCAAGTCTGACCCATGATTGCGAAGCGCTGCAGAAATGTGTCAGGATCTGATTGTCTTTGACGATAAGCAGACAGCTTTAAGTGTGTCTGAAATCACCCTGTACTCACAATATAGTGCACTTTACATTGTGTTGGCTGTGTTATAATGCTTTCTGTGCTCAGTGTATCCCATAATACGTCATGAAAGTGCTAGACTAGCACTATAAGGGAGAGATTTAGACCCAGTCCACACGGGGACGAAGCCGTTGTCGTTTCCAAAACGTTCTTCGTCAAGACAGCATCGTTTTAGTAAATGCGTGCATTGAATACGCACAAACCACTGAAAACGCTGTAGTACATATGCCAGGCCTGTGAGTGGCGCTGTAATGCTACCACAGAAGCACTTCAAAAACAGAGAAGACACACAAAACTAGTTGTAATATGCGATGTAAACAGAATAACATCGAGCTAAACTCTTATTATTGTTATTGTCTACTTGCTGCACGCTGTGTTGGTAGAAGAAAATTTTGTTGTTAAAGGCAAAAACAAGCTCCGTAGTTTGTTGTTGCCAGAGTGAGCACATTGGGCTTAAGGGGGAGGTGGAGCTGTGTTGTCATCATTTCAGAAAAGTAGCGTTTTGGGCGTCCACACGGAGACATGGAAACAGCGTTTTCAAAGTTAACCACCCTGGGACCTGTTTTAAAAAGTGGTTGTTTTCGCACTTCTGAAACACTCCGTGTGGACGAAACACCTAAACGATACAAAACTTTAGCGGATATGGCCGTTTTTATCTCCGTGTGGACGGGGCCTTACTCATTATAATCTGGTCTACTTACCACTGTTGAGCACACAGACTCCTCAATTGTCCATGTCCCTGTACAGAAAAACCTCAAATGTTACTCACTTCTGCATAACCACTCAGAATCAGAATTGAACACCACTATGTAATAAGTCAAAAAGGAGGATTCTGAAATTAATTAAATCTCTCTCCACATTTGCTTCCAGGCAGCGAAATGTCAAAATCAATATCAATCAATCAACTAAAACCTTTTTCTGCTCCATCTTGCTAAAATTCAACAAATGTATCTGACATCTGACAGTTGTGTGTTTACTTTGCTTTTCCGTCAGAGAGGAAATCAAACCCAACAGACACATCTATAGATTTGTCTTTTAAATAGTCGACTCAGCTGCAGAAGGCTTTATAACACAGTGGAAAGTTGCCGACCTGTATCGCTGCCATCCACTCTCTCAGAAATAATACAACCTTTCTGCGGTCTGGCATGGCATTATAGCTGTTTTTTCCCCCTTGTTCTCTCTGAATCCTACCTTATAATAAACTTAAATCCAAGCAGAAAGACATTCGGAAATGTTAACTGCTCCTCCAATAGCTGACCTTCTCATCACATTGTTTCAGTTTGAGGTAAGACAGTGTGGACGGTGAAGAGCAGGGAGGGATTGTACATGTAGATCTGAGACCTGAGACTATAATAATGATTATGGTGCGTTTATAGCTGCCATAGAGGCTAAAACTAATTGACTTTGGCTTAGCCTATGAAGCCTCTGGAGCGCACACAGGGCCTCACACATTTAGACCAGGTGGTGCAGGTTGGTGTCTGGCAGCAGAGCAGAGCTCTGGAAACAGCTTAAATGGAAGTCTTTGCATATATGAAGGATGGATCCAATAATAAAGGCGGAAAAAAAACCTAATCTCACTTGCTCTGCAGTTTCTATAGTGTGCCTAAAAGTTGACACACTTTTACCCAATCCAACTCTCACACGCCTTATATGACCAAACATGGACACAGTGTGTCAGCTTAGTCCTGCTGGTCTGTTGCCAATGATTTATCAATCCGTGTATTCAGATATTTTATGGACAAACCAGTCAAACTTGTCCTAAAAATGTTCCTCCCTCTGGACACGTAGTTCCAAACTTTCGTTGTTTCAGCCTTAGTGTATATAAAGGGTATCTACGTGATAATTTGTGTGTTCATAAGCACCAAAACGAAATTATTTGTGTGAAAGAACATGCCTGTCCAGACCCTAAAGCCACCCATCACCTGACCCCATCACCCTTTAGACAGGGAACAAGAGACATAGAGCCAGGGGACGGGGTGTCCACATACTAGACCATGTAGTGTATTTCTGCAGATGTAAAATAAGTGATTGGCAAGATCTGCTCCTGCTACTGCCTGCTACAAAAATATGGTCATGTTTTATTCTAAGACACAAAGTGCACAAGTAAATACCCTGTTAGTGATTTGTGAAGTTTTTATGTAGTTTAAAAAAGGTGGTTGCTGACAAGTGGCTAAGCAGGACTACAAATGGAAGTAAAACCAGTAAACTTGGTGGTGATAATGTAGTACTCATCTGACCATGCTGTAGTTTTGTCTTTTTATTACTGATGATCGTATTGTTATATTAGCGTACAAAAATGGTAAAAGTTGTGTTCAGTCATCAGGATTACTAGTTCAAGTCTAACTTTTGTGCTTCATTCCACCAGACTATTTATGTTTTTTACAGCAGCAGGGTCACTTTTGGCCGGACCGCTAGAACAACAAATCTGCCAATGTGAAAGTCAAGATGGGAATTTACAGAAATAGAGGAAGAGTTGGATGGCTCAACAGATGTCCCTGGCCACACTGTGATGTACGAGGAAAGTGATGCTCTTGTTCTCAAGACTATAGTCTGAAATATAAACACTCAAACTTATTATTCAAAGCAACACTGTGTGAAATAAGTGGACCTTGAGCTGAGATTGAAATCTTAGAAGTTTGGACATTTGTAGTCCCGCGGCAACTTAGTAAATTGTGTCTGCAGATGAAGGTCCATGACATTTACTCACAAGGCATTTTAAAATGTAGTTTTTTTATCCCTTAAAATAATTTTGAAAGCATATCAACTCATAACAGTGTGAACAGTACCTCCCTCACAGGCCGAGTGCACCTGCAGTGCCTACTCTGTAACTCAGTTATGTCATTCATACAGCACAATAGATGTTTGAAGGTGGGCTTAACAGGCAGCTAACTATAAGATGGAGCTATGGAGCTTGTTATTATCTGAGATGTTATGGCAAGGCCAGCTAAGAAACTAAAGAGTGTGTTATCTAAGGAAACGAAGAATGAGAAGTAAGAAAGAGAGAATATTGGACCACCTCACATTAGATTAAGATTAAGATTAAGATTAAAAATTACTTTATTAATCCCCATGGGAAAATTAAGTTGTAGTAGCAGAATATCACAAGCAATAAATACTATATATACAAAAAAACTCTTATTTACACATACACACACCTAGTAGCAGATTAAAATGAAGATAAATGTACGGTAATGTATGTTTGTGAGCACAGCTCTGACACAGATGAGGTATAGGGTCTGATGGCGGACGGCAGGAATGCCTTCTTGTACCGTTCCTGAGAGTAGCGGGGCAGCAGGAGTCTGTTGCTGAAGCTGCTTCTCAGTCTGTCCACAGTGTTGTGGAGAGGGTGGGAGGGACTGTCCATGATTGACAGCAGTTTAGCCAGCACTCTTTCCCTCGCCACCTCCTCCAGGTTGGCAAGCTTAAAACCAACAACAGACCCTGCTTTTTTGATGAGTTTGACCAGTCTGTTGCTGTCCTTTGCTTTAATGCCTGATCCCCAGCAAACCACAGCAAAGAAGATGGTGCTCACCATGACAGACTGGTAGAACATGTGGAGCATCCTGCTGCAGACATTGAAGGACCTGAGTCTCCTGAGGAAGCACAGTCTGCTCATGCCCTTCTTGTAAAGAAGAAGAGTTAGCGAGCTGAAAAAGGAAAAGAAACAGAAGAATGATGGCAATGTGGCCTTGTTGCTGTTGTATTAGCAAACAATAACTCTTTTTCTTAGCTTCAATATTGTATTGCTATGAGCTTATTATAAATTAGACTGTTAGTGAAGTTGTCCATTGAAATTTGTTGACATTGTTTTTTTGCTCCTACCACAACAAGTATTTACAATAGTGGCTTTGAACTTGCTGAAGTGTGTTTTTTGCTTGAATAACGCTGACTTAGGACATTGTCATAATATTCTCCTCCAGTCTACAATGGGGATTATGAATTATACATTCTATGTAAGTAGCCTAAAGGCACGATTGATACATCGTTTGGCATCCAATATTACTTATCATCAAAGCAGCGCCCCGAGTTCACCTCAGGTCTGTGTTTGCAGTGCTCAAGCTCTCAAATGAAATGTGGGCCTAATTACATTTTATCTGATGCCCCACAGCAGGCCCTGCCCTCGGAGAAATTAATATCTGAGTGTCCACTGCACCCAGTCTCAATTACATTTCTTTTCAAATGCATCAGCTGCCATCCTTCTTGTTAATGTGCGGTGCGGGAGTGAAAGAGTATACAGTTCTGAATTATTCGTCATGCCCCAAAGACCGGGAGCTTGCATGCGTACGCATTCCAAAGAGCAGGAGCACAACAAACAAGCTTCCTCTCTGCATTTATGCATTGATGAGCTGCCTAATGTTTTACCTGTTTTTAAACCCTGACGGTGGATGTGCTGTTTATGGTGCTCTCAAAGTTTTTCTGTTTTCCGTTTGAGTGAATGGAAGTTTGGCATTGAAGCCAGGAGGTATTGTCACCCTTCCTGCTGCGGTTGCATTTGTGCCTCCTCTTCCTCCTCCTCAAGTCAAGCTCAGGACAGCTCTTCAGCTTAGGGAGTCTTCAAAGTCCCAAAGGAGGAGGACATGCTGCCCAGCAAAGAGTCACTGATGGCTGTGGGTTTACCTGACACAATGATTGTGAGTTCGAGAAAGACAATGCTACTAATTCACAGCAAAGTAAATTACAAATGTATGATATGCTCGAGTATTTTCAGTTTTTCTCTATGGCCCTGTATGCACACCCATAATAATGGAATGCATTGGTGCATTCTGCAAACTCATGTTTAAAAAGATCTGCTCAGCACACGGAGGGGAACTTTTCTATTACTAAGCAAAAGCTTACCGAATAGCAATATTTCATGAGAAAAAGTACAATTTTTCATCATCAAAATAATGTAGATGTCCTGATTCAAGCATACATTCTACACAAAAAGGAAAATAGGCCTTGGACTTCTGACGCTACTTGAATGCACCATGTGTGACAAGAAACTTAACAACTTTATTCTGAATCAAAATTTTGTTTGAAATTCTGCACACTACGAAGCTATTACTGACTCTTTCCTAACAGGAATCATGACAGAAAAATTCAGTGAGTTATTGGCTCATCTGCAGGCTCATGCAAATCGGAGTTAAAACACTGGATTGCAGAGGCTGCAAAAATGTTGAATATGTATATCAAAGTGGAGCTCCTTTTTTTTTTTTTTTTTTACCCTAAAGACTGGTAACACCCCGTGGGCACTATACAATCTGATTCAAGTAAACTTCACATTTTTATGAATTAATCATCAAAGAAGTCCATTGTTCTTTTTTTTATGATTTATGTCTTTATGTGTTCACAAAGACAGGTTTATGTTCCTTTTTTCTTCTTGCTGCTATGATTGTTTTTTCATATATTGCAGTAAAAATGACCCTTTTTGAATGTTACTTCATCAAAACCACTTGGTTAGGTTTAGAAAAAGATTATTGAACACATTTTACCAGGCAAAATGGGTCCATCTCTCTGCACCATTGTTGGTGTGAAATGTGAAATGTAACTTTTAATTGGATGCTATACACATTTTTTTTGGTTTTGTTTGATCTGTTGAACACAGGCTTTAAAGCTCTTTAATTTATTCACAGCATAGCAAAATCCAATTGACCTTCATTATCCACAATATATAAATATAAATACATACACTTACAATGGATTGCAGAACTCAAGCTTTTTGTAAGAGTCTGTTAATGGATACTTTATGTAAATGAATGGCTGGATCTTTAAAATGCATACATACACACACACACAAATCATCCCAGTATAGCTGTAGATTCTGGTTTCTTCTTTGAGAGACTAAGCTGGTAAATCCATCAAATACTCTAAGCTGCTGATGTAAATAACGCTCTTTGATGTGAGGAAAATACATATTTTTATGATGACTTTTATGCCATGAAGAGACATCGCTGCTCTGTCTGCCTGCAGAGTGAAACACACCTTTGTGTGTGGTGACACTGCTGCTGGTTGGGTGCTGCTCCAAACTAAGCAGTGATGGTTGTGGAATTTAAAGGGCTGTGCTGTTATTTATGTATTTGTTTATACCAGAAGGATTCAGAATGTATAATATGATGAAGCCAAGAAATAATTCTGGAGTTAGGGGCACAAGAATGAATGCAATGTAATGTAAGGATATTGACTGACATGATCGTTAAGCTCTTCCTGTTACAAACATACAGTGACAAGCTATAATATTATGTGCTAAGGTTGTTTACCTCACCCTTTTACCACCAAAACAACCCTGACCCCATATGGCATGGACTCCACTAGACCTCTAAAGGTGTGCTTTGGTATCTGGCCCTAAAATGTTAGCAGCAGATGTTAAACTGTGCGGTCTCCATAGATGGGACATGTCTGTCCTGGACATCCTACAGATGGATTGAGATCCTTGAAATCTGGAGGCCATGTCAAATCCTTGAACCTTTCCTTAACCCCTGTTGCTCAATGACAGGGGATCATCATCCTGCTGAAAGTCTACCTAAAGCCCCAATATAGGCAAAGAGGTGGAATGCCAGTGGTCATGCCCATAATAACCTATTATAAGTATTAATATAATTAAATCAGCAAGTTATTGATTTCATCTGACCCGGCCACTTCGCTCTGTGGTCCCGTTCTAATGCCCCCATTGCAGGTCACTTTCAGCAGTGGATAGGGGGTCAGCATGGACACCCTGACTGCTGGTCTGTAGCTACGCAACCCTATCAAACTGTGATGCAATGTGCGCTCCGACACCTTTTTGTTATTAGAACATGTGTTGCTCTGACCCAGCTCTGACCATGTTGTCACACAATTGTCACAACACTCACAATTGTCACAATTTCGTCCTTGTCAAAGTCGCTTACATTTGGTCACTGTTGCCTTGGCAACCAGACAATCAGAGCTATTCATATTACCTATCAGAATGTGATGCCTGATCAGCAGCATTTCATGATGTCTCGATGACAAAGTTATGTAATCAACCGTGCACAGCTGAAAGCATTAAATTACAGTTTGTCAGTCATGTAACGCTTAGACTTAAAATGTGTGCTGAAATTATCCCGGTCCGTGCGCACACACAGTATGAAAACACATTCAAGGGTTTTTTTCCCCCCATTTTTATAAATAGCAAGTTACACAGCAAACAAGTGTGCTGAAAGCCTGCCTGCCATAACACGTCCGGTCATGTCTGCATACACAATACAAACATTGTGTGGTCCAAGCCAGCTGGTGCTCATGTTAACATGGCTGTGAAGGACAGTAACAGAAGCAGCAAAATTGCACGGATTAAAGAAACACCCCGTGCAATCTTTGGGCCACTGCTTAATCCGCTCAAGTAAATACCTGACACTCAATTTCCACCAAGGCGGTCCGGAGCTGCTGTGACGGTTGCTGCTAATGCCAGGGGTCCATCTGCTGAAGGACACGTGAGGGTGATGAGGCCTCCTCCTTGGCCTCCTTGGGATGTCCCTCACCTTTGCACTATAGAGCCCATTGCTGCAGATAGAAGATAAAGGCTGTAAATACTGCTGAGAGTATCTTCTTATTTCCCCATTTAAAACAGAAGGAAGCAGCAACTGCAAGTAAGGCAATTTAAGAATGCCTGAATTTGTTTATTTGTAATATCTGGCCACCGCTCACTGTCTGCTGTGGCACAGTTGCCCTTAATTACTTGTCAAAGCATGAGACACTGCGAGTTGTTTCTCTCTCTCATTTATTACACAGCAATCACAACTTCACACTCCCTCTGTGCTATTTCAAAGCACAATTCACATGCATTCACAGATGGGGGGAAAAAAGAAGGAATCTAAAAGGGTAGAAAATATCTTGAGTGGAAGCTTATAGCATGACATGAAAACACTTCTTACTCACCCACTGTGCTTCTCCAGAGACTTTTAAATCCCGCATTCAAACAGAGAAGCAGCGCCACAAGCTCGAGGGTGGAGAGAGAGCTTTATAAACTCATGGCGCAGGAGCAATGCAGGCTCGTATTACTCTTCACAGTTGCTGCATTTATCCCCTAATTCCTGATTATTCTGCAGTGAGCTGCTAGGTGTGCTCAATTTACAACAGAATAGAAGACAGATTTCATCCCCGGGGGTTCAGCCACTGAATGCATTTCTTCTTCTTCTTCTTCTTCTTCTTTTCTATTTTTTAATTAGAGCTCTGAAGTTTAACAGTAACCGCTCAACCATTTGGACAAAGTGTTTAATAACACATCATTTAGCATTTTAGTTGCACAGTCACAGTAAAAAGGGTGTTTTAGCAGTAGCCCTGCAGGCGATGCAAATACAGTTTACAGGAGCTGCTGTAAAACAGTTATTCAAAAGCCTTGCCATACACTCACATGGCTAAACTTAATGAACAGTTCATGAGCACAATTTCTCAAAAAAACAAATATGATTTGAATTTAAATCAGTGGGAGTTTGGTTGGATATAAAAGGAGATGGTTCCATGCAGGTCTGTGTGTGTTTAAGCAGAGAGTCAGTAGCTGGGAAGGACTTTGTTTTTCATTTCATTTATTTAAGCTTTTTTTCTCTACTTGCTTTACTTTACCCCCCTTTAACATACAACTTACAACATTATCGACCATGTAAAGTACATCCAAACTGACATTTAAAGGTCATATGATCCATGCTCTGTGAGCAATAATTTAAGTGCTGGTTAATGGCAGTAAAGCCATTTCTGAGAGGGTTGCTGTCAAATCAATGGGTGCTGAAAGCATCATCTATTCATAAATTAACTTAAATAACTGTTTTCGATCATTTAGAGGCTGCATATGGAGGTGTCCTGTATTTGAAGGGAATCTATTTAAATAGTGTGAACTGTCCCGAACTGTCTTGACAGTAGATTGGAAAATTTAAACATATCTCCCAAACTTTGTCTGCATCAAGGTAATGGACTCACTTTGGTTCACACAAAAACAGGGACCAATGAAGAAGACCACTAGTCCATCGTGGTGCGACACCTGTTCATCTGATCACCTCAGACTCAAAATGAAAAGAAGAAGGCTCTGGATTTCTGGAAGTCCAAGACTCTGATTTTTACCAAGAACAGTTCTGTATGTCTTTTAAACTCAATGCCACAAACATCTATCATCTCTGGTATATTTGTTCTTTCTTCACTTTCTGAATTCAAGTTCAGAACTGTGCTGCAATTTGGATAATGGCCTTTGTATCCACTCCACTGTTAATGTAGGCTATTTGCAAGTTAATGTGCTGCTAGTGGTCGGTGTAATGATGCTGCATTTTATGTTTTGATCCTGTTCCCTGAATCAGGTCTGTTTTATATGGATTTATGATGGTAAGGGTGAGAAATGACATTGAAATTCTGTGATTTTTTTGAAAATAGGTCAGAATAGGGTGATTATCAGAGCAGCCTGGAAAAAAATCAGCTTGTAACTTAAGTACTTTCTCTTCAGAGTCACAAGTAGAACCATCCATGATACAGATGAAGCTGTCACTAAACTTTCACAGGAAGTTCTGTTTGGTTTCTGAGGAGTTTTATCTCTTACAGCACAAAGCAGCTTACCCCCTTTTTTTATCTGCTCCAATACACAGTGAAGAATAGCAATGGATGGAGGGATTGATGTGTGGGACGGTGAGGACAATAACTTATGTTTTATTGGCATGGACTAATTCTTCATTCCTCTAATTGAAGAAGTGAGGGTGGATCAATAAGCTTCACCAGGCCACCCTGTTCTGGCATGCGCCGACGTTAGCAGCGAAAGCGCAGGAGGCACAAAATAGATCTTTTATCAGCAACAAGGCTTAGTGTGTTTACAGCACATCCCTTATCTTTTAGACTCCCATCTGTCCTGGTGCAGGAATCCAATTATGTTCCTAATATTAACCCCTTTGGAGAATTAACCCCACACACCACTACTCTTTGAACAAATGAAAGCGGCCGAGAAACCTGCTGCCAGAGTTAAATGAGGAAATAAATAATGGATGCCGGCTTTGCCTCGCTCCCTCTGTGCACCACTGATCCTACCCACCTGGAGGGCTTCTAAATAAGATCGTACGCTGGCTGAGCACAACACAGCAGTTCATTGATCCCCACCCTGTAGTAAGGCCTCTTCCCTCAGGTGGGCATATGAAGGTTGAAGAGACAAGGCATAAAAAAAAAAGAAAAAGAAGTCAGACACACGAATACATAGGTATAGTGCTGAATGACTCACCTGCCCTTCAGGGAGAGCAGTGCTGCAGATCAAAAGCAGCTTGGATGTATGGTACGTTAGGACTGTTGGTGAATTACAAAGGAAATCAAATGTGGCGTGCTCTTCAGTCCTGTCAAACTGCTGTTGGATCTATGCAATTAGCATGGTCTGTTTGTTTAATGGGTCCGAAGCAGATGGAGCAGCTTGTGAGTCACAGTGGCAAAAGATTGTCGTGGTAAAACGGGAAACACACAGCCCACAGAACACATGTACAGTCAGACAGTATGCAGGCGAGTCACATGACTGATCGGCTCAGACTCAGCATGTGCAAAAGGGGGGCTGTAAACAAAAGATTTAGAAATGTTTCAGTGTTTGGTGCACAGCGGTGGTCCCATAGATGTCAATGGAAGCTTAACCCTAACAAAAAAAGTCTTCCTTGGTGCCATGGTTCAAATCCCAATTCTAAGACCTTTAACTGGCTGCAGGCTGAATAGTATAATTCATTATTAAAGCAGAATTACTGCTTATTGACCCTCAAACATTTGTCCTGACTTCCTGCCGCCCCCTTGTCCATCACACTCTTGGTCTGTCCCAGAACCTTGAAATTGCGTTCACTCTTTTGGACTGAACACACAGGAAAGCCATGAAAACTGCACTAATAGCATGCACACACACATCTCAATAAACACGATCAGTTAAGTTAATTAAACTTAAACAAACATTGCACGTAAATCTAATTTCATTTAATTAAATTATATTTTGGATGAAAATATAATGTAGTCAATTTAATAAACTAAAACAACGTTTATTTATCAAACAGTAATTGAGTTAACAAAGGGGTTAACATAAAAGTAAACAAAAAAAATGGAGAGAGGTAGTTTAAGTATGTGCCTTTATTTTCATTTGTTTTGTTTGATTCGTCACTGCGGCTGTCAGTCAAGGTCACCTGTAACAATTGGGTGACGTACGAGAGGGGCGGGACTAAGAACAAGAGCGTGAGGAAGTGCAGAGTAAGGTGGAGAAGAAGAGAAGGAAGAAAAGTTTTAGCGACATACCGGCTACAGTGCCGTGTTTTACTTTGTGTGAGTGTTTTGGGTACAGTACAGGTACAGTAGTTTATTATCGAAGAGCGGCTGGAGGAAAGGACTTTGTTGCATCCAGCAGGATCTGGATCTGGATACTGCCTTAAGCTAACTCCAGCTAGCGGCTTGAGAAGACCTGGGGAGGCTGCTCATACGCGTGTGGATGCGAGTCTCCGCGTTGCTAAGGTCCGTTTCATAGGGAAAAGGGACTTTGTGCTTCAAGAGAGAAGAGTGACACCACTGTCGGTTTCCTTCATCAATCTGGACTGTGTGTTGGTTTAAACATTCCCGCTACCGCCATCAACAGGACCGTCTTGACAGGTCCTTCCGGAAGACGCCATTGCTGTTTCTTCTACTCCTTCTCAACCGATTGGGGATTATTTCTTCAGACTCTACACTGAACGGTGAGGTGAAATTACTTTACTTAACTTACTAAGGACAGAGACTCGGTGGTGGAATTATTTTTGAGGATATACAGGCCTGCAACTATTTTCTTTTTGGTGTTTGTGGTTGTCTCTGTGGGCCGACAGTAGGGTAAAGTGTAAATATTGAATGCGTAATATTTTGATATTTTGTATATCGTATGATAAGTGATCTTACTTAAAAAGGTAAAAAGTCAGCTTCCTGACTTGCCAAGCACCCCGTCACTAGTGGGAGGGTCAGTGTGTGGAGCCTAATCTCCTAATGTGGAGTAGTGGGGTGCTACACAGATGACCCTTATTACACTAACCCTGTAATTTAATCCCTAAACAAAAACTATGTATAATACTATGAATACTTTGACTAATCCAACCAAACTGATGCAATTGAAAAAGTAAAATTAAAGAGCAAGAAAAATTGAAATTTAAGTGCAAAACTGCACAGGCGCCTCATGAAAGTTGAATCTGGGCTTCCTAGCCGAAAGTGCCTCTAACCCAACAGGAAGCAAAGGGTCTTCTTTCAGTACTGCGGATGCTCGTCAGTAGAGCGTGTAGCAGGAGGAGGAAGAAGGCTTGTCTGAATTGTTTTGTGCAGTGATATCAAAGTGTTTTTAAATCTGCAGGGCTTTAACCTCATGTGTTGAGCTAAACTTGATATTTCCCTGATTTACTGTAGCACTCGAAAGCCAGCAGGTTAAAGAGCCGTTAATGTCTATTACATTTGAATTTGTGTTCAAATGTGCATCCACACCAGCTAAAGTCTGAGTGGAGTGCACTTCATGTGGAAAAGAAGCTATACTGACAACATGGCAATATGAGTGTGAGAATATGCTGTTTTTAAAGAACTTTTCTACCCTTGTGCTACTCAAAGCACTTTACACTGCGTGATATTCGGCAGTAGTGTCAAACTACCCTTTGGGATTTTGTGACCAACCTTAAAATGAATGGACAACCTGTTCCGTTAGTAGACAGCCTGTTCCATCTAAATAGTAGCTTTAAACATGGAGGAAAGAAAAATGACATGGCTCCGAGTGGGTGCTACTCAAGAAAGTGCATGAAACTACTCAAAGGTCAGCCAAAGCGCCGGAAAGTAAAGCTTTGTATTTGATAAAATTATAGCAAATTCTGTTTGGAAATACATTCATAAATCTTCCATAACTGTCTTAACAGCTTTATGGCATAAAAAATGTAACACTGACTGACTCACTGCCAGCTCAATGACTCAGATTAAGTATTTGTATGGTTTGACTCTATATAAACAACCGCACAGAAGATTCTTGCATAAAGTCCTACTTACTATTTAAAGGTTGTGTACACATGTCTGATGTGTAACCTGCCATGACAAGTCTTTGAGCTTTAAACCAACAAGCCTCACTTATTAAAGCAGCCTCACCACTGACAGGGTTGTGATGAAAAGCAGGAGATTCACAAATGTTTTCCAAATTCAAATTCATAGAAAAACAAAAGCTCCTGGACCTATTTTTATTCTGTTACATTTTGTATTCTGTCTGAAAACTACCAAACACATCTAGAACATACAGGGCTGTCCAGCAAAAAAGTTTTGCCATAACATATTCCAACTTCACCTGACAATGCACCAGAAAATAAAATGCCTCCTAGTTGAACATGGTGCATCTTATTAGCTTATGTTGTCTGCTGGTCATACTGACAGAAAAATACCAAAAACTGCAGTTCCTCTGATGGCCACTTGAAGCCAAAAGTGAGTCAGTATAATATATCTCCATGTTAAAATGTTTACAGCCTAGTGCAAAACAACAACAACTGCACATTGCTTGAATTTATATCTTTAACAGTCACCTGTTTAATACATTATCAAAAGGCTTTAAGTTTTTAAATAATTAGGGCATGGCCGCTTTGAGTGACAGCTGGGTGTCTGTGAAATGATTAATGCACCACAGAACCTTAAGTTCAAACGCACTACTTGCGCTCCTTTGGCACACATGATCCATCTTTGATAACAAAAGAACTTGAAAAGAATCACAGGTGAGCTGTCACACTGGTGCTGCTGTGTATCATCCCACACAAGCACTATACTGCAGATAAAGGAGAGAGGGTAATTAGCGAACATAAGTCAGCTGCAGCAATCAGGCTCAAACCAAACCACGGTACCACAATGTCCTCTCAGTCAAATGGAATGGCTAGTTAGACCGGTGAGGTGACATTTAGTGACATCTGTGCAAATCAGATTTGTTGTGGTTGTTTTTTCTTACACATTTCTTATCACATTAACCACACGAGTCACATTAACCAGATGCTACACCACTAGTTGAGACACCTCCAGGGCACAGGTTTCACTGCATATCCTCCAGGAATCCTTCAGTGCATTGTGCTGATTGTATGTATCTTAATCTGACCCAGAGTATAGCAAGGATGACCAGTCCAACCTGATCCAATAGTGTTCATCTTCACATATGCTTATGATTATTAGGCCTAAAATTGCCTACACCATCACTACCATGTTTACTGTTCTTACCAATTTAAACATAGGAGTCTATGGGTATTGACTTGCCTTTGGAGCCAGCCCCTAGTGTCACTGGTGTAAACTAGTGAAGCTAGTCGACTGGAACTCAGCCTGAGCCTACAATAGTTGGAGCTATGTCTTCCATCTTTATACACTGTCAATGTTCTTTCCTTTTCTACTCTACAAAGCATCTTGATGATATTTAGTGACACCCACATTGTTTGTAATCCAATGTAGCTGCTTGCTATTAACCGACTTAGAAACTCTATTTTATGTTGAAATGAAAATGTGAAAATATGAATTAATGAGAAAACATACGTGTTAACATGATAACACACTTTGCAGTTTTAAGAGACAGAATATCAGTGCAAATATCAAGGACACGTACCAACGATCTGGAGGCATAAAAAGGGAACATAGAAGGAGCAGGGAGGTCAGTAGCCAAAAGAAAAATGGCTGAAAAACACAGGTGCAAAGATGAACTAAGGAGGGAAGCAAGGAAACAAATAATAAAACTCAAGAAATGTGTCAATTAATACCTTAGCATAGATTATTTTTCACTGCCTGCAGCTGATGAAGTAGGACCATCAACCATTGGGCTCCTTTACCTAAATAGTGCTAATTTGTTAATTTGCTCCTCTGTGCGCACTGTGACAGCTGGTGGGGGTTCAGACAGACGGTCATCTCAGACATGATGGATTAACACATTCATACAGAGGCAGCCAGTCAATCCAACAACCCAATCAAACAGTAAAAGATATTTTTAAATCTTATCACTGTTGCTCGTCTTGCTGTCAGCTCACAGGTTGACTGTCCCACAGGGAAATCTCCTGCTGCTCCAGATGGCAAGTCCACCCCCGACTGTCTCTGTTTTCTTTGACAGGAGGAAGGTATAACATCACATGTAGGCGGGAGGTGGGGAAAAGGAGAAGGAAATGTAAAGATGGAGTTATAGAATTTAAGTTACATCAAGTTACATGGATCTCTTTCTGCTAGCTAACATACCTAGCAGCATTTTACTGCAAGCATAGCCCCATGTCCTCGATCACACATGAACCGAGCCTATAGATTCTTTATTTAGTGTAGTGTTTGATAGACCTTCACATCGCTGGCCTTTGTTTTTTTTTTTTACTTGGGGAGAGCCAATAATGGGGAAGGTTGCTGATGTTCTGCAGCACACTCAGCCCTGCAGCCACAGACGGAGAGAGGCATGTATTCATCAAAACATGGCCACACACACACACACAATCACTTATTCACATAAACCATTACCTCTGTACCCTCTAAGCAACGGTTGGGTTGCATAGGCTCGGACTCTAATTTAATGTAATTTCATTTATCACTCTGAATTAGATTTCATGTTACTACTTAATAATTTAAATCCCCTGGAAAGCACTCTTAGCTTTCATCTCAGTTTCAAGGAACACTGGGAAAAGATGACTGGGGGTAATAGGCGCTAGGGTGACCATGATTAACTCTGCAGTATGGCACATCGTCACGCACATTTGTTTGCGTATTTGGTCTGTCCATCCAGGTAATGGGATACCTAATAATAAGGGCTTACTTAAATTTCTTGTTTAGCATCATTCAAAAGACTTTTTTTTTAAAACTCTGCTGAAATTCCGTTTCCATTTCGTTCAGTAATAGGGTTGGTTTCCATAATTTTGACAGAAGGTTGTTGAAATCCAGAAGTGGAGCTCACCAGCTGGGCAGAAAAAAAGCAGGCCCTAACTCTTGTTGTTCTTAGCTATGTCCACTATTGTAATTTGAATTAATATCAAGTTCCCCAAGCCAAAGTAACCAGCTTTGAAGCTGTGCCTGGTTTTATGACGCATGTGAATACATACAAAGCCAAAAGGTACGCTGACTTCTCCTAGCTAAGGTTGAAAAGGCAAATTAAGGAAATGGTTATTGTTACTGATAGAAAAATAAGAAACCTTAGAGCACAAACACACTCTTTGAACAGTGTACTGCTGTCCGATGTACACTCCCCAGTATTGTGACCCTGTTTGCATAAAATCTGAGCACAGTCTGCAGCTGAGGGGCGGCGACAGCGCCCCTCTTTTGTTATTTATTGGTGAGAAGAAGCGCTGCCATTGTTTGTCTTTCTTTTGCAGTTGTGTGATCGTTAATTTTCCATTACTGTGACTACAGATATTCTGATTTTCCAACTTATGTTTGCTCTGTTTTAAGTGCAAACGTTATAATAAGGTGCAGTGAATATAGAGCTTAAGTATGATAAATAATTGGCTGTAACTTGGTTGGTTGTGTTGGTTGCAACATTCAGTTACAGTTTATACCTAGCTTTTGCACTCTGCTAAAGGTCTTGATGGGAGATTTTGCAGGACAGCAGTGGGGTAAAATGCCACCAAATTTAACCATGGTGTTTTATTTTGAAAATCTACCAGATTATCTCTGGTGTTCTGGTGCCTGACATCCTGTTCATCCCCCGATCTGGTACGTGCAAATTTACGGTTAGAGCTGGTGCGTATCTCTTGTCAAGCAGTGCTTAGCAACACTTCTGGGATGCTCCTGAAACCCCTTTAATCCTGGTGTAAACGCACTCATTGACTAAAAATAAAGTGTTTAACAGCATCTGTCGCTACGCTTACATTATGGGGGGTGTTAGAGTGGGTTCAACATTTTGTCTGGTATTTTTAACACTAAACAAAGACTAAGGCTAACAATCTGATTGGACAGCTCTTATAATGTCTATTGTGCAATACATTACATTCAAAAGTTTTGGCACCCCTGGCCAAATTGTCTTCTAATTAGAATAATTAAGCAAGTGATTTTTTTTAAAAGGCACGAAGTTACAGATGATACATTCCCTTTACATTTTAACCAAAATCATGTTTTATTGTCTTTTTTAACATTTCCAAGATCACAGAAAAGGAAAAAGAGCCACAGCAAAAGTTTCATACACTATGTTGACAGTGCAATGCAGCATAGCTAGTAGACTGCAGCATTAAGATACATTGTTACTGTTTAATTGTGACTAAAATTGCTTTCCATTTAAATGTTTCTTTATATAATACATAAATGTGTATTTAAGGAAATTTGTAGATTTATAAATTCATTTTCCAGACAGGACAATTTAGCTATGTCTTTTTTAATGAAACACTGAACCATCTGTTTGTTCCTTTGTATGTGTGAATTTGCTTAAGTACATTGATTACAATTGGCAGGAATGTAAAGTAATGTAATGGCTGCATCGCTGTTGAATGCTCTCTTTCTGAGGAACAGTCATCACATTCATTTTCACATATTGAAAACTTGGAAGCAGTCCATTAGAACCACAGTCTGATCTATTGGCTGCTGACCATATGGACGTTAAGAGGCCTGCTCAAGGGTGCAGCATCGATGGCTGCTGCTTCACTTGACCATAGCACGCTAATGTCTGTCCATAAAGGTCCATTTTCTATTTGTTTAGTCCATTTGGCACATAGATATGGAGTGAATGCTGTTCACTTTTCAATTGTTTGTGGCTGACAGATGGAAACAGGATAATGGTAGACTGTATTTATATCTCTTAAACTTGTTATGATGCTGATCCCATGCTGGTATTTTTTTTTCAAGCAAAGAGCTGCAAATATGTGACAAGCACACAGAACAAGAAAGTTTCTCAGCAGAAATGTCACTATGAGACAGACTGCACGAGCTGCTATTTAATATTAAGCACAGGAACCACTCAGTCATGCTAAGATGAGTGCTTTGAAATAATAAATTACAAAATGCAAATAAGAAGAAGATTAGTCTGTGTTTATGGGTGGCATTTAACTTTAATTGGTTCATTATTTCTGGAAATTGCATTTTTAAACTCTCTTGACTGCCACAGCTGTGCTTGATGCTGCGTTGAGGGAACAGAGGCTACAGGTCGAGAGTGTCCCTCTTTGGGGAAAAAAAAGCAGGAATCCACATTGTAAATCTTGTGTGATGAAGTTCCTTTTTAAAGTTAAAAAGGAACCGGAATAAATCTGCAGTAAGACTTTCCGGCTGCAAAGTTATGCTTGCCTCTTCATCCCACCAGGTGAACTTATCTTTATCCTTGAGGCACATGTCTTAAAAGAGAACAGACCTTGTCTACAATAAAAGCCCCAGTTTAAAGCTTTGCTGTTGTAGTCAGGGTGATGGTGAAGGTTTGTTTTGTGAAGCCACTAACCTTGTATGACAGGAAAAAAAGCTGGTTGTGTCCCAAAAAGCCGCTTCTTATAGGTTAGTGCTTCATTTTGAAAGCCCCAAGAAATATATCTTACCATTATAGCATAAAGAAAAACATCTCCTCATATTTTAGGAGAGGAAGTATTTTTTATTTTGGGCCCTTTTCTCCTCGGTGCCGTGCAGTCACCTTTAATAAAGCCAGGCTGTTATTAATATGCACCATTCTGATCCCAGGACATGCTTTTTATTCTTTTGTCATCTTTGCAAAGCAAACTTCAAGGTAAGAAAGTGTTGCAGTCTGATTACAAAATTCATGCTTAAAATAGCTGTCACAGATACCAGCAGAAATATTCCAACATCTGCTAGCTGAAATATGTCTATGATTAATCTTTGACCATGCTAGATGGTGATATACCATAAAATATGTATTGAAAGTTACTTTTTCATGCATTCAAACCTTGTGTGTAGAACAACAACAGCAAAAAAGAAAATTACAGTAAATTACAGCAGGGTTGAAAGCCACTCTCTTATCCTAATTTTATATTTTATTGTAATTACTAGGGGTGGTACGGTTCAGAAAATAAATCTGAACCATTCGGTACACATGTTTCGGTTCAGGGCGCGTGTTCTGTTCGGTTCTGGACATGCGCATCATGTAATACAGAGAGGCATTTTTTAACCACAGCATGGAGACGAGTTTTGGCAACTTGGCATCTCTCTCGCTACATTTGGCGGCTTAAAAACTTTTTTTTTTGTCAAAAGCAACTAGTGACTCTCTCTGGTGACGTTTGGAGACTGACGTGAAGTCATTCTGCAGTCAGGCTACTGTCCTTGACAAGCAGCGACCGTGAGCTCCTCCCCCGCCTCAACGCACTCACAGCCGGTCGGTCTCTGTAGCTTCATGCAGCAGTTTAAGCTGCAGGCAGAGCAGAGAGACCCACACCACTCTGTGTCCAGTTGTGCGCAAAGCTGCCGCTGGTCTCGTCAATGCTTACAGAGCGGGATGTAAATAGCATATTTCAATGGCAACAATAAAAAGAAAAACGTGGACATCAGCACCGTTACCTTAGCCTAGCGTAGTCATAGAGTTAAGTATATCCAACTAGCATGTCGTTCTCTATCCGACGGTGGGAGTGTGTGCTTGTGTGCATGTGTCTCTGTGTGTACGCACCAGTGTTAATTTTGGCAGCAATTTCTGATTTAGTTTTTATTTTAGTCTTGTGACTAAAATGTCATTTGATTTTAGTCACATTTTAGTCATCAACATTTTCTAACTTTTAGTCTAGTTTTAGTCGACTAAATATCAAAGAATTTTAGTCGACTAAATCTGCCGTGGATTTAGTCGACTAAAAATCTATGATATATATTTTTTCATGAAATAATTAAGGTTTTATTGTGCAATAAAACAGGCACAGCTTTAATGTTATTTGAAACAAACAAACTCTTTATTTAATTGCTATTACCTTTTCACAAAAGAACAGTGAACAGTGAGCTGCTCTCCCTGAATACACTGTTCGTCCCTCCCTTACACAAACAAAATTTGCTCTGATTGGATCTCGTCTCCATCAATAATTTCGTCTCGTTTTTATTCGTTGACGAAAGTGTCAATACATTTCGTCTTCGTTTTTGGCACCGTGCGTTAGTTTTTATTTAGTTATCGTCTCATTTTTATCAGCAAAAAAAGGTCGTTAACAAAAACTATGACGAAAATGATTCGTCAAACAAAATTAACACTGGTACGCACATCGTCCCTCTGTGCGCAGACAGCAGCGGTGAATTGTAAATGCACAACCACGCAGAGACAGAAATGACATGCTGCCGTGCAAATAAGATAAATAAATGAGCTGTTTAGTTTGTTTAATAAAAGAACAAGGTGTAGACCTGTTCTATAGGAAAAGTTATCTTAAATGGCTTCTGTTATGATCTGGTGCTATATAGAAATTAAAAAGAAATGAAATTGACTTAACCTGACATAATGATGGGGAAACACTGAACTGATTCTTTTAGGATATATATTTTGTGCTCATCTATGGTATTTCCAGAGTGTTAAAAGTAGAAAAACCCTCAACATTGTAAACCGAACCGAACCGAAAACCGTGACCTCAGAACCGTGATATGAACCGAACCGTGGATTCAGTGAACCGTTCCATCCCTAGTAATTACAGAACACAGGAATATACAGACAATTACAGTAACACACCAGATGTATAGTATATACAGTATAGTGTTTAAACTTTTACAGAAGATTACCTGACTTTTGAGGAAATGCATAAAACATGAATATGTGTATATATACTGGCAGCCTGAATTTAAATGAATTATTTTATACCTATAGATAAGATGTCATGCCTACATCATTTTCTATATTGAAATTTGCCCGATGGTTAAATGCTTCCTGGATGCACCTGATTGGATGAATTCTTTGCCCGGTGACTTTTTGCTCTGTGATTTCAAACTGCAACAACAAACTTTGCTATGTAAATGGAAATATTTCTGTGAAGACTCTCATTGGAGATGATATTTAACATTTCAGATGCTAAATATACTCCACAGTTTCTGAATCTGACTTTTATTTTAGATCCAGAATGTCTGTAATTAAACAGTTTCATGAAGTGTTGAGTCACGCCTGATGTAGCTCATTTACATAAAGTTGCAGAGCCTGAACTTTATGCAAATAACCTCAATGCCTGACATACCAAAAAATAAGAGATTTTGTAAAGCACACTCTGTCTGTAACAGACACTCCAGTCTGGAGGAATTGCCCAACCAGCATCAAACTGTACACCCACCTTCCCCTTCATCATCCAGCAGATTTCATCACAGTAGGTGCAGCGAGGTGCAGTGAGTGAGTTTGCTCGCCCTGGAATGTTGCATTTATGCTAGGTCATCATAGTGTTGGAATTGACAGAATATTCTCTCTCCGGGTCATACATCAGGCAGTATCAAAGAACTATGGGAGAGTCAGAGATTCAGGTCAGCTGACACTGTTTGAGTCAAACGTGCAATAACAAGTTGTGGAACTGTGTTAGAGAAAACCTAATGTTGTGACAGACCTAATATGTTCAATTCCAGCCTGCAGCCGTTGCTGTGTATCATCCACTGTCGGTCTTTTCCCATCCACTTCTGTCTCTCTCCTCTAAAGACTCTTAAGCAAAAAGCCAAGAAGGTAATTTTGGATCCTGACTATGACGTGTTAAAAGTATAGTGTATAAGTGTCAAAAACCTTGAACTGAAATTCCAGTTAGAATTATGCTAACCATTGCACAAAAAGAGACATTGATGGAAGTGATGACAGAGAAATATTGACATGTATTCAGTAGAAGGCCACTTCACACTGATGTCATATTTGCAGATTCAAGCCTTGTTTGTAACCTTTGTCACTTCTCATCCCAAATGTCTTTGACGTCTTTATCTCCTGTTAGTGGATCTGATGCAGAAGTGGCACAGAATATTTATTACAATAAATGCAGAGCCATTTTTTTCATAAATAAAGCTAAATCAGAGTGTTTGACTTTCCTGCAGTATTAGGGGGCATGATAAGCTAAGTCCGGAGGGGTCTGAGGAAGGCTAGTGACACAGGGTAAAGACTCGGAGCTCAATAACCTCCAAATCATGCATATCACACGTTGTTTTAGATGTGCATATCAACCAGCTCTCTTGGGATTGTTTGCTGTCATCAGCATCAAAATAAACTCTGGGAGGCTACTGCGAGACAGCAACTGCAACTGCTGCCTGTGAAATGTCAGCATGCCCTCATAGATGACTGGTTTTCATCAGGATAAGGCTTGATCCAGAGATAAAGTGCCTCTCCTTATCGGCCATGACAGTACTTGCTTGTTCTATTACACACACAGTGTAGGCGCACGCAGCGGCGTTCACAGGACTCCCCGCCAGCATCAATAGCAGCAGGATTTTCGAGCGGGGTTTTACTGGTCTCAGGCTTGTGAGCAGCGATCCCGCCGATGCAAAGCTGTCTTATCTGACAAGTGTGTGAGTGTGTATGTATTTCCTACGTATATATTTGTGTGTATTGATCACTCTGGATGACTACACAGACACTAGTTATCTCAAATCAAGTGTATGAAGGCATTACAGTACCCTCCACTACTTCATCCCTCCCCTCGTCACTCCATCCTTCCTCCCATCCATCTATCCAGCACTTGCACTCCATCACCCCTCCTCCTCCTCGTTCCCTTATCCTTCATCCTCAGCACAGAGCTCAGACTCCTGGGGAGATTATGTCTGCCTGTCAGCCTCTCTGGTATGATAGGTTAGAGCAGAGCTTTTTATTTTTTCATCCTCCCCTTTTTTTCCACACGTAAAAGCTGTCATGATTGGCACTCATCTCAAGTTGTGTTTGTTGTACTGTGTGCAGATTTTTGTGGGGGAGTCACTCCTTAGATTTTGATACAGAGGCAAAGCTCTGCTGACAGCCAGAACGAGAAGGAAGAAGGTGCAGCGAGCAGTCAATGCTTCTTTATCGGTAAACGCAGGCGTTCTCTTGTCTCCAAAACATCTCCTCCTGGGAGACGTCTTGTATTGCTGAGTCATAATGCAAACCTAAAAGGACTCGAGGAATGCAAAAAAACAGAGAGAAACAAACAGAACATCTATTTTGGTTTAATTGATTCAGTTGTTATTGACTTAATTTGTACGTGTAATGAGTGGCCAAGGAAAGATTTGAACACAGGCCAAAGGTGGGAATGAGTAATTGCACAAGTTAGGAAATTTTAGCCATCACAGCATACAATCAAGGAACATCTCTTTCTTCATTACCTCAGACTTCAAAGCTGACCCATTAAGATTTCCTGATTGCCAAATTCCAGTTTAATGTTTACTCAGATTGACATTACTGCTGTTCAATGTACAAAGTCAATACAATATCCCAATTGTTTACTCATTGATCATGATAGACTGTTGAAAAGAAAAAGCTAGTTGTTATCTTAATATCCAATTAAAGAGCCAAAATAAGAGGAAGCTGTTGTTTTAGTCAAAGTGTCTAAAAATAATCACAGACCCTCACATCATGCCAGGATTCCAGCTCTGTCCAGACCAATCACAGCCCTGTGAGGAAGTACTAGCAGTTAGTTAGCTGTGGGTTAGGTTTGATGAATGTGAGAAGTGATTGTTATGTTGTTTGCTAAATTGGTATTAACAAAAATAGTTTACCAGATGACGTTAAGCCTCTTTTGAGTGAGCAACCGGAAAGGTCCCTTAGTATTTTGTGCGCACATTATACATATTTCGTGGCCACAAATTATTTTTTTTTTTTTACCATGTCAACAGAGGGGCTCCGTACAGACCTTCACAGGTCTGTGTAATAAAGAATTCCCAGCCTGAATGCATTAGCCATGTGTGCCATGAATTGAGAGGCTCTGGTTCTGATATCACTTTGAGAACTTAAGCTAAGTAGAAAAAAATGACATCAGCACGGTGGGGCCAAGTGAAAGCATTTTTTTCCTCCCAGTTAGTTTATGCAGCTCACCTGAATCTCTTCACCAACTACTTGAAGAACTTGCCCTACAAAGTTGCATCTAAAATGTACATATTATTTAAAAATGTGTAATATCTTTAACTTAAAACTAGTAAACATTTTAGACATGTCACGGATATATTTAGAGCTTTTAATAACATTATATAGTGACATTCCTTGCAGTTGTGCCACCTGACTAAACAGGCTTCTGTTTGGATGCTAGCATTAGCCTCTACCCATGTCATCATATTCATATAGATCAATTTTTATATATAAAGTTTTTCAATGGTTGTACCACCTGACATAGAAAGTGTACCAGTCTATATATATGAATTGAAAGTTGTTATTTTTATCAATATTTAAGAGAGACCTACAAACCTTTTAGCTTAATCCCAAGGGTCCCTTGGGGTCCTCTGGCTGATACAACATCCTGTTTACAGCTATTGTCTCTTCACTTCAAAATAAAAGCCCATTGTTTATGGTTGCACCACCCTGACATTACGTAAATGAAAATTGCGGGACAAATGTTTTTCAGTTATCTCAACAGCTTTAAAACTATTGATATGAGAAAAAAATAGATTATACAAAAGACTATAAACATAAAAGTATGCCATAGGATTTTATTTTGAATGTATTATTATTAAAAGCATTTTAATAGATTTTTCAGTTGCTGACAGTTGCTCAACCTGACATCTTAGGGGTTTGAGAAGCCAAAACAGAAAAGAATATAATTATTTGAAAGTACTGAAAAATGTGGGAAAATAAATAGGTTTTATAGATACAAGTGACCAACATCTTTCCAAACCTCCTTGTCTCTTCCACGCTGCTGTACTGCATAATCCCATCTAGTCTCTGGAGAGACACGGTCGCGCCGTCTACAATTTAAAAACTGCGCATTCAGATGTTACCGCGGTGCTGCAGCCGACATATTTCATCGTCATCTGTTCTTAAAAAGGACAGATCTTGCCCGACTTTCAGAACTCTGGGATTTGCTACTTTTAACTTTTACTTTAACTCTAATGGTTTTCTTCTGTATAAATATTGTTACATCATCTGTGCTGCTCTGCACTGTGTGTGTGTTTCAACATACAACCAGCACACATTAAAAGTAGACATGGAGACACACACAGAGAGGACAGACAGAGGGACCAGTAAATGACAGCAAAAGATTCTTACAATGATGAAAATGTAACAGGAGCACATTTATAAAGGTCGATACTGTGCCAGTGGTCTCCAATTTCTAATATTATTTATGAAAAAAACGTGGCCCTTTGCTTTTCTTATAGAAGTCTATGTGGCCCTCGCAAAAAAATTTTGGCATGAGTCAATTTTTATAATAATGCAACTTCTTCACCACAGTTCAGAAACCTTCCTTGACATCTACCTGTTAAAGTTCAAAATTCCAACTTCTTTTGAGCCCCCACTGTTGTGACATCTGTCTCCACTGACTGCCTACACAGCTACATGGTTGTGTACCAAGCAATCAAGAATCATCCTTTGATCCAAACTGGTGCCACTCAGTTTTTATTTGCCGTTTAACGCTGGGCATGTACACGGCTGTGACAGCTGTCATTTTTGTGTCACGCTCACATTAAACAACCTGCTCTCCTGTGGGTTCTTGTCCACTTGTGGTGTTGGCGCACTAAACGATGTGACTCAGACGAAGTCGCCACACATTAAAAGATTTTTGTTTTTTTGTTTTTTTGTTGGATCCAGTCATAAGGGAGCTCACAGCACAAATGTGAAACATACTTTGTTTTTCACTCTTATTGCGCCAAAGTGGAAGTTGAGAGGACGTAGCAGCTTGCAGCACTCATTGTGTTTGTGCACAAGTTTGTGTAGCAACAGACATCACTGATGAGAGAAAGTTTGGGTGGATGAAAGACAGTAGATGCCAACAGTGCTGCTAGGCGACCTTGACAAACCTGACAAGGTGTGATTGATAAGTTGAGCAGTAGAGTTAGATACACTGTTCGATTGTATCTATACAGAAATAACTTTTGTGATATTTTAAGTCCGCAGTGGTGATGGCTGCCATCCAAGAATGCAGATTTGAACTCAAAATCCTGCACTAATCACCTGATTTGGCAGGACTTCTATGGGAGAGAATTGCCACTCTCTCTAGTTCCTCTTCAATAGGCACTTTCAAGCTAATCCAGAATGACTACAGTCCCGTGGAGCTGAAATTGCTCAGTTTATGGACTTTAGGATAATTATTTTTTATATTTTTTATTTTGATATATTTAGTTGAACTATGATTAGAATAAACATAGAAAATGTTCAAAACGGCTCAGCATGGTAGAATGTTTGTGTTAAAAAAAGAGGAGATTACACACTGGATCTTTGATGGATTATGTCAAGTCAACGCGGTCAAGTTTGGGCTTAAATCTGTGTTCTTATCTGGTGTTTACAAAAATCAACAATATTTTTACCAACTGTGAGGGACAAGTTTTGTTTGTATGCTTTCTTGTGAACATTATGGATATTATATATTATTATATTATGGAATAGCACTTTGCCCTTAGACAATTATATTCAAGAGTAGGTAGTAGTTTGTTTTTTTGTTTTGTCTAAAATTCTCAACCTCATTATCTTGTTCATATGTTTGTCCTTAACATTATCTCTTGCCTGTACCCTACACTTCAGCACATCCACACTCTTGCTCGTGATAATCACTGTAATTTGTACCAATAGGTGTCCCTCCTCACAAGCATCCCAATGCCTCTTTGAATTCCTGGCTGTCGGAAATACCTGCAGCCTCAGCATGAGTCTGTATGAGTCACCCTCATCTTCTCCGGGAACAGAAAAAACAAAATGGAATAGAATACTTCCAGCTCTCCAGAAACTGTCAGAGCTGGACTGCATCCCCTATTTGAGCTGATGAAATGAGAGCAGTCAAACTTATAGAAAATACAAAACTTGAACAATTCTTTGAAAAATAAAACAGCATATTGCAACAGCTCTGTGTGATGTCAGGCTGTGCACACTGTCGATCTCAGCGTGAAACGGAGAATCAAGGCAATCCTTAGTGCTGTAGGAAAGTTCATAGTGGGAGACAGACAGACAGGGGAACAAAGTGAAACAGTGCGAGAAGCTTACTGGCAAGTGATGGTGATGCCAGATGGGAGAGGGAAGAGCTGCCCAGTAGAAGCGCCAGTAAGCACAGACAAGTGGTGCCAACCCAACTGTGTCTAACAGGAGGTCCAGCTATTTAATCAAACCCAACACTGAAACCGCACCAGTGCCAGATGCAATTCAAATCTGTATATATAACCTAAACGCCAATTAGTTTTATATAGATTTCCCACCACACCCTCTGTCAGAGATGTCAGAGAAGCTGCTCCTCATTACAATTTGTGTTATAAACTCACAACCGATTCCAGGATTACGAAGCTATATTTACACAGCAGGCACTTGCTACATGGTGAGCAAACTTTCAACATTTGTCCTTCACTTGATCACACAGATTTAACCATCCTAATGCTAGCTAATGACAAGATATCCCTTCGAGGTGGAAATCATCCGCTCTCTGGGGGATGCAAAAACACTCCAGCAGGGGCAGGGTAGCAAGAAATAACTGGAAAAATACCTTGATTAAATTCAGAGGTGAGAGATTTTCATCAGCGTGATACGGCTCAGTGACGGTGTTGGCGTAATGGTAGGGGCCGGGTGTCTCTCCTGTTGACAAAAAGGACACACTGCTTGTCAGCAAAGTCATCTTTTCCGCACACAACATCTGCGCTGATTTCATGCTGCACTGTAAGCAGGCCATTAATCTAAACCTGGACCACTCCTTATCGTGCGGAGCGACAGGCACCCTCACACTGTGTACAGAGAATGAAAAATAGATGCGAGATTTGTTTTTTTCCACACCCCCATTCACTGCATTTGTCTCTGTGTCTCTCCTTTTGTGCACTTTATTCTTATCAAGCAACTCCTCTTCAAGCTTCTCTGAGGTTATTCGAATTTGACACAGTTTTTTTTGTTCTTTTCTTTTGGAAATTACTTCTTGAAGAAACAGCCCCATGCCTCTTGACCCCCCACTTTTTCTTTTTTTTTTTCTGGCACTTCAGCGTTGGATCGATGCACAGGGCTGCTGATGCTGTGGCATTTCCACAAGGAGATGGATGTTGTGGGGTCCATAAGGCAACATTTACATAAGGAAGAATGGCTGGTGTTGGTCTTAAGGAGGGAGAGGGGGGAGAGAAAGGGTGGTGGGGGGGTGCGCGGTGGTGCAGCGGTCTAGTGTTATCGCACCATCCTCAGTGATGCTCCTTGACAGTCATTTTGCCCCTCCTGCTGCGGTACATGAAACATTTTCTTTACACCATCTGCAATTCCCAGCTGGCAAAGATACCAAGGTGATGACATATGTCGGCACACTGCAGCTGACATTGCAGGGAGGTTAATGAATAGATTCAAATAAAGATTTCAGATTTTTTTTTTTTTCTGAGGCAGTATGATTCAGACCAAAGTATGTGTGCCTGCCTGCCTGCCTGCTTGCTATCCAGTAAAAGAAGTAGGCATTTATATAAAAGGACAGGATGTGCAGAGCGACTGAGTGCAGCAGAACTCAAAGCTGAGCCAGCCAATCTTAAAGTTATTCAATCAAAAATGAGTACATTTCATATTAGGAGTACCATATTGAATGTAGGCCAAGGTGTGCTGCCCACAGAAAATGTTTCAAAGCTCAGGAAATGATTACTAAAATGCACTGTTATGTCAGGACAACCTGCTGCCGGCTGCACCAGATAGCAGCTGCTTTCTATCAAAAGTTTTTCCTTTAAGTTAGAAAGATTTAGATTTGTGCGACCAACTAGTAGGAGTCATCAGTATCTTCATCTCTGATGGTTAAATCCCCTTAAATGTGTCAAATTTCGTAGTCAGATTTGATTGCAATGCAAATTCCTTCATGGTAAATTAGAGTTTTTCAAACAGAATGCGCTCAATCAGAAACTTTTGTCTTATTAAAGCACTGATATGCACTAGCAATGTGGTTTTATAGGATTATAATGGATTTGGTGCATTCCGCCGTGGAAGCCATTGGCTTATTCTTTGTGCAGCTGAAACATTAATCCAATATATTGGAGCATCTGTCCCATTTACTGATCTCAGATATTCTGCTCTGTCTTATGTGGGAGTTTATTGGAAGGAGTGACGTCTGTGAAATCACTCTCATTGCTTTCCCCTGTGCTGAAGATTATATTGGGTATAAATGGATCAAAATGAAGCTTCAGGTGAGTTATTGACTCCCGGAGTTATCAAATATTGTTACCGAAATTAATCTCTGTTTTGATGCTTATAGAGGAATCAAAGTGGAATTCAAGGCCTTCAAACAACAGATAATAAATCTATTATGTCTTGTTACATGAAGAGAAAACGGATTTGTAGTCCTAGATGTGTGTTTATAGGCTGAGAAGTATAACAGGGTTGTATCAGGACATCAGGTTTTACTGTATGTGGAGATATATTTTACCAGTATCCTTGAAATGTATAATAATGTGACATTTGGTCGGTGCCTTCAATCATAATCTGTCTCTGCTGTGTCATTTTATGCATTTATGAAGCAGGTAATCTCTATAAGTGTGCCTGCCTCTTATTTTTCTTGACAACTGTTCATTTCGTCGCAGTTTGAAAATGTGCGGTTTTGTTTTACTCAAAGTTATGTTGCTTTATTGTGAGGATTTAGTGAAAACTGAAAGCTCTAATTTCAACTCTTTGCCAGGAACAATGTAGGAACTGTCTGACAGTGTTTTTCTTATTTATTCAGTCGATATCACAGCACATAGCAAAACAACTTCTTTAGAAAGACATATATTAGTTTGTAACATAATCAGCAACTTTAACATTATCTTTATGATAAATCAATTTAAGATTGTTTAAAAAAAACTGCCATGTTTACTTACTGCCAAATCAGCAGAGGCAAGGTCCAGGTGAGCTTTCTGCCCCCTTTTATAGACCTTGCCTCCAGCATTGTATCTTAACGGTAGTCCAGCTATTCTTCACATCTATTTAACAGATCCAACATATGAACAATATATTTTAAAAGCCACACTTTGAATGAGTAATGTACTAGTTTGTATCCTTAGAGGCGTTGCAAATTACTGATGTCATATTGTATTACACCATAATCACATTTTGATTCTAACGATTACAACAGGCTCATAGTGTGTTAAAAAATTCCTCATAAGCATATCCACTAAGAGAAGCTATACACCAACAATAGAGCAGCTTGTGCAATCTACCATTCCATTCTAATTAGTTCACAGGCTGATAATGTACTTGTCTTTTTGGCTGAGGCTTTAACACATCACTGAGTCCAGTTGGTTGTTTTTTTTTTTTTTTTTTTTTTTGAATAGTCTCGTCAGCTCCATATTCCACTAAGCTTCTAAAGCAGCACAGCAGGGATTTTTTTTGCCTTCAAATTGAAAAACCCTAATCTGTGCCAGAGAGAATTTCCATATCTGCTACTCTGTTGGTTCAGAAACTGCTTGCCCTGTCTGTGAACCGGCCAGTGAGTGTAGGACTATACAGAAGTGCTTCAGTTTTAGGCAGGCGCCTGGCTAAGATGCTGCGCGTCTGTCT
Source organism: Parambassis ranga (assembly GCF_900634625.1). Classification (NCBI taxonomy): domain Eukaryota; kingdom Metazoa; phylum Chordata; class Actinopteri; family Ambassidae; genus Parambassis; species Parambassis ranga. The sequence continues at coordinate 20,162,243 of NC_041025.1, read as the reverse complement.
GTTGTAAGATGACGGTGCAAAAGTGATGACTAGTTTTGCCCTTCTGCGTATTAAGAAAGATAAATAATCTGTTGGTTTGCTCATTTTAGTTTTTATGCTGATGTAACTTTCTGCTTGGTTTAAAATGCATTGATTGATCACAGAGATTATGTTGCAGATGCCAATTTAAAGCATTTCAAAACAATTGTTGGTACAGCTGGATCTGGTCTTGTATGCTTGTAAAGACAGCTTTTTTTGCATTTATGATAAGAAATTACAAAAGTTGTAATGCAAAGATGTTACCCTATCGTCCTGCTGCATCAATCACCAAGTCCATGTGACCATGTGCGCTTCTCAAATACACAAATCACCTCATTGTGCTGTAACCGAACATCTGCAAACTTCCCTGCTGTTAGAAAACATACATATCACACCTCTACGGCAGTGCTGAGATTGCAGTAAGAGGTCTATTGAAAAGCTGTTCCTCGCGCGCCGTGTGACACGTAACATCTGCAAGTCATCCGACACATTTCAGAATTATATCCCTCTGCCTCTCTCCAGAGATGAGTTGTGCCCTGAAGACAAACTGCAGTGATGAATCTCCATAATTGTCTTCCTCTTTCACACTTGCTGTGAGAGTGGCGGCCTGGTTCTCAAGGCAAGCAAAAGTAGCCGCAGCTGTTTGGATAAATGCGGCAGCAGTTGTCGAACTCCGTGCAGGATGCCAGTGGTCCCAGATAAAATTCATGCAAGCAGATGTTTGTAGGATTCTGCTGGTTTTAAGACAGCTCAGGCTGAATTATAATAGTCATTAAGATCAACAATGGGTGATTCATTGCTACATGGTCAAATAGCATGAGGTGTATTTAGCTTTTGTTAGATGCACACGCTACCTTGGTCTCAAGGGCCTATCATCTGAGAAAGTCCTCCAGGACATGGTGGAATTGCTAATGGAAGGTATTCATTCTTCCAGTAAAGTGAAGACTGCTGGTCTCAAATGTAGCAGAGAGTGTCTAGAAGTCCAGTCACTGTCACCACACAGGAGACCACTGACAATATCCATGACATGATCTAATAACAAAGCAGTGCATTGGCGCAGAGCTGGATTTCTCTCCATGCAGTTATCCACAAAGAACTCCACATGACGAAGCTGTCAGCTCACGATGGGTCCTCAAGCTCCTCTGGTTCAAATTTGGCACACGTCAAGAGACAATCTGCCAATTTTTGAAGCAGATGCTGAGACATTTCTGCAGCAGTTTGTGACCATATATGAGGCTTTGGTTCTAAAGAACAAAAAAACAATCCAAACAATAGAAAGGTAAGGTTATCACAGGGCCCAGCTATGCTGATCTCCAGGGTCCAGCTGCAGGCAAACATATGATTCCACAAGAGAACAAAGCATCAGACCACAAGTTCAGACCAATATGGTCCATGGCATTCAAGGCCATGAATTTGGAGCCAGTCGTCCTTTACCCTGATAATACAGGATGCATCAGGTGGATTCCTTAGTGCCTAACATATCCTAGGAATCACTGCATAGTGTTGACAGTTGAGTTTGTTTAATAACAGAAAAAACTTTTTTTGTTCACGAAACAGTTCACTTTTATAATTAGTTAATATTGCCCGAGGGTTGCTAGGCAACAAGGTCAATGCAATGTGATGAACAGAAAGTCCTCCACAAACTAAACAGTCCCATTTAACTGTGAAGCTCTTTGCAGACAGTGTCATATGAAGAATGCAGCTTCAAAAAGTAAATGTATGTAAGCCATTCAGCATTTCCACTTAAGCAATAAGCATTGGTTTAAGTAAAGTGAGTAATACAATGCATCTGAGACAATAATATATTTGTTCTGGTAGAATCAGAATTTGAATTATTTCAGCTTCATGTTTGGAAAGGCTTTATGGATGAGTATTAAAATCAATATTAGAGGCAAATACTCTTATACAGTATTATGCAGCCTGCACCCTGACCTCACTATCAGTCAAGATTGCACATGCCTTTACCACATGATGGTGATAATCTACCTTGGATACCTGAATGACATTGAAATTACACAGAAATGCTGATGGACTGCGTTTAGAGAGCCCTCTGCATCACTCCAGAGCAGTTTCATCAGGCCCGTGTGATGAGCTCCTGGTGTGTGAGGGGTAATGTGTGCCATGGTGCCGATGTCCTTTCATTCCTCATTTCACTTTAAAGCTCTCTGCAAGTTGGCTCACCGTGATGAAGTTTGGATTTCATTCGTCCCTCTGCCTCAATCCAATCTGTCTCAGTCAGGAAGAGCCACATGTCCTGTTTGTTTTTTCTCCCTTTTTTTGGTAAAAAAAACCTATTGCATTTTAATAGGTCCTTTGCTGTTGTAGTGCATGATACGATGACAAAATTGTACAAGAATTTGGTGTGTTTATGTGCACTGTGACAACAAACGTAACAAGGTTCTAGTTGTTTATCGGGATGCTTTTGGAATTCTTGAAGTCTCTCTGCGGTGCTCTGCTTCTGCTGATATTTGCTGTGGTTAAAGATGCATTGTTGGGAGTGACGATCTTGTTTTCCACTTGTGTGACTGCTGAGACAGGCCTCAACACAAACTCCCAAAGCTCGTCGCTCCAAATACAAATGCCTAAATGCACACACCCAAACTGTGCCTGTGTTTGTTATTTGTTCGTAAACACTGAATGATGTCCACACACACACACACACACAAAGTGGCATTTAGACAGACAATAACAATGCCAGCTGTGTTATTATTTCCCTTTTTCTTTGTTCATTCAGTTGCTCAGGTTTAAGAATAGATTGTTTTAGTTAAAGGGAGCAAAGTGGCAAACATTCTACATCAAAGTTGAAGGATTAAAGTTATTAAAGTGAAACACAAGCAGTCCGTATTTACTCGGTGAAAAAAAAGGGTGTAACTCTTGCAAACACAGGATCAGTAGGGAGGATGAATAGTGGACAGAGTCCTTCATATTATACAGGTCATATAGGGTTATAATGAAAACAAAAAAACCAAAACAAAATGTAGAGCTAGGTCACAAATGTCACTTTTTCTTTGATTTCTCCTTATGGACGTTCGTTTCCGTTTTCTACTTACAACATTACTTCAATTACAGAATGTGAATTTATTTTAAAAAATAGCAGTGTTAAAAGAAACTTTGACATCCGCAAGATGTCACAAATATGAGCCCAGAAACATGTCAAACAAGCATTGCATGCTCATAAAACAAAATAAAGCCCTTAGATTTCTTATGTAACATTGTTAGTTAGGTTACACAAGACATCATAAGAGGAGTCCATGTGTGTTTTGTGTATTTTGGTCCATTGTTGTTTTTTTGCTTTGGCCAAATTACAAGTATGAACTCACCTTGACTGTACTTTATTCACACAGCCACAAGGGGACACATAGCAACATGGGCACAATTGTTTCACCTTCACATGTGAGGATGGCTAATGCAATTTGAAATAAAATACTAAATTAAAATAAATTCTTTCTCTGTGAACTCCAGATTTTTAAAGGGAAAAAGGTGGCTTACATAAATACATTATTAAACTGCAAATAGCCATAGGTCATTGTTTGTCTGGTCTGCATGAGTCTCTATGGGAGAGTGATATTTAGCCAACTTTGTTTAAAAAGGCACACACATACTACGCACATACATTTGGTTGCAGCCTGGAAATGTGATTGTCGGTGACAAGTACTTTGACGTAGCAGGCTGCTAGCAGGTGTTTCGGACTCCATGCCCACTCTGAAATGGCCACGGAGGAATATCTGTCAGGCGTGGTTACTGGCACTGCTATCTAGTTTCAGCACTATTTGTGTGTTTGGGGTGTGTGTGCGAGAGAGAGAGAGACTTGATTGTTAGGGAGTGGAGGGTACAGACAATGAAACAGGAAAAGCATGTAGTCACTTGGGGAGGACCACCTTTTCTCCAAGCTTCTCCTCTGCAGATGCGTGTTGCAAATTATAGACTTGAATTGGTTTCTATTCTGAGAGAAAGCGCATATCTCGTGTCTCTGACAGAGATGCCACATTGCTGTTGATTTCTTGCTGAAGAGAATCCTGTCTTTGGCAAATGGTTTTAAAGGCCTAAGTGCTGTGTTGAGTATTCACACAGGAATACTTTAGCACTGCAGATATGTGTATAGTACTTTGGTAGAGTTCTGCCTGGATCAGCAAAGACGTAAAAGCTCTGTTGCAAAAAAAAAAAAATAGAATTCTAGGGAATTAGTGTGTTTTGTACAGTTTTGATTTTACCATGAGTTATTCATAGAGATGATCCATGTCAGAATATTACCTTAAAAATCCTGCATGGGAAGCCATTATGGGACTGACAGTGTTTTTTAGGAAATGATTCAATGATAGATGTAATTTGGGACTTTTACATTTAAATGAACGTCTCTTTCATGCAACCTCTTTTCAAATGAGTTCACACTATGCTTTTTCTCACTGCTGCACCTGTAGTGGTGTTTCTGTAGAAATAAGCCGAAAGTTGAACAGTTAAAGAGAAAATAGGCTACAGTAGCTCCGAAAAAAAAAAAAAAAAGGAAAACATTGTTTTCTGCTGCACTGGAAGGACGAAAAGGCCTTTTTTATGCACTGTAGCATTCACAGTGCATACACTGTTGTGCATTGCATAAATTTCAACAGGGTTGCATTGTCTCAAAATATGCTAGCTGTATTTTACAGACTGCTCAATTTTTTTAACTAACTAGAACTTTCCAAAGCTAGTAGCAATTACATAGGATAATAATGTTAATTGGGGCCTTTCCAGTGTTAAATGTTCTTTAGAAATTAAAGTTTATTGATCTTTGAAAGGGTGTACTTGCATTATATGTTGTTATCATTATATTAGTTGAACATGGTCACAAAACGACAATATTATCGCTTATCGCAATAATTTCTCTTGGCAATTAATCGCCAAGCAAAATTTGTTACCATGACAGGCCTAGTCTGGACTTCCCTTCTTATGGTACTAGCCCTACAGCCTGACGAGATAAGCGGAACACACTAGATGGATGGATGCATCATCTGCCAATTTAACCGAACAAACATACCTGGTTTATATAGTAAGTAGTATAGTATAATGGCACTTGATAAAAAAACAAGCACTCCTTAGAAATGTAATGTAAAGCTCTACGTGGTGACCGAATAGATACACTTGTACAAGGTTGTTTTGAGAAAATATCCTAAAATGATTTCATTTTAACCATAGAATGCATATGAAGAAAAACAGACGTGTGGAATTCTATCAGAGGAGGCACAGGTTCACATCCAATCAGACCATCACCAAACAAATTCAGTTCTGTGTACTGACTGTGAGAAACCAAAGAATTAGCGCAGGTCAGAGTTTTTTTTTTCTTTCTGTAAGCAGTACTTGACTCATTGCTAATCATTTGGAGGCTGATTGTGACAAGCATGGTGTCAGGGTAATAAGTCTGTTAGCATTCAGCTTCTGAGAGCGACAAGATCTCCTATTCCATTTGCAGAACCTTCCATCACAAATTACCTCTTTAGCAAACGCCTCTCCGCATGAAGTGAAATGCACTTTTGAATGATCTGCTATTATGAATATTAATGTTTTCCCTTTGTGTTTCTCACACATTCAGACTGCATAATAATGAGGCATGACTTTGTGTGGACTGTACAATCAGGCTTGATGAATCAAAGAATCGTGTCCAGTCTCTCTCACACCTGAGAAGCATGAAAGAATGAACAAATGAATCAGGGAATGAATGAGTGTAGCTGGCATGAAAAGTTGGCTTTGTATTTACGTTGTGTGCTCTACATGGTGCTGCATCATTCTTGTCATGTGGTGATGATCTCCCGAAGGACAATCTGGCAGTGGGCTTTCCAATATGAAGTGATGAGTGATGTGTCGCGTGTAAATTGTCCCACATTGGATCAGACTTATTGATTTTTCAGCGCCGGCACTTGGATCTTTTGGGCAGTGTGCCTCTGCGGCAGAAATGATTACTTTTTCATCAGCTCATTGATATTTCATCATTATTGTACTTCTCCTTCTTTCTTTCCAAACTACCACTGCCAACTGCCCTCTTCTCAGAAAGCAATTATGCTATGGATGTCTATCATTTCCCTCTTAGGAAACTGTCCATGAACCAAAGTTTTTTATTCACCTCCACCATTTCATTCATTCCTGTTGGAGCTTTTGTGCTTTACCCACTATCTAGCTCATTTGTGCCACATCATCCATGCCCAAAAGGGGCGTTTGCCACCATATTAGGATCCCATTTACCCGGAATAATAGTGATGTTTGTCACACTTTCCTTGCTGAGGTAAACATGAAGATGCACCTCTGATGATTTAAATGCAAATGATTGTCTAGAAAGAAAAAAGAAGAAGCATGTTCCTGGATGTTTCACAGCATTTCACTGCATGGCTGGAAAAATATGTTGAGTGTATTTATGCAACAAAGTGGAAATAACACTGTGTAAGGTGCACCTGTTCCAACTGCTTGTTAATGCAACAATCTAAACAGCCAATCAGATGGCAGCAGTTCATTTCAAGCATGGAAAATATTACATAGAAAGGTGAATGCAGCAGACACGTTGGTTTGAGCATTTTTTTTTTAGGAATGGTCAAAAATAAATGTGTTTACAGGGAATGGTCCAACAAGAGGAAATATCCAGTGAGCAGCAGGTTTCTGGGCCAGAATGCCTCATTGATACCAGAGGTCAGAAGAATGGCCAGACAGTCTGATAGAAAGGTAACAGTAAGTCAAATAAGCGCTTGTTACAGCCGAGGTCTGCAGAAGAGGATCGGTGAATGCAGAACGACCTTGAAGCAGATGGGTTACAGCAGCTGAAGAGCTAACCGCTTCTGTCTGCTAGGAACAGGAAATAGTGGCTACAATTGGCTCACCAACATTAGAGAATAGAAGATCGAAAAAATGCTGCCTGGTCTCATGAGTCTCCATTTCTTCTGCCACATTCACATGGTAGGCTAAACAGCATGCAAGCATGTATCTGTTCTGCCTTAGATCAGCAGTCCAGGCTGCTGCTGCTGCTGTAATGGTGTGGGGGAGATTTTTTGGCACACTTTGACCGCTTTTGCTACCAACAGAACCTGGTTTAAAGGCTACAGTCATCCTGAGTATTGTTGCTTGCCATGTCCATCTCTCTTTTTAAGCACAATGTACAATCTTCTGATGGATTTTTTCTTTTGTACATAAGACATATTTTGACTATATTTTTTTACTGTGTGATACTGTTTATATATTTTCTGCCACAATAATAATGCAAATGTCTTCACTATATGTTTAATTAAGGGTTTATGTTGTCAGACACAGTCACCAAATTTCAGTCCAATGGGGCACCTTTGAGTCTCTGTGGAAGACTCTGACAATCTTCATGTTGGAAGACTCATAATTTGACTAATCCCTTAGTTGATCTAAATACAAAGAGGTGGAGGGTAAGTGGAGCTGAGACAGGCGGGTAGGCACAGAAGCAGGACGTTTGCACTGTGAGTCAGAACCTGTTTGTCACTCAAAGCAATCATGCTTAGTAGACACTCAAACAGTTACTGTACCAGGCTGTAAACATGTTTTTTTGTGCTGTAAAGCTGGACAGTTTAATATGGAGTTCTTGAGGATTGTCTCACTTTGCAGCCTCTGTGGTAACTGCAGCTTTTGACACTTTCACATGGGCTTCATTTCTCAGCTGGAGAAGTCAGTGCTTGGGGGGGAACAGGAGAATCTGCTGCAACTATGGTCAAGCCATTTTATCAATATGGACCAAGAGGCAATCTCTGCCATGAGGGTAGAATGAGGTTCAACCCAGTACTAGCAGGGTGTACCTGAAGTAGGGAAAAGAAAATCACTGCAGGGTATTAAAAAACAGCTTGTCTTCACAGTGAAGCTGGTAGTAGATTGTCCCATCTGGAGGTGTGGTAGGAGGCGTGTTGGCTTGACAGGACTGTTTGATATGTTAGTGGGGGGAAGGGTGCGTGCTGAAAGGCTCTGCAGCATGAAGTGGCATCATGACATGAAATAAAATGACCTAAAGCTGAACAAAACCATCCAGTCACCACAAATAAGAAGCTTATTTATGCACTTATATCTCTGGTACTAAATAAAAGCAGTAAAAATACATTTTCACCCAAATAGTTTTCCTGTTATGGTGCTTCTCAAACACTGGGGTAGGCCCATCAAAGACATCATAGTGGTGCAGCTCAGGAGGTGGAGTGGTTTATCAATTGGTGGTTCGATCCCCTGCTCCTGCTGGCTGCATGTCAAAGTGTCCTTGAGCAAAACACAGAACCTCAGATTGCTCCATCTTTGCTGCTATCAGTGTGTGAATAGGAGGCATAGTGGAGCGCTTCGTCCTGTTTAGGTGGAAAAGTGCCACCTAAGTGCAGTCCATTTAACATTGCAGGAGGGAGACAGAGGGGAAAAATACACAAGGGAACCAACACTGAATGAATTTATTCAAGAACAAAAAACATGATTAGGCTGTGGAGTCCAAGGTTGCTCCATAACAACATGGTAAGAGCTAACAAAACAACAGAAATCTGAACGTTAACTCAGAAGGCATGTGAGGTAGTGAAAGATCCAGAACAAGAAGACCAAGCTTTATTTAAATACAAGAATGAACAAAATCCTAAAAAGAGAAAAACCTGAAAAACTAAACTGAAAACCAGAGACATGGTGGAAGCACATGGACTAATTACAGCAGGTCAGGGAAATGAGGCACAGGTGGACACCAGCATTAAGTACCATGTTGAAATGATGTGTGTTCGATGAGCCCACTATATAGTTACCCAGGAAGTACAAGGAAACTGACCTTAAGGGAAGACAGATAGGAACCAATGTAATTAACCACAGATCATACAAATGACAGGGAAATATTTTATAATTTTATGAAAAAAGAAGGATCATGATGAAGCAAAGTAAGTTGTGATTAAAAGTTGGAGACTTCTGTGTTTCAAGAAAAAGACAACACTGTAAAAACTTCAAGGAACTGTTTTAGCATAAACAGGCATGCTGTGTTAAGTTTATTGATGCCACACTACAGGATTTCAAGTCCACAAAATTAAAGTCTCCTCTTGCTGCCATGTGTGAAATTAACTTCTACAGTGTTAATCAAAATATATGGGCTCCAGTGTAGGCTCACTCTTATGCATGCAAGAAGCATATACACTGTTCATACATCATGCTTAACATGACACATGCCTAGCTTGTGCTGGAGGTGCATGAGCAGGGACGGAGAGAGTTTCCACACCCACCACCACCTCCTCCTCCTCCTGTCTGTCTGAATCAGCACACAAGTGTCCTAACAGCATCCGGCCCTAAGAGAGGTGAGCGCAATGGCCACTATGCCAAATGGACACATAAAAAAGAGACATTAATGGACTGAGGAGCAGCATAAATCTCAGCTACGATGCCTGTGTTACAGTCGGAGGAGAGGGGGCGAAGACGCCGCCTCAGGTGAGGCATATATCTCCGGCATCTAATTATACAGACTCTAAGTGCTAATGACATCACACATCCCACGTAGAAAAAAGGGGGAAAATACAATTATTTTTCCATTTATAAGGAGAGTGTGTTTTTATGTATTTGCTATTGCATTTCCCTCAAGCCAGATGTTTTTATCTATATCAAAAAAACATGAAAATAGAACGTGTAAATGCAGATTTTAATGATCATGTTTCCAACATAGTGATCAGTCCAGAGAGTCTTTCATCCTCCTAGAAAATACCCAACAGGTGTTTAATAGTGCAGGTAAATGACTCCAAAAATAGGATCAATCATTTCTTAAGTGACTCATTGATGCTCTTACAATGACTGATGATACCAGTTAAGAACAGTGTATAGTACTTGACAAAATGCAGGTAACATAAGTAGTTTGTTGACAAAATAAAAATCAGACTGGATCTATTTAGAAGACTTCAACCCTTCCATAAATTAATGATTGTTTTGGTGCTCTCCACTGGTAATTGTTACGGCACAGTGGAGTCCAATAATGTGCTTCGGACTGAAAGGGTTTCCTTCCGAACAATCATGACACCAGGTGATTTCACTGATTAGTTGCTTCTCCCTCGTTCCTTGAAGAAGCAGCAAGTTAATCAGTGAAGAACAACAACAGCTGATGACAGGCTGAGAAAAAAAATGAAAAACTCAATCAAAAAATGAAGAAAAACATTCCCAGATTGGCCACAAAATTCTGATTTATTTGAATATATATGTATGTATGTACCAAACAAAGCATACATTTAGCAACTAATTGAGGTTTTCAACATGTATTTAATATGAAATAACAGCAGATCATCCAGCTGCTTCTCTTTTATGCTGCAAAATACTATTTTTTTTTTAATATAACCTTGATTTTATATGCATTTTTAAAATCAGTTTTATGTGTTTATTACATTTTACAGAGAAGCAATGTTCTCTGTTCAAGAACTGAAATATTCATGTTGCGGAGAATGGGCTGGATTCAGGGCCACATTCTGAAGTGACTCAAGTCTGATTCAAAAAAATCAAGATTTATGATGGCATTTCTGTGTCCATACAAACAGATTTGATTATCTGAACACAGCCTGGAGGCTTGTGAACTCAACGTTTTCATTTTAATGGTGTACAGGTGTTTCCAATAATTGTGTCTGATTTTTCCAAGGCTCACGTCTGCTGAAGTGGCGGAGATTTCACCCTAATAACAGCAATAACAACATGGCATCGTAATTGCCCACCGGTCACTGTGATAGATCATGTCACAGCAATTTTGTTTCCCACCTGAGAAACTGTGAAAAAGCTTTGTGTTTTATCAGGTAGAAAGCAGGAAGACTACAGCCTGGATCACACTTGTGTGTTCTTACAGCTAAGGTCTCATCAGGCAGGTTAACAGGAAGCACCTGTGTGAATCAGCCACAGGTGTTTAGAAGTAAACTCAGGATGCGTGACCTTTTTCCCACACCTTTCAGCCTGTCTGTATATTCTACTTTTTTTCTTGAACAGGAAAATGTCCAAATGCTCCAAGAACAAAATCAGTGGTGGCGATGTAAAGGTGACACTGTGTCTTATCTTTATTTCTTGTTCAGCTTTCTGCCACTTAACCTTCATCAAAATGTTATTGTTCTTGTACACGGTGTCCTGACCTTTTGTTACATGGCTCTATAATTCAAAAGCTGTGTGAGTTACAGAAAAAAAGGATTTATGTGTGTGTGAGCAGGAGATGAAGATTGACACAAATGTCTTTAGCGCTATTTAAATATATGATGTTAAACAGGCTCGCATTGTTGTTTTAGGGTGCTGAGACATGAAAACAAGATAGTGTTGTCATTTATTTTCATGTCACAGCCTGGAAAAAAATTTGGAGCTATGAATATTCAAATTTAGATTAAGTAGTGTGCGGATTTGAAGATGAATGATCTGATTTGTTTTGCACAGTCAGTTCAATGGAAAGGGAGTTAGTGGAGTATGAAATGACCCCCTGCTCCCCATAACACATTTTAAACCATGTGAAGTTTCATAGTGGTGATAATTAAAGTTACTTTTTGGGAGTTTTTTTTTAATGTATTTTTGTATTACGTTTAATGGATAGTAATCAATGTAGAGAGGCGGGATCAAAGAGTTGAGCTGCATCACTTTTCTTGTCAGTCCTCATAAATCTAATCTGTATAACCTTACACAGGTTTGTAGATTATAATCCTATAATCCACCCTGCACGTTTAAAGCAATACAATGGAGTTTCAGGAGCCTCTAACATGGTTGGTGTAATGCTTGTGTACTTGTTGTTCTTGTGTGCTACCTGTGTTTCAGTTTTGCTTTGAACTTATTAGTTTGTATTTAGTTTATTTTTGGACTTTTAGATTTTTCAGTGGCTCTATTAAAGCTCACTTTCTGTTGGACTGTTTGGCCATCTTGTGTCTACATTTAGGTCCTTCTGAACATTAAACACAACACGTATATTCATTATTAATAGATAGATTCATGGTGCATAACTACTCCAAAACAGTGATGTTACACACCTCCATTATTTAGAAGCTGCATCTGGCGGTGTCATTTATCTGATCAGAGGTGTGGTCCAAAATTTTCCAGTCAATAGCCAACTGGAAATTCTTATAATATTGGCCAACAATATGCACTATATGTTAAGAGCCTGCCAGAATGTTAATTGTTAATGTTAATTGCTGGTATTTTTATACGTGTTATATATATATATATATATATATATATATATATATATATATATATATATATATATATATATATATATATATATATATATATATATATATATATATAGTTTTTTCCTCTACAAACTGTAAATATGGAAAAAAGCTTTTCGACATGACTAAGAGTCACTTTGACATTTGTGCGTTGGTGGTGTCTGAGTCCATCAAAACTCTAAACTAGTGTGGGAGGAGCTGAAGTATAATTGTAAATGGGGAAAGTCTTAATATAACTCAAGTGTTAATACATGTTTGTATAACAAAACCATCCCATTTTAATCCCCTAGAGACCACAGAGGGAACTGCAGGTTTTCTGCATTTCTCAGCCACATGGGTCCAGTTTGAAAGGTGCCGTACTTTACAAAACAAAAAAGACACTCACAATTGTGTTTCATGACGTATAAACGTAGATGTGTATCACCCATCTGTATGATACAGACTGCACATCTTTGCTTGAGGCCTGACACAGCTTTGAAAACAGCTTTATATAAAGGAACAAAAAGCTGAGCCGAGCTATTATTTGTTCTTCTGTATAGAAGAGTTCTGGGAATTTGAGCCACTGTCGTGGTTTGACAAAAAAAATCTGCTCTCCCACACAGTTCTATCAGATATTCTTCACTGTTTGCTTAAAGTTTAATCATTAAGATTTTATTACCCGCTCCCATTTTGTGTCTGAAAGCAGTTCAGCAGCTATTTTTCATGTCAGCAAAAGAACAGTGGTAGAATGAAATGAGGCATCTTAAACATATGGAAGCTGAAGTAAGTACACTGCTGGGGAGTTTAATATTCGTAACTTATGAGGGACTATCAGAAGCACTTAAAGCAACAACAACAAGCTGACAGGAGGTCTGACAAAGTCATGCAGGGATGAGGCTGATGGTAGCCGGTGAGCTGCAGTGCTCACAAGCGACTCGACACTTCCATTCGGTGATTTATTCAGTCTCAAACGATGCAGAAAATTACTTCATCACAGCTCCCGTGTTAAATGCTTGTTTGTTGAAAAGTGCTGCTGTTTTGAACTGCAGTCATAATGGGGAGTTTGTTGTAGCAGGTATTTGTGTAAACAAAAGTTTATTTCCACGTACAGTATAATTCTACACATCTGTGTATCTTACAGTAAACACATTACCTTTTTTATTTGTTATAGAGCCCATTCCATGGGGTAAATGAAAAATACATCCCTTCCTGCAAAGGAAATAGCCTATTAAGTGGGCACCATGTGGAACTGAAGCAGCAAATATGTTGTCAACAACTGGGTGACATCAGTAGGCAATCATTGCTACAGTGACAGTACATTTATATTTAGGTGCTGTAATCTCATATGAATGTGTACATTTGAATAACAAAAAACATTGGAAGTGTGTGACAGAGGTTTTGGCGAAAGCTCCATAAGAAGACAGAAAACAGGACAAGATCCACTAGAGTCTCAATCTGGGAACCAGTCCACTATCATCTGGGCGAGGTCCAATGTTTTCAGGCCCCTGACGGAGCCAGTGGATATCAGGATAACACATAGTAGATACCCAGGATAACCAATTCAGGAACTGTCTTATATGTGTGCCAGTCAGTGTTTACAGTCCCAGCTAGTAGCTTAAGAATGTAATTGGATTTGAGTTGATGTCTACCACCAGACAGTTAGAGGTCATTTAAGAGCACAGGCTGGAAATAAAGATGGACGCCACCCACTGGTTATCTGAAGAGCGGATTTGAGGCTCAATGTGGGTTCAGCCGTTGCTATTCTGCAGCGTCTAACTCCAAATATGGCTAAAGTTTTGAAACAAGAGACAGCACCTACATCCGTAATTAACTATAACCTTTATAAAACAATACAATGTGATTTAAATAAGTGAGTTATTTCAAAAAAAAACTCCACTGTACAACTGTTGTCCAGACAGGGTTATTTCTGTTGTGAAGTTTTAACATGGAAGTCTATGGGCATTGACCATAGACAGTTTTGGTGCATTTGTCAGCCCTTGCCATTTGGTTACTGAATGTTATTGATGCTTTCTTAATGACACATGTGACATGCTAGGTTGTGTGACTGATTGTCTAATTCTACTAAGACCACAAATGGAAATGAGGATGTTTTGTAGTTTAGACTGTTGATTATAAGGGTGTCAGTGTAATTGTAAGGTTGGTGGACGTCCAGCCTGAAGGTGCTGAAATGTCCAACTTTACAGCAAAAATAAACATTTCAGATGCAGCCAACATAGCCTAGAAACTGGTACCTACCTCAGATAAAGTGATAGAGTTTACCCATGTAGATCGGTGTCACAGAATTTTTGGCATCTGATCTAGATGCTGATTTTAGAAGTTTTAGTTAAGACTTCCTGAACATTCAGCAGGATGAGCATACAGTGTATACAGTGATGGACAAAGTGTCTGTGACACCACCCATAGGTTTCTTTTGTACCAGGCTGTAAATAGGTTTAATTCTGCTGCTGAGACATTTTAAAATGGAGTTCTATAGGGATTAATTTACTTTTGGAGTCAGCCCCTATGGGCTGCAGGAGAAACTGCACTTCTGCATGAGCCCTTATTTCTCAGCCAGAAAAGGTGCTGCATGGGTGTGAGAACAATATTTAAGGCCACAGGAATTGATTAGGCTCTTGGAACACAGACACAAAACTTTAATGAAAGAAAGCGGAAGTAATGGAGAAAATAGAACAGAGGGAATAGCTTTTACCCATAAATAAATAAAGACAGAATTGGGGTTAGCACAGGGATAAAGCCAATGTTGTCTCACTCTCCAAGTACAATAGGTTAGTTCAAAGAAGGAAGGAACACTTCCTGGTAGTACTGCTGTACATTTCTGTATGTTAAATGAAAAAAAACATAAACAGTGGCCGGCTTCCTCTGCTACGTTTCACCACAGGGAGTTAGACGAAGAGAAATTGACTTTGCATTGCAAATAGACATTGGATAAGGAAAGGGAATATTGAGCCCTATTTTATTGTATTTCCATTTTAAGCTGTGAAGTGATTGGTTGGCTGCTTAGTGACCCCAAAAGAAACTTCTTGTAAGCTTTATCTTTTTTTTCCCTGTATCTCTTTTTAAAGAACTCCTATTCTGTCCTTTTCAGCTGTCAGTCTGTTCCATTAAAAAGCCTCAGATACAATAATTTTACATCTTGTTCGTCCTCTAACGGGTTGTAAATATTGATGCATTTTTGAAGCCTTTTATGAGGATGAAGAAAGTCAGCTTGCTTTGTCTCTTTCATCCTTTTTTTTTTTACCCGGATGCCCCTTTAAACCCATAAATGTCCTGACCATTTTCTGTCAGTGTCACGGTGACAGCAGCAGTCGCCTCTCTATCGAATCTCTATTGAAGATGCTCCTGCAATTTTCCAGCATGAGCCTGTGCCCAGCTTGCTCTGGGTGAGCAAAAAGTCCTCTGTATGCTCAGACCAGGGTCAGTCAGCATAGCTACTAAGTGAACCCAGGCTCCATGTGTGTCTCTTTTTCCCCTCCTGGCCTTTGTGTAGTGAACTGATTGCCTGACCTCGAAGTGACCTGAGATTGTAACTGTAAAACATGTGAATCATGCTCCTTTGAGTCAGTCCCATCTTTTCGTTTCGGAAAGAAGAGTTTAAGGTCGTCCTTCATTTCCAAAGGTAACAAAAAAGCTTCTTGTTGTGTGCTTTGTGAAGAGTGTGTGCGTAACTTCTGTGCATTGTTCTCATTTGTGTTTGTTTGTTGCTCGTTGCTATGGATGGCGACTGTCTTCATGGATGACAATTCTTTTACAAGATGATTAATTTAATTAAGAGTTTCTGACTTCCTTGTTCCAGAAACTGAATGCCGGGTAACATAATTCCTGTAATTATTTCTGTCAGTGCTGTTGCGTGCTCTCTGCCCATGGAATTTTTCTATTTTTTTTTTTTTTCTAGACAGAATTAAACACATTTCTGGCCAAAGGCAGCACTCATTGGAATTGCAAATCAGTTTTTAGTTAGCCTCCCTGCTGTGTGCCAGCAATGTTGACACCACAGATGGCTTTAACTTTTTTGGTATTTTAATGGGCATGATATGAAAAATTGGCATGGCACTTTTCCTATTTGAAAAAAAAAATCCTTCGCATCCTCCCCCCTTTTAGTTCAAAGATGGCCGCTGATGTGAACCCCTGTTTTCAAATGCCAACTCGATTAGCCTGCCAAGTGCTGTGCACACAGATCTACAGTAGAGCAGTGCAAAGCTCAGAGCCAGAGGCCCTATCCTTTGTTATTTGGTGAGTCACAGGATTCTGTGACCTGTGCTGTTGAATCAGATGCTCGTCTTTTAGATGAGTCCCCTGTCTGGAAGTCCCCAGTTTGATATTTCTGGAGGCTGCAGTATGGAGTTTTAGAGCAGGAAAGATGCAGAGTCTGCTGCTGACACACCTGTCTGGTCAAAGGAGGAAACAAAACAGCCCTCCAGCAGCAAGCTACTCTTACACCGTGAGCCTTGATGTAGCAGTGAGGACATTCCTCTAGAGACAAAGTACATTTTGTGGTTCAAAATTGAACATGCACCATTGGAAATATATGCAAATTCAAAATTGAACCCCCCCCCATAAAAACACCACCGCCTAAAAACACAATTTTCTCACTCCTGGGGGTAACCAGCCAGATGTTCAGGACTGCACTCCCAGACCACCTCTCTCTCTCGCACACACACACACACACACACACACACTGCTGTAAACTGCTGGTTCAAACTTTCAGAGGTCAAACACAGTATATGAATGTTTATATTAAAATGTAATATCCTTTCATGTTTGATGTGACATCTCTTAGTGTAGTGTGGTTCAGTACACCTTAATAAAAACATTTTTATCCCTGATCTGTTGGATCAGGTGTAACCGATCATACAAGGAATCTGTGTTCAGCAAAGTGTGCTCATTATATTTATTTGATTTCTATACGAGGCACTAAATGTGATAGCCCCATAAAATAAAGAATTGTACAAATTGATTGAGACAAAGTATACATATCGCATCACATATCAGATTACATATCAAATTTATACAGTTAGTCAGACTCAATCCTTCTGGCTGGGTTGCCCAAGTGGAGCAGTTTACAAATTTCTGGGTCCTGTTTACAAGTGTGGGAAGAATGGAGATCAACAGGCAGTATATACAAAATCCATCAACTTCATAACCAGGTGGACTAAAGAATTAATTATTGAAAGATTTTTAAATACACTATTGGGGAGAAATAGTGTCTTTTGTTTTCTGTGGGCTAATTACAGTTACTGTCATTACACATATGTTAAAGCTTTATGTGGTTATTACTGTGTTAGAACTAAAAATGTACATGTATTGCCACAAAAATCTAATAATGAATAGTCCATATTTTTATGTTGTGTAAAAGGGTGTGTGCCTTCTCCCAGCCAGATTCGTTATTACTAGTGACAATTTTTAACAGGCCCAAGAATAATTCCCTTGCAGGATTAAACAGTCAAATAGGGCCCATTTCAGCGTGGACCTTATTGAATATTGTCAGACATCCTCATCAATCTAGGCCTATAATCCATCATTGTCAAGTGAACAATGCATGCATTAATTTGAAGGAATATATTCCCTTTTCCTCGTGCCCTCTGGCAATAATTTTAACAACTGTCAGCAAGTTCCCGGCTGATGTAAGTAGAGTTCAGATCAATCGCCTCTGTACAGAGGAAATAATGCACACTGAACACTGAGACACTTGTATCACATCCATGCTTAAGATGAATCAAAGGCACGGCACTTGCAGGCGTTCGTCTCCTCTGAGATCACACGGAGCGTAATGAAAAAAACCACACTGTACAATGAATGATAGAGGAATTACAAAGTGAATATTATAAAACTGTTTATGTGTGCAGGGAACAGTCATGTCTGGAGGCACTGTGTTTTTGGGTGTGTGTACATCCAACCAACTGCAATATGTGAAGAGAATTGAAGGAATTTCTTCAAATTTGGTACAAATGTGAGTCAGGAAAGTCAAAGGTTATATCTGAGGAATGTCTGTAGGAAATTACTTTAACTGTTCACATAACTCAAAGGGGAATTTTTAGTATTTAGTGTTAAAGGGTCAAAGGTCACAATGGCCTCAGACCATTCTAATTTCTGTGAATGCAGGAATGCCTCAACCTTTGGCCAAAGATCATGGGGAGAAATGTCACAGATCACATTTTTTGGCCATAATTAAACAATTTACAACATACAATATGAGATATGGATGACATTTTATATCTGAAAAGTCAGAGGTTAACTCCACTGATACATTATTTAATTTAATATTTTAATTTTAATTACATTTTGAGGCAGTGAAACAAGTTGATAGATATTGTCACATCCATTTATAGAGACCTGGTACCATTATATGGTGTATGTTATGTGATGGTATCTATGCAATTTCTGAGTTTATCTCTGGCTTTGTTTGATGCTGTCTGGCTGACCCAAGCCATGTCCATCTGAGCTTGGTCAAAACGTGCAATACATACATATAATATTAAGCAGTGTCACAGTTGTAGTGTTTTTTGGACCATTTGTTTTTGCAAAATGTTCTAATTTTGTGTCAAACCATCTCGTCATACCTGAGCCAGGTACATTTCCTTAGACCCTGCAATTCAAACCTCCCCAACTCTGTGTCCAGTTCACATACAGCAATCCCCCTAATCCGGTTGCCGTGTTACAGCATCTCTTCAGTAGTAGTATTTTTTTTCTTTTTATTGAAGTGCGTATTATTTCTCTTGTGTTTTGTTTCTGTACAGGGCAAGAGGGAGTCTAGCAGAGGCACACCAAACTCATTACAGTATGCACTCCAGAGGTGAACATACCCACGGCACACCACACACCTTGGCTGCAGCTTACTTCCTCTGTAGTTTTAGCAGCACCTGTCCCAGGACAGTGCCACAGTCATTATGTCAGAAAATTACCTACAGGTGCAGGGTAGTCAGCCTTCCTTACTCATCTCTGCCAAAGACCTCACCTGATTTTTTTTTTTGTGTGTTTGTTTATGCTCCACACACTCCACAATAACAACAGATATTGTGAGATTTCCCACCACCAGAATTTCCTGGCTTTATTTCCAGTTGATAGTTCATTGTGTAGTGCACTGAATAACTGTGAAAGAAGCTCTAGATGGTGGAAACATGTTGAGTGCTGAGTCATTGAATAACTGCAGGCAGGTTGCATTGACTAAAGGGTTAATGAAAGTGTGGAACTATTTACTAAATGTGCAAACATAGCAGAAAAACAGCTAAAGTGGGCTAAAAAATCAGTGTGATGAAATGAATCTCCAAACAGTGTCTATCAAAGCCATGTAGATATTAATGCTACAGTGAGTGAACATCCATTACTCTGGAGTGATATGAGCGAAATAATTATTATTTCCCATGGTTCCCTGTTGGGTGACAATAAAGTTTCCTTCATGGTTGCTGCAGTCTGCCTGAGGCAAATGGAAAAAAATAATTTGTATATGCATGTGTGCATGTATGTCAGCGCATCTGTCTGCAAGTTGTAAAGCAAATATATGATGGCATCAAGGCAAAGCAGTAAAAGGAGATCGGTTTGAAAAAAGAATAACCTTTTTTTTCACCATAAGATGTCCCTCAGCCCAAAGAGAGATTTCCCTCCGACGTTTTTCTGCTTCATTTGCACTCCGCTCTGTTTTTGTCAAGCTCATCAGTTTTTGTCTATGTCAAAAGCCCTTCCTTCCTAATGGGTTTTCGGCTAACAGATTTTCTATTTACGATAAGAGGATGCTCTTAGTCTTTAAAAGGCCAATTGAATGTTGATGGTAGCAGCTATACTCCAAACATGTTTTTTTTTTTGACTGAAAAAAAATAATTATGTTTGTATGGAATATGCAATAGCAATAGCTTCTCATAACACACTGCTGCGTCGGTTTTAAACATGTGCAGCTGTATGAGGTGTCAGCTTGTCAATATAATTTTATGTGTTCTTTGCTGAGAGTCAAAATAATAAATAACTGTTGGAAGGCTTAAGGGTTTCCTCAGGCTATTGTGCCATTAATGTGGTTACAGCTTAAATGAGTTACATTATGTCCCATTGCATTAACACTGTAGGTTCTGCTTGATTTTGGAGCTACTAGAGATTGAATGTCACCCGTCCATCCACCAGTAATAATGAATTCAAAGTAGTATTTCCCTTGCTTTCCCTTCCCTTACTTTAATTTGCAGTTTTTTTTTTTTTTTTTGCACAGAAACCAAAAAGTATCAGGGTCATTATTATTAAGAACTGTCCTCTTTGTTTAGTCTTAGTACAAATCACTGTTATGCAATGATACTATGTAGTCCATGCTTTAACTGAGTGACCCTGTAAGCATTTGATTTGCACTTACAAGTGAAGATTGGTAACAGACACACAGTTTAAGAAGTAACACTTGTGAAAGTGTCATGGACAAGTAAAAGAAATAAGTTTAGACATGAGAAAAGAGATTGTTAATGCCTATAAAGAAGGAGAGGGATATACAAGTATATCAAAGAACTACCAAGTTTCAAAAAGTGGTGTGAGACATATCATCAAAAAGTTCAAAGAGAGTCAGAACAAGACGGGCAGAAGTAGGAAGAAAAACATTTGGAGGTTCTGGAAAGAAAACTAGTGAGAGACGTGTCTAAAGAGCCGAGAACACCTGCCAGGACACTAGTGAAGGATTTAGAGAGACGTATAAGAACACAAGTCACACAGTCAAACACAGTGGTGGCCATAAAATGCTGTAGAGTTGTCCATGTCCATGCCAGGAGACCATCAAACCTGTAGGAGTTTGAAAGATTGACCAAAGAAGAATGGGCTAGGATTCCTTAGGATTTGTGGCTCAAACCTGTTGAAAACTACACTAAATGGCTCCAGGCTGTTATTGAACAAAAAGTGGCGATCTCTAAAGAAAAAAACAGTAGAATCATACATCACCGGGTGCCCAGTGATGCCAGTGATCATCTTCTCGCACATTATTTTGATAGGAACTAGTTTACGAGTATGTTCCCCTAGAGCCACGCAAGCAAAGAATGTCTACATTCTTTGCTTTACAGCTGTAGTCACTCTTGGTGTAACCGTGAAACTTGCAAGCCTGTCCCGCATAAGAATTGAGTAAAGACAATCTAATTGGTTTCTTGCGATAAGGCTATCATGAGAAAAATATGATAAGACAAACAGTCTGTAATTATGTGTGTGTTATTACGCAGGGCGGGTGATTGCATGCATGTAATTCATCAGCAGTTTATAATCTATACGTTTCTCGCTGTGGACAAAAATGGTGCTGTCGTTCAGAAAAAAGAAATAACGGACTGTGTGCAGGACTAACTAAGATAGTGTTAAAGAACAAATGGTTGGAACTGCTGATAACAAATCTAACAAGAGCAAACAAACTTCTTATGTCCAAACAAATCCTTTCAGGTTTAGGTGGACATGCTGGATTTGAGATTGGTTATTTGGGAGAGGCAGACAGATGAGTCATTCCCCTGAGCTGCTATCTTGGCTCCTTTTACATTTTGGACTGTGGTAAGACAGGAGCCAATCACCTGCAGGCTGGGCAGCTGTTCTGCCAATCAGTGCCTTGTCCCTGCAGAAACTGTTTGACA
This sequence comes from Parambassis ranga, assembly GCF_900634625.1. Classification (NCBI taxonomy): domain Eukaryota; kingdom Metazoa; phylum Chordata; class Actinopteri; family Ambassidae; genus Parambassis; species Parambassis ranga. The sequence continues at coordinate 20,140,525 of NC_041025.1, read as the reverse complement.
TACATCTTTACACCTCATCATGCAGACTCTAGACTGTGGAAGAAAGCAACAAAAGTTGCATTGTGCACAGGTTGTTTCTCATGTTTTGGCATCATTACAGGAGGATTTATAGTTGATGATTATTAAGAAAAATCCTTTACTTTCCTCTCCCCTCTTGTGACCTGTCCAAACCCCACTGTGTGGATCATGTTATGATGTTTATGTGGAACAACCTAGTTATTTATACTTCATTTTTACACAGCAGTGTGACCAAATGAACTGCAGGGTCACTGAATAAGCAGCAGCCAGCAGGCTAATGACAATTCAGTGAGTATCAACCCCCAGTGGAGTCTCCCTGTGGGGGGTTTGGCTGCATTCTCCTCACGGTGTCAGGTGTTTAGTACAGAATCAGGAATGGAGTTGTTGTGTCTAGTGCATGCACTGGGTGACAAAGATGGCAGAAAAGACACCTGATACTTTTAGAATAATTACACAATCATGTTGACCTTTGCTGTTTTTTTAGCACTGTTCACTAGCTTGTGACAGATTTTTTTTTAATTCTTCAAACAACAGGAGGTTACGTGCGGGGTTCCACAAGGATTGAGTTTAGGACCACTGATTTTTAATCTGTGGCACAGCATCTTTTTTCACAGCTACGCTGATGATATTTAACTGTATATTGCTGTGCCTCCAGGTGACACCAAGCCTCACTCAAAAGCAATATTATAAATATAAATGACGTACTGTTTTTACCTGGTTTACTTCATATCTTTGTGGTAGACGGAACTTTTGTTAAGGTATTGTTTTGATACAGTACGTTTGACATTGACATATTTGATTGTGCCATTTTTAGAAAGTGGGAAAATTTGTTGTCTTCTTACTGGTTTTAACTGGCTAAAAAGTTTTATCTGTCAGATGCTGGAACAAAACCTGTTGCTAGCTCTATTCTGGTTTGTTTTTAGCTGTGAGCTCAGCTAGATTGCCAGGCTAGATTATATCTGTCCCATAAAGCAAAGGAAGAAAAAGTGATGCAACTTTTTACACCTCATAACCCTGAAACTGCCTCCTACACAGTGTGAGAGGTGCTGCATATATAATTTGCTTTTTAAAACATGTCTCTATTTTAAACTGCCCCTTTTCTGTGTTTTTATTATATTTATGTTCTTTCCTGTTTTATGCTATTGCATTTATTTTTGTAGATATTTTACACAATTAACTGATTGATAAAATCATTATTAAGGTATTTTTCCATTGTTATAGGGAGAGTTTTTGTTTCCACACACATAATGTTCTATAAACATCCAATATGGACTAATATGAGTTTGAAACAGCCCCATTAATATGAAGCCAGACTTACACAGCTACTGTATTTGAGTCAAATATGCGAACAATCAAAAAGAACTACCTCCTCATCAATAAACCACAACGATCCCATCCATCTCTCTGGAGCTGTGACGGATAGACACGGACTGGTCTAATTAAAGGATGAATTATGGAATGAATTCTATTCATCACTATACTGTCATTGCTTTTTAAATTCACAGTCGCTCCCATCTTTCCATATCTGGGTTGCGCTGCTGTTCTGCAACTATCAATCATAAATCAGGAAAAAATTAGTCCCAGCAGGGGATCTTGGGTAGTTTATCTGGGCCACAGTACTGGTATTGAAGAGCAACTCTCTGCTTTAGGTACCCGTGTTGAAACAGGCCTCATGTATAACAGTCCCCAGTGTACACGCTGCTGAACTGTCTTGACTGCACATGGCGTTAGAACAAACACAGTGGGAGAGACTATTGAGTGCATGAAAAAACACACACACAAAGGAGGACACGACCATTTATTCATGCACACAAACAAAAATACACACAGAAGACCCTGGATGAGGATGTTATTGATCGGGTTTGCTTTGTTGCGCACACCACACAAAGCAGTGGCAATAAGTGCTTCTTAGCAAGGACTCAGCACAGCATGATGGGGGATTTATGAATGTTTTGAGGTTGATTATTATTTTCTGGAAGAGAAAGAGGGCAGGAAGAACACGTCCAAGGCCAGAGGTATTGAAGCTTCGCAGTGTCCGTCTTTTCATTAATCATTATAGGGAGATAATGAGCACCTGTCAAATGGCTCAAATCACAGCCAACGACTACAAAACGACTTCCAGAGGTGGCTCTGGTTCATACCAGAATACATCGCATCACTGTAAAAGAATTTCTGTGTGCTTGTGTTTCTGTGAATGCATTCCTCTGCATGTAGAGTGGGAAATCTATTATACAGCAGAACAAGCAAGAAAGATGTTGAGAGAGAGTGTGTGGCAGAGAAATGCCGTAGGCTCCATGTAGTTCCTTTAGAGATGCAGCTGAATGGACCACTTCAAGCTTTTTTTTCCTTTTTATTCCTTATTGTAATTATTTATAGATTTATGCACACTTAAAAAATCTTTTTAATTTCAATGTTGCAAGATGCTAAAACCTTGACTTTCAGAATAACCACAGCACCTTGAAACACAGGGAGGTATGTTAACAAAAAACATGTTTCTGGGGAAAGGTGCCATAGTATCATCTTGGGTTGTTTCTATGAAATGCAATCAGTGAGAGCAATTAAACAAACAACCACAAAGAGAAGCATAAATCAGTTATGCTCCCTGGTGGGCATAAATTATTAGCAAGTTTTCTTTAATGAGTTTATCCCAATTTTACTAAGATCAATTACTGTTTACCTTTGGGTATATATATATATATATATATATATATATATATATATATATATATAGAGAGAGAGAGAGAGAGAGAGAGCAACTAAGAAAGGGTGAGACCTTTCCAAAGTTGAATTTCACACATTAGCAATTGTCTTTCACATCATACTCTTTAGTTCTATGTGTCCATGATGATTGTGTAAATCTAATTGAAAATCTACCAACCTCAGAGAAGCTTCACTGCACCCCCCAGGGTTGAATTTGGTGGGATTTAAGCCCCTTTCATAGTACACAACAGCTTCAATTCTGAGATGTTGATGGGTTTTCTCACATGAACTGCTTGCCTTAGGTCCATTCACAACATTTCAATTGGATTAAGGTCAGGGCTTCTTTAACCAGTCTTTTATGAAGCAACATGTGTGCTTGGGGCTGTTGTCTTGCTGCATTACTCACTTTCTATCGAGATTCAGCTCACAGACAAATTAATTGGTTTAATTCAGAAGTCATGTTTGCCATCAATTCTGGCAAATCCCCCTTGGTCAGAAGCAGGACATAGGCCCAAACCATGATACTACCACTACCATGCTTAGGGATAAGTGTTTACCGTCACATTTGCATTCCATCAAGTCTACATCAGTCCCTTCCTTATACAAAATATTTTTTATTAATTTTATTAATATATTTATTTTTTCAACTTTCTTCAAATGTGTGTATTACTATCCCCTTTGTAGGACATATTCCATACATTTGCAAGTGTATTCATTGTGTATTTTACTGCGTTTACTTCATAATGGAGTTTTAAGTGTAGGTCAAAGAAGCAATTAACATCTCAATTAAAAGATAATGAGTAAATAACAGAGTAAGTAGGAAGACACATAAGAAAAATAACATCTCGGAGACAAATTGGGACATCACAAGTTTAATTTATTCATGGTGGATGGAACCCAGTTAGGTTACAAACAACAAAATGGAAAGTGTTAATTTGGAGGACTTGCCCTTAACCCTGAATGAATAATGGTGAACTCTGTCAGGAATCTGTGCAGAAAACACATGCAGGATGATGGAAATGACATCAATGAGATGGAAATCTATTAAAATATATCTAGAAAAAAATCATGTATTACCATGTGTGTGCAAAGTTAGACATGTGTAAAAGCACCGTCGTGAATAAATCAGAACTTTTTTTGTGTCGAGTTCAGCAGTTTACGCATATACTGTAGCATCAGTCAACCTCTCGTGGGATCCATCTGCTGTGATATTTAGCCTTTAAGGATGCATGCAGCTGTGGATAAAGTGCTGGATCATTTGAGTGGAGCAGAAAAGACGGTGGTATTTGCAATGGATTTGCCGAGGTGAGTCAGAGGTCACACTGCATGTGGCTCTGTTCTGCTCACCAGTGAGTCTAACCTTTGCTGTGCTCCATTAGCAGCAGAGACTGTCTCTCGGGGTGGAACAGGGTGAGAGAAAATGAACAGCTGGACTGATTTCCTGTCTCTTTGCTGTTTGTTGCTAGGGGGCAAATTTGCTAATTTTCATACACAAAGCGAGCTGCGTGGTTTTTGTTGACATTCCACACTTGATGTGAATGTTTTTTTTTTCTGAAACATGCTGCACAAGTGTGTTTTTTTTCCCCGGTTGATATACCAAGCAAGCCAGTGACTGGAAGTTCGCCAGTTGAAATCCCCTGGTATGCACCGGAAAATGTGGGAGAGAAATGCAAATGAGTGATTCTCTATATTTTATCAGCAGCTAGCACTTATATGCCCTTGAGCAAAACACACAAATCTACAAATGATATAAAGAAATTACATGGTTGCACAGGTCAGCTTCCATTGGCAAACAGGAGTCCATTTAGCTGATCAAAGCATTGGATGCAAAATAAAAAATGCACAGATTGTCTTTGAAATAAAAATAAATGGGCAAAAGGGTGAAGGCTTTGAGTTTTTGTGAACACAGAAATGATTTAGAGAGACCAAAAACATTTTTTTGTAAATGTTTGTATGTTTTTTTTTTGATTGAGCCACCCTCTAGTGACCATTCAAGGAACTGCACCTCTATGCTGGTGGATAAAAGCATGAGTTGGTTTTAAAAATGTGGTTTTGACAGAATTTGTCTTGAGACTGGCCTTGTTTGTGTAGAGAGATGTATAGATAACATTAGAAGCATTTCCAAAAAGCAATTTAAAATAGGACTTTTATTGAAAGCTTCAGTGGGTAAAACGTCTTGCTAGGAAGATCAGCTGCAAAGCTACATCACAGTTTGAACTGAGCAGCCAAGAGCGCCTTAATCTCCTTTACCAGATCTTCTTTCTCCCACTGTATCATGACTTATATCTCTATTGTTGTATGGAGTGAATAGACGATGAACAGGGTCTTCTTCTTTTTGTGATTGTGTGCTTATTGGCAGGGATGGACAAAAAAAGGAGGTGGGCAGTAAGTAGACACTCAGACCTAATGAAGTGTATCCTTCACCATCTATCAGCTGTCTTGAGGCAACTATGAAAAGAACCAAATCAATACACATGTGCTCAAAGATTCAGCGGTGCCTGAATGGGAGTGCTCACCTCAATCTATCGGTGCCATTAGCTCTTGTTGGTCATGAACTAATTTCACATCAGAGGACGCCCTCTCCTTGTGTCTGGATGTGGTTTTCTTCCAATGTTTAGGCAGTGTGAGACAGCATAATGCAGTGAGCAAAGCTTTATTTTAGCTGCCTGGCATCGATCAGGCATCAAATTTGTGAAGGTCTAAAACTGTGAGCTGGCTTAATGCTGATTTTGCATGCATAGAATATGCCTCCCTTCAGGAGGATTGTAATAAGGATGAAATAAATATGAAGCAGCCTCGGCCTGACATTATAGTGGAAAAAAAACAGGTGTAAAAACATATAATGTGAGTCAAGTGACGCTGATTTAATATAGAAAATAACATTTTAATTGTTTGCTGTTTGCATTAGATGAACACAGTTTACTACTTTGTTTAAGGAATCAGAGCCAGAGGTTTTAAACATCTATCCATCCACTCCTCCATACATCCTTACTTTCTGCCCCGCTGCATTAAGGACACACTATCTCTCATGTATTGGCACTGAATATTGGCACAGGATGCAGTTTGTGAGCTGCAAAATGGTCAGATATTAATGTAAGCCATTCTGGTATCCTACAAGGCAGGACATTACAGCAAGAATGATGGCACTGATAGGAGACTGAGCACTGCAAAAAAGTTCGTATATACTGCTGAAGGGCTTATTCTTGACCCGGCTGACAACCCATTGTCAAATCAATATGTGGAATAGTGAGAAAAGTTGTATTAACTATTGTGAGATGGCTACACTTTTCTATTAGCTATACAGGTATACCAGCAGCTACATAGGCTGTCCACAATAATCTGCATGAAAAGGTTTGTTGCATCATGATTTTTTTGTTGGTTTTACTTTCACTTGAAATACTAGAAGAAAAAAACACTCCAGCCATCACAATCATGACCCCCATTCACACAGTCTGTTCAAAACAGGGTTATTGCAGCTTTAATGCGCCTCACTGCTGTGTGTTAAATGCACAAATGTGGACAGGAAATAATTGACACAGACGCACGTCCTTTTAAAGTGCCCAATGAGGCCGCATTACTCCACCTTTGTTTGACGTTTGTAAAAGAGCAAAGAGGGAATAAAAAGGGGGTCATCAGAGTGGCATTGAAGGGTAATGTCCATGTAAAAAGGGCTATAGATGACTCCCATCGCAAACCAGTTAAAAGGGGCGAGGAGATTTAAGGCTCTAAGTTACCATGAATGTGGAGATTACTCATAGAGACCTAGGCTTGTTCCACACCAGGCTGTAAACATGTTTATTTCTGCTTTAATGTAAGGCCTTTTGACATGGAGTTCTATGGGAAGTGAGTCAATTTTGGAGCTAGCCTCAAGTGGCCATTTGAGAAACTGTGCACTGCTGTGTTGGCTTATTTGTTTAGTGATAAATATGGGATCTTACAAGCAGCAATAAAGCAATGTAGTCTATTGAAAGAGGCTATGTATGAGCCCATCTTAACTTGGTTAGCACTACCCCTCACACCCAACACTAACGCAGGTTGGACATTTTAATATTTATTGAGGTCTGCAGGAGGCACTTTGGCAGCCAATCTGAAGTGGTTATTTAAGGAACTACACTTATATGTTGGCTTTCAGCCTTAGAGGTAATCACTTTTCACATTGTTTACCATTGGAACATTTGTACTTTAAGTTGCCGTTGCAATAAGTTCTGACCTTGCAACATCCCCCAACAGGGAACGCAGGAATTTCATATTTCCTCAAGCTTTTTTTTATTAAACTAATAAGCAACTACAGAGTAGCCTGTGAGAACGAGCCATTTTATCATTGTGCTATTGTGCTTCGTTGACCTCACACAGCTTATTAAATACATATTAAGTCACTTCAGTGTTTTATATTCATCAAATGTGGCTCTCCCTTTGCTGTCTTTCCATCTCTGCAACACATTTGTATTCCACTCTACTTACCTGTACTGTCTGTGAATGTTTAGTGTTCGGCTTCCTGCCATGGAATGTTTTCAAAATCTGTGTTTACATAAACAGTCGTATTTATTTCCTCCTATGATGCAATCTACCTGCTTATTGTCCTGGGGAAAACAAAACACGAATAAACAGTCAATCCCATCAGTATCCACTGGCAGTCTTTGAGGGCACCAGAGGGAGGCTTGTCCTTAAATCTTTTGAATTTTAAAAGTGCCTCATAAATACTTTAAAAAGAAACCACCAAGGTATTAAACATTACAGTGGGTGGGAATTTACTTTCAGGGAGACTCAGATGGGTGGTTGATGGCATTAACTGCAATATTTCAGTTAAAAAAAGAAAAAAAAATACATCAAGGTGCTTCTCCTGATTCTCCAGTTCAAATGAAGACAGTTTTGACGTGGCTTTCAAATGTTATTGAACCATCTATCAAAACCATCACCTTATTTCTCTTCAGCTGCATAAAGCCCGGGGAAATGAAGCCATTAGAGGATTCCATCACAAGAACAAATGTCATCATAGGTTTCATCTTCTGGGTGCAAGAGAGAAGCATTCCTTAACATCCCATCGTGAAGGTTTTATTTGATAACAGGGAGGAAGAAAACAATAAAACTTGAATAAAATTAGATAAGCGTGGATGCAATCAATAACCATTTGAGGCTGGCCTGGTGCTGCAATTATTATTTATTTATTTTCACCCCCATCCATTTTCTCACTACCTAACACAGACTCTCAGTCTTGCAGGATTTGTGTCCATTATCTGTTAAAATTAATAAAAATTCAAGCAGGAAACAGCAAGTTTCCTTTTCAGAACAAATATACTGAAAAATCCACCCTGCTGAAAGAATATTTGATTGAAGAGACAGTTTTTCTTCTTTTCATTTCTTTTTTTTAAAGAAAAGATGGTGAATGAATTCTCAGCTCCTCTGTCTTCTGGCACTTTTTTTATCATATCCTGCTGAAATAAGGCCATCTCACCAGCTCACACAGAGTGAATTGTGGATTGTATATAATTACTGATTCCTACTGGAATATTTCTTACAGAGCAAGATAAATTAAATGATAAGAATCTCAGTCTTCTTGGTACTTCTTTCTTTCTTTCTTTCTTTCTTTCTCCAGTGCGTCTAAGACGAAAGCACTGACATTACATTTCTTATTTTTTATTTCTTTCTGAGGGCATAAGAGCAAGCAGCATTTACTGCCTGGAAAAAGCAATTATCACGAGTTCTAAAGACGTTGGCAGACAACAGACGTTGGTGCAAGTCTAATTTTTAACATCGTGATGTTTTTTTTTTAATCTGAAATCTGCAATTTGGTGAACTGCTATTAGGATATCTACATGGGAACCTAACATGTTTGAACACAAAGGATTGTATTTTATTAACTTTTTTCTCCCTCGCGTTGCATTTGGAAATGTAATTTTTCTTCTACTGTAGGAGAAATTTATCACAAACCTGAGAGGGAATAATTAATTTTGAATCTGAAGTCTAATTCCATGCACAACCTGAGGTCAGTCTGTCATTGTTAGGGAAAGTAATGACATAATTGCCTTGATATTTGAAAAAAAATGCATTATCAAAGGCACTGGTCGTTTCTGTAGGGGTAATGAAAACAAAAGGGTGCCGTTCCTGACTTTTCTTCCTGGCTGCACGTCTTTCTGACTCCTCTTGTGTCCCCCGCCTTTCAGAAATTACTCCACTTTTTGAGATTGAAGGAGAGCTAGTTGTCTCTCCGAGTGAGCTATTGTACCATAAATCAGATATGTGATCAACCTGAAGCATCACCGAGGAGAACTGAATTCATTTATTATCAAGAAAGAGCTTCTAACTGTACCTTCTGAATAATTTAGACAGATAGATTGATGGATACGTGAATGAACGGACAGACGAGGCAGCAGGCCACGGGTCTTCCGCGACATTCCTAGGAATATCTACAGTAGTGTATAGTCAACGTTAGCAACCCACTTGTTGAAAAAAACATTAAATTGACAGGTGGTGCAAAAAGTGCTAGAAAACTGTGAAATGTTTTGTTGATATTTTATTGATAATTATTTCTTCAGAGCTGCTGTGCTTCGCTAGGAGCCGAGATATCCATGGAGCCAATGGTGACCCCTTGACATTACAGGGTTATACCTGATACGCCTGCAAGGATAATGGCAGCACTAAGGTTGATTGATGAGTTTGTGGCCTCAGGCAGATGCAGATAACTTTTACAGATTGTGTTCATGCAGTTCATCTCTTTGAATGATTATGCACAGGTTAGAGTCAATAACTTTTGTTGTACTGTTTTGGGTATTTAAATACCTGGTCTCAAGG